>NC_089840.1:154915874-155278374 GCF_035609145.1 Eleutherodactylus coqui
GAATTGGCAGGTCTATTTTTCTTGTCCGGATCGTGCTTTTATGGTTTATAATTCGGCTACGTATTTCCATAGTTGTTTGCCCTACGTAGCCAAGCCCGCAAGGGCACGTAATCAAATACACCGCATATGATGTAGTACTGGTAAACAAAGTACGAGGTACAAGAGAAAAGAGGCCCCCGAATCTTCCGGAGGAGAGGTGGACAGAGACACTCTAGGTCGAGGAAGAAATACTACAAACGCGACGGCGACATCATCGAGTTGGCAGCTACCACCCACACAGAAGAAACATTAAATAGAGACATTGTGGTAAATATATCGTCTAGACCATTGAATGATATTGAGATCACTGTTTTGGCGAAGGGTCTATCTTTTTGTCCGTCTAACCAAGTGGATTGGTTCAATCTAGAATTGGACTTGAGAAGGTTTTTCAGGAACCTAAACCTGTAACATTACTTTGGGTCCCAGGAAAATATGTCTGTGAGTAGTACATCCACCACTACTGATGGATTTTGTCTCAAAAATTTGGGTTTCCGCAACAGGAGTCATTTCTCTCCACCTGTCACAAATCATGCGATTGATACTTTCTCCTCTCTGGTTCTGAGAGATGTTTCAAAACTCAGAGCCAGATCCATGAACAAATTGGTGAGAAGAAAAACTAACTTGACGAAAGCTGAATATGATGCTTTGAATGGTTTGTCATGTGACAAATCCGTAGTTTTGAAACCTGCGGACAAAGGCGGCGCAGTAGTCGCCATGAATATGACTGACTACTGTGCCGAAATTCATAGACAACTCCAGGATCAGCAGGTCTATGAGCGGTTGGGAGGAGACCCCACCTCTAAATTTCAGGTTAGACTTAGTATTATGTTACAAGAAGCACAGTTGGAGGGAGTGATCGACAACCCGCTGTACAAATTTCTTGACGTGCAATATCCCATAATACCAGCATTTTATACATTACCTAAAATTCACAAAGATCTAAATCATCCACCAGGGAGGCCGATTGTGGCAGGCTGTGGATCTCTTTTCTCCAACTGTGCAAAATTTCTAGACAAGGTCTTGCGATGTTTTGCAGAAAATGCTCAGTCATATTTGAGGGACACAGGAGACTTTTTGAGGAAGCTTAATAATAACAGGGTCACTGACTCTACTTTGCTAGTTACGTTTGACGTGGTTAGCTTGTATACTTCTATTTCACATGCACGCGGATTGTTGGCTGTTGAACACTTCCTGGATGCGTCCTCCATTCCAGTTGGTAATCGTCGGTTTGCCCTGTCGCTGCTGGAGTACATCCTCGTGAACAACTATTTCGTGTTCGCGGTGGTGTACTACCGGCAGCGACAGGGCACAGCTATGGGATCAAACGTAGCGCCGACGTACGTGAATATGTTTATGCGTATGTGTGAGGAACAGCACATTTATGTTTCTGAGTACTGGAGTCATGTTATATGTTGGTACCGCTTCATAGATGATGTTTTTCTACTGTGGAGAGGTACTGAAGAGAGTCTGACAGCTTTTCATACCTATTTGAATAGCATCTACCCAGAATTGGGTTTTACTATGTCTTATTCCTGTAAAAACATCCAATTTTTGGATGTGAATGTGATACATGAAGGTACCTCTTTGAGCACAGATTTATTTGTTAAGGAAACAGACAGGAATTCGCTGCTTCATCATAGTAGCAATCATCCACACCCAATGGTTGATTCCTTACCATGGTCACAGTTGTTACGAGTGCGAAGGATCACAGATGAAAGGGTAGTGGAATCAAGAATTAATGCGATGTGCGCTAAATTTGTGCAGAGAGGTTATCCCCCCTCCTTATTGCAGAAGACAAAAGAGAGAGTGTGTCGGGTGGGGAGGAAGGACTTATTGTTGGATAAAGTACGGAAACCAGGTCCCCCAAGGGTTCCCTTAATCTCAACCTATGGTCCCCAAAGTGGAGAGGTTAGGAATATCTTGATGAGACACTGGCCTATCTTGAGAGATTGTTGTAAGAACATACCTGAGTTTAAATTACCACCAATATTGGCCTATAACAGGGGTAATAATATTAGGGACAAGTTGGTTAGGCCGCTTATCACCCCAGGTGGAGGATCAATACAACAGACATTTGGCCAGAGCAAGAGGGACAATTTTCCTTGTCTCTCTTGCTCTTGCTGTAATAATATACAGAAGGGAGACCATTTTAGACACCTTATTTCAGGCAGGAAGTATATGTTAAAAGGAAGGTTTACCTGTACTACATCATATGCGGTGTATTTGATTACGTGCCCTTGCGGGCTTGGCTACGTAGGGCAAACAACTATGGAAATACGTAGCCGAATTATAAACCATAAAAGCACGTTCCGGACAAGAAAAATAGACCTGCCAATTCCGAAGCATTTTTGTGATTTTCAACACACTGTGAGTCAATTAAGATTTAAGGTCATAGACTGGGTAGCACCATTGCCTAGGGGAGGAGACCGTGAGGGTTTACTTAGACGTAAAGAAATGAGATGGATACACGAGCTGGAGACCTTGACCCCTAAGGGGTTAAATATGGAATATCCAATAATGTCACTGTTATAAATGATGCATTGAAATTTTTGATGATTGTAAATTACTAGTAGCTCGTCTCATGTTTGTTTTTAATCACCTTATGTTTGTTTGTATTGCAGATACGGCTCATATGCATGTGCGCCATTCTTCTGAAGTTTGATCCTCCTCCATGCCACATATTTGCCAAAATTGTTGCTGTGTCTTGGATTAAGCTTGTATTTGTTTAATAAATAATATTGCATGCATATACGTCTGGCCCGTTAAATTACTCAGACCTGGTGTTAATTATGGTGCACACAAAAGATAACGGGGACGAAATGGTTTTCCTACATGAGATATCTAATGCGGACATAATGACAAATACTAGTTTCATAATTAGCTAAGCATGACCTGATTGACTTTTATATATATTGCTGCAGCATTTTTATTTCATGCATTGACTTGCTATGTTATTTGGATTATCTGAATATATATATACAGTTGCACTGCTGAATAGCGATTTGATTATACTATAATATGGCTGAGTGTGGGTTGTGTCTAACATTGCACATATGCATATTCATGAACGGAATGGGAGGGGCTTGCATGTGTACATGCCTTTGTATAGCCACCTAGGATGTGAATGAGTATCCTGATATATGAATCCTTATGGCTGTAACTTGCAAATGTTCTATTTGTCATCTGTTAATACAGTATGACATGCTGTGCACAATAATGAAAGATAGCAGAAGGGTGAAATGTCCATGGAGACTCCGTTTAGTGCTATACGATCAAAGCATGTGCAGTACACAGAAAGAAGCCGGTCTGAGTTTGGGCACTGAAGTCTCGTGAGATTTGAGCAGTGTTGTGGACGCAGCTTGATGATGTATGCATCAGCAATACTGGAGGCCATGGAGGAAGGACGCACATGCATAATGAGTAAGTCAGCTGTTTGCCATCTGTTTTTAATTGTTCTGTTATATAAGTATTGGGCTGGTGAGTGTTATATATACTTGATAAAGATCTTGTTAGATCGAAACGTCGTATGGTGTCTGGAGGAATAAAGGTTTTGTGATTGCATCATTTCCTGCTGCCACGGCTATTTTTCTTCTGTATTTTATCTGAGGTTAGCTCAGCTGTGCAGGGCAGTGCAATGGGATTTATTTATGTACTGTCGGTGGCTTCCTGGGACCCACCCATGCTGTGGGTGCACACAGAATTCCCATAGGGGAGTTGTACCTGCCTGTGACTATTTCTAAAAAAACCCAGTCTGATTGGGGAATGCAGTGTGGGCCGAAGCCCACCTGTATTTTATCTGACGTTAGCTCAGCTGTGCAGGGCACTGCAATGGGATTTACTTATGTACCGTCGGTGGATTCCAGGGAGCCACCCATGCTATGGGTGCACACAGACTTCCCATAGCGGAGTTGTACCTGCCTGTGACTATTAATGAAAAAAAACGAGTCTGACTGGGGCAAGCAGTGTGGGCCGAAGCCCACCTGTATTTTATCTGACGTTAGCTCAGCTATCGGGGGCACTGCAATGGGATTTATTAATGTATTGTTGGTGGCTTCCTGGGACCCACCCATGCTGTGGGTGCACACGGAATTCCCATAGCGGAGTTGTACCTGCCTGTTTCTATTTATAAAAAAACCCAGTCTAACTGGGGCATGCAGTGTGGGCCAAAGCCACCTGTACTTTATCTGACGTTACCTATGCTATCCGGGGGACTGCAATGGGATTTATTAATGTACCGTTGGTGGCTTCCTGGGACTCACCCATGCTTTGGGTCCACACAGACTTCCCTGAGCGGAGTTGTACCTGCCTGTGACTATGAAAAAAGGCCAGACTGACTAAGGCATGGAGTGTGGGCCGAAGCCAACCTGTACTTTATCTCACGTTAGCTCAGCTATCCGGGGCACTGCATTGGGACAAACTAGAGGAGCAATACAGCACTAATGAGACGTTCACAGCTACGCTAGCATTGGAGTCCGCAGTAGGCCCGCGATTGCTAAGGGTTTGTGCAGAGGCCTATGTCCTGGGTGCAGTGAAAGTCCGCTTCCTGCCTATGATTGCTGAAGCTGTGGGCCAAGGCCTATGTCGTCGTCGCGCAGTGCAAGTCTGCTATGTTTGGCCGCTCTGATTTATTTATTGTTCATGTCTTGGGTTGCCTAGGACCCACCTATGCTGTTGGTGCACACATAGTTCCCATCGCGGTGTTTGACCTGACTGACCTGGGTAGGGGGCAGAGTGCAGATGGCTTTCCCCTTGCAGTGTCGATTGAGCTATGCGACACCTAGACAAAATGAATACTGTGTGGGCACATGGATTCCCCATTGCTATGTAACTCATGCCCACGTTTGTAGCTCCTGACGGAGGTGGCACAGGATTGGAATGAAGATCGAACATCAATTTCTCATCGATTCTCTACAGCATTGTGGGCTATCACCCCGCCCCTTTTAAAGAGGGTTGCTACCTGGCCCTGCCAACCCTCTGCAGTGTGTGCCTCCGGTTCCTCCTCATGGCAGACACACTTATAAATAGACATGAGGGTGGTGTGGCACGAGGGCAGCTGAAGGCTGCGCAGGGACACTTTTGTGTGCGCTGCGGACGCAGGGTCGTGCAGGGGGTGGGGTTGGGCAGCATGTAACCCAGTAGAAGAGGCAGTGCTTGTGCTTGGTTGGAGGTAGTGTGGTGCTTAGCTAAGGTGTGTCTTGCTAATGAGAGTTTGTCCGAAGTAAAAATTGTTAGGGGGGGGGCCTCACTCTTGCCGCTATTGTGGCTTAATAGTGGGACCTGGGAGCCTGAGATGCAGCCCAGCATTTTGCCCCTCGCCTGCCCTATCCGTATCTGTGTCGTTTCCATCACTTTCGTAGGTTTTGAAGATTTGCACAAATGAAAACCTTAGAGAGCATCGGCGATATACAAAAATGCTCGAGTCGCCCATTGACTTCAATGGGGTTCGTTACTCGAAACGAACCCTCAAGCATTGCGGAAAGCTCAACTCGAGCAACGAGCACCCGAGCATTTTGGTGCTCGCTCATCTCTAATTGCGACCTATCCTCTTTAATTGCCCTTATGGGATATTGGCTTTCCAGTGACGTGCATGGCAACTATAAAAAATCAATATAACTATTGCTGTCTACCTGTTTAAAATGAGTAGTGATGATTATCTCATTTTTATTATGTGTTACTTCTAAATCAAGGAAAATTAATTTATCGGAATCTATATTATCCGTAAATCGAAGGTTATATTCATTGTTAATTAGTTGTTGAATGAATTCTATTAGGTCATTTCCCCTCCCATCCCAAATGATAATGTCATCAATAAATCTTTTATGGAACACTATCCGTTTATCCTGAAATTTATTCTTTTCAAAGTCCCCCATATATAAATTTACTACCCATCGCGGTGCCCCTCTTCTGTTTGTAAAATTGGTTATCAAAAGTGAAATAATTATTTTCTAAAATAAATGAAATGGAATCCAAAATAAATAGCACTTGTTGTTGGGGCATTAGAGGGTCCTGAACTAAATGATTAAATATAGCTGAAATACCTTTATGTGGAATACTGGAGTATAGTGCTTCAACATCTAGCGAGCACCAAATGTATGTGTCCTGCCATTGGATATGTTGAATAAGTTCTAATAGATGACCTGTATCCTTAAGCAAGGTGGGTAGGCTTTGTGTATATTTTTGAAGCTGTGTAGCTATGTACTCGGATAATCGACCGGTGATGGAATCAATAACGTCAATAATTGGTCTCCCTGGGGGTTTTGAATTGTTTTATGAATCTTCGGAAGGTGGTGGAAGTATGTTGTTTCAGGCTCAACTTGTAAGATGTATTTACCTTCAATTTTTGTTAAACTATTATTTTTTATACCCCTCTCTATGTGAGCTATCAAAGCTCTATGAATTTCTTGAACTGGATCTCTCTCTAATTTCGTATATTGTTCTATATCCATTAATATTTTAAGGCTTTTTTTCATGGTACCTCTTCTTATCCATAATGACAATCCCCCCCCCCCCCCCCTTATCTGCCCGTTTTATGACGAGATCTTCATTGTTGCCTAAATCCTTAAGCGTAGCCCACTGAGTGGCCGTCAAATTTGATTTATAGACTCCCCTCTTCTTATTGCTATTATTTACTAGTGTATCCAATTCGGTTAGTTCTTTTAATACAGTATTATTAACAAATTCAATATATGGTCCCTTGGTATCAGTTGGATAAAATTTGCTTCGGGGCTTTAAATCTGTAGGGATGGGATCCCCTATATTAAATGTAATCTCAGTTTCTTCCAATTTTTTTATCTTTATTTAAGATGAAGTAGCGATTGAGAGTGATTTTTCTAACAAATTGATTTAAATCTACAAATGTTTTAAATAAACTAATATCTCTAGTAGGGCAAAATGATAATCCTTTAGACAATAAGTCAATATCTTTTTGATGTAATGTATAACTCGAAATATTATATATATCTAACTTTTGTGCTTCTATAGTTGTTATTTCCTTATCTTCATAGATATTTTTCTTCTTTCTTGTCGAATTTTTCTTTTTTCCCCCCTCTTTTACCTCTCCTCCGTATGATCATTCTTTCATTATTGGGGTTTTTGGAGTCACTGTTGGGGGTTTTAGGAAATATTGACTTATTTTTGATCTGGTGACAGGTGGGGTATTTTTTTGGTACAATCTTTTTCTTTTTCACTAGTACTTCTTCTAAATTTATCTTTTCTTTTTCTAGTGTATGTGGTCTTATCTCTAAAAAATGTTCCTGATTGGGGATATTAATAGGGGTACTGTCACTGTTTGGGGCACATATATGACCCTCTATGAACTCTGGTGGAGAATCACAGGGAGAAGCATTCAGCAAATATTGCTCAATGTTAATTCTATTCTTACTAATAGGGGTCATTGTATCACTATTTGATGTAATATTATTCTTAGATACCGCAGGTATATTATCAGAAACTATTATATCACTATTTGAAGGAATATTATTCTTTAATGCCGCAGGTATGTTACCAGAAATTATTGGAATGGGGGGCATGGCCTAACCACAATAGCTGGAGGACGCACTAAAGAGAGCTCGCCGGAGATGCACACAAAACTGTGTTTTCCAACACAGCCTCGGCTTACCCAAAGCTCTCTGATCCACCATAAGACCTCCTGGAGGTAGAGAGAACCATCGGAGACCCTGCAGAAACCGAGGGGCAACTTAGAAGCACCACCGCGGGAGAGGCCTAGCGGACCACTCGGAGCCGGGGACTAAATTTTCGGCTGCTTACAACCCACCGGAAGTACTCAGAACGCGTGGCCAGATGAAAGAGCTTCACTACACCATCCCCCTGCAGCAGCGGACCACCAGCAGAGCAAGGGGGGGAGCGGAAAACAACCCCGAAGCAGCGGCAGGTACAAAAGTCAAACGCATAACCCGCCAGCACAATAGCCCCAAACACTAACCGAGGCCCGCAGGTAACAGCGATTAGGAGCAGTAGAAGCTTCCAAAAACAGAATCAGGACTCTCTTCTCCTTCCGTTGGAGGATACTGTACATATCCTCATAAGCAACAGCTTGTCCCCCCAGGTCAGAACAAGCATCCAACCTGCAAATAACTCCTGAGAGCTCACTGCGTAGCTCACATTGTGACCTGATTTACTTGAGCTGACCAGCACAGACCCTCCGATCCAGTGGTGCTATCCCACGTCCCCCTCTCACTACTCACCGTAAGCACCCTTTTTGCAGCTGGTTACCCCCCCCTGTCCACCCCCCCCCCCTATGTGCAACAACATAAGCACCTACAAGATCAATTTAAATTAGCATAAGCAACAAATGTTGCTCAACAACAATGTTCTGAACATCTACCCACACTGGTGCCCTACGTAAAAGCAACAGCTCATAATAAACAGCGCAATGGTAAAGACGGCAAAAGAAAAAGCTCTATATGCAGCTGGACAGCTGTCAACAACTAAAAGCCAAGCGGATTTACAACGCTACCTAAAAAAAAGAAAAGCTCACTCTCCAGCGGGTTCATCCAAAAAGAATCCTCCACCAACAACGGAAGACGAAAATCTCTCAGCATCAGACATGAAAAGCGACAATGAAGCAGAACTAAATAGTGCGCATATATCAAGTATATCTAAGAACTTTCTCAAAAAGGCGCTAGCACAAGCCATACATCCAGTCCTAAAAGAATTATCAGATATAAAAACAGAAATTCTACAAATCGGCAACAGAGTGGAGGTTCTGGAGAATACATGCACGGATCTTATCACGCAAACAAATGACCTATCCGACCATATGGAGTCGCAGAGGGACCAGATCGACAGAGCTCTAACCCTGATTGAAGATCAGGAGAATAGGAGCCGTAGACGCAACATCAGAATCAAAGGCCTCCCTGAGTCTGTCACATCTGAATCCCTCAGAAACATGGCCACATCCTTATTTTCAGACCTCATGGGAGAAGAGCGCGCCAAACTGATTATTATTGAAAGAATACATAGAGCCCTCAGGCCAAAACCAAGAGCAGGAGATCCCCCAAGAGATATAATATGTGGACTCCTCTCCAACGACACACAAGCAATACTGACAGCCTCTAGAGATAGAGACCAAATAAAACATCAAGAAACCAATATCCAACTGTATCAAGACTTGGCGCCTTCCACCCTCGCTAAAAGAAGACAGCTGAAACCCCTTCTCGAGGTGCTCAGAGCAAAAAATCTACAATACACATGGCTGTTCCCATTTGGACTGGCGATTCTCAAAGATGGCAAACACATCACCATCCACACACCAGCAGACTTAGAGAGGGTCTGGATGGTGCTAAATATAGAGCCTATCCAAATCCCCTCATGGATGCCTCTTGGAGAAAAAGAAGAAATAAGGAAAACAGAGAAACAGATGCCTTGGAAAGAGGTGTCACGCTCTAGGTCGCCCAAAAACAGAAGAACCAGAGCCAGGCTTGACTTTCAATAATCACAACTTACAGAGACTCCCACTCCACAAGAACAGTATGGTTCGCGCATGATGAAGGAACATAGTCCAGTATTGAATTCGACCTAACTCAACACCAGCTGGCAGCTGAACGAACATTCAACTCACAACCTGCTGGACGATCTTGTTCACTCCTGAACAACATACTCTTTCTCTCCATTTCTTTTTCTGGACTTGTTTTTACAGCTAGAGACTTCCGGGCCGCACCAGTAGCGGGACTTGATCCTTCATCTTGGAGAGAAGACACAGCTCTAGAAATGGCCTTAAGCAACAATTGATAAGTACTAATGTGCATCCATATCTGTCTGTTGTAGCCAACAGGTCTCCCCTGACGGCCGGCTTGCTTCTCCCTCCGGCTCGGCCGGGCGGCTTGGGCCCACCCGTTGGGGTTCTCATACTCCCCCCTGCGGTGGGCCTGACCCTGCAACCGGTCCGCGGCGGGACGGCGACCTGGACGTAGGGTTGACGTGTCCAATTAACTGTCAAGACACGCCTGTGCCCCTCCCCCCCTCTCGTATGTGGGGGACAACAGAGAGGCACACGCAGTATATCCTTTAAGTTTATTAGTTAAGCTGTTCATCTGTAATGTTCCAGAAAGTTTAGAATAGAGATGAGCGAGCACCAAAATGCTCGGGTGCTCGTTACTCGGGAACTTTTCGCGATGCTCGAGGGTTCGTTTCGAGTAACGAACCCCATTGAAGTCAATGGGCGACCCGAGCATTTTTGTATTTCGCCGATGCTCGCTAAGGTTTCCTTGTGTGAAAATCTGGGCAATTCAAGAAAGTGATGGGAACGACACAGCAACGGATAGGGCAGGCGAGGGGCTACATGTTGGGCTGCATCTCAAGTTCACAGGTCCCACTATTAAGCCACAATAGCGGCAAGAGTGGGCCCCCCCCCCAAAAAAAAAACTTTTACTTCTGAAAAGCCCTCATTAGCATGGCATACCTTAGCTAAGCACCACACTACCTCCAACAAAGCACAATCACTGCCTGCATGACACTCCACTGCCACTTCTCCTGGGTTACATGCTGCCCAACCGCCCCCCTCCCCCCCACAGCGCACACCAAAGTGTCCCTGCGCAGCCTTCAGCTGCCGTAATGCCTCACCACCCTCATGTCTATTTAGAAGGGCGTCTGCCATGAGGAGGAACCGCAGGCACACACTGCAGAGGTTGGCACGGCTAGGCAGCGACCCTCTTTAAAAGTGGCGGGGCGATAGCCCACAATGCTGTACAGAAGCAATGAGAAATAGAATCCTGTGCCACCGCCATCAGGAGCTGCACACGTGGGCATAGCAATGGGGAACCTATGTGTCACACACTATTCATTCTGTCAAGGTGTCTCTGCATGCCCCAGTCAGACTGGTAATATGTACCTTAACAGTAACCGCGTTGGTGGTAATGTGGTGGTGACTGCGGACCTAGTAGCGCGGTTTTATTTTGTTGGTTTTCGGAATGTGGCCAGGATTAAGTGGGCCGTGGCGGGGGGATGGTGGGGGGTCTCTCTTGTAGTGTCGGTAAAGGTGAAATTCTTGGACTGCCACCAGACGAACCAATGCAAAGGCATTTGCCAAGAATGTTTGTTTTCCCTGTTGGAGGAGGAGGGGGATGTTTTTGAGGCACTACGTGTCCTCTACACGTGTCCGTAGTTATATGCACCTTTACAGTAACCACGTTGGTGGTAATGTGGTGGTGACTGCGGACCTAGTAGCGCGGTTTTATTTTGTTGGTTTTCGGAATGTGGCCAGGATTAAGTGGGCCGTGGCGGGGGGATGGTGGGGGGTCTCTCTTGTAGTGTCGGTAAAGGTGAAATTCTTGGACTGCCACAAGACGAACCAATGCAAAGGCATTTGCCAAGAATGTTTGTTTTCCCTGTTGGAGGAGGAGGGGGATGTTTTTGAGGCACTACGTGTCCTCTACACGTGTCCGTGGTTATATGCACCTTTACAGTAACCGCGTTGGTGGGAAATGGCCTCGCCGCCATGATGTCTTTGGGAAGCCTCTGTTTCCACACCCCAGAGACATACCATTAGCAGCGGTATAGGCAGAGCCCAGAATTCGTAACATTTCAGCCGTAGCATTAGGACAGGCCCCACTAACATATCACTAGCAGCATTATAGCGGGAGCGCAGTCTTCGTTCCATGTCAGCAATAGTAGCACTCAAGACAGGCCCCACTAACATATCACTAGCAGCATTATAGCGGGAGCACAGTCTTCGTTCCATGTCAGCAATAGTAGCACTCAAGACAGGCCCCACTAACATATCACTAGCAGCATTATAGCGGGAGCGCAGTCTTCGTTCCATGTCAGCAATAGTAGCACTCAAGGCAGGCCCCACTAACATATCACTAGCAGCATTATAGCGGGAGCGCAGTCTTCGTTCCATGTCAGCAATAGTAGCACTCAAGACAGGCCCCAGTAACAATTCCGAAGCAGCAGTATAGTGGGAGCGCAGTCTTCGTTCCATTTCAGTAGCTGCAGTATAGCCAAGGCCCAAGTTACATTTATTCACTGAAAAAGCCAAAAATACAATACCTGAAGGTCTGCAAAGCAGACATGGTCGCCATAGGCACGATCGCCATAAGGCAGGCACAATCGCCACCTGCCTTATGGCGATCGAGCCTATGGCGACCATGTCTGCTTTGCAGACCTTCAGGTATTGTATTTTTGGCTTTTTCAGTGAATGTGTTTTTTTTTTTTTTTTCTTTTTCCTCACCTCTGTGATTTCAAGTTACATTTATGTAGCTAAAGTGTAGGCCAACCCCACACACACTTCTGTACCATGAGTGCAGGTGAAGAACATACAAATTGCTATGATTACACTGTAGGTGAGGGCCCCAAAAAATTGGTGTACCAACAGTACTAATGTACCTCAGTAAAAATTGGCCATGCCCAACCAAGATGGCAGGTGAAACCCATTAATCGCTTTGGTTAATGTGGCTAAAGTGGTAACTAGGCCTGGAGGCAGCCCAGTTTAACGAAAAATTGGTTCAAGTTAAAGTTTCAACGCTTTTAAGAGCATTGAAACGTATAAAAATTGTTTCGAAAAATTAGATGAGTGAGCCTTGTGGCCCTAAGAAAAATTGCCCGTTCAGCGTGATTACCTGAGGTTTCAGGAGGAGGAGCAGGAGGAGGAGGAGGAATATTAGACACAGATTGATGAAGCAGAAATGTCCCCGTTTTGGATGGTGAGAGAGAACGTAGCTTCCATCCACGGGTGCATAATACGCATTGCTTACGTATCGCTGCTGTCCGCTGGTGGAGAAGAGAAGTCTGGGGAAATCCAGGCTTTGTTCATCTTGATGAGTGTTAGCCTGTCGGCACTGTCGGTTGACAGGCGGGTACGCTTATCTGTGATGATTCCCCCAGCCGCACTAAACACCCTCTCCGACAAGACGCTAGCCGCAGGACAAGCAAGCACCTCCAGGGCATACAGCGCTAGTTCAGGCCACGTGTCCAGCTTCGACACCCAGTAGTTGTAGGGGTCAGAGGCGTCACCGAGGATGGTCGTGCGATCGGCTACGTACTCCCTCACCATCCTTTTACAGTGCTCCCGCCGACTCAGCCTTGACTGGGGAGCGGTGACACAGTCTTGCTGGGGAGCCATAAAGCTGGCCAGGCCCTTAAAGACTGTTGCACTGTCTGGGCTGTACATGCTGCTCGATCTACGCACCTCCCCTGCTACCTGGCCCTCGGAACTGCGCCTTCTGCCACCAGCGCTGTCGGATGGGAATTTTACCATCAGCTTGTCCGCCAGGGTCCTGTGGTATAGCAACACTCTCGAACCCCTTTCCTCTTCGGGAATGAGACTGGGAAGGTTCTCCTTATAGCGTGGGTCGAGCAGTGTGTACACCCAGTAATCCGTAGTGGCCAGAATGCGTTGAATGCGAGGGTCACGAGAAAGGCATCCTAACATGAAGTCAGCCATGTGTGCCAGGGTACCTGTACGCAACACATGGCTGTCCGCACTAGGAAGATCACTTTCAGGATCCTCCTCCTCCTCCTCAGGCCATACACACTGAAATGATGATAGCCCAGCAGCATGTGTACCGTCAGCAGTGGGCCAAGCTGTCTCTTCCCCCTCCTCCTCATCCTCCTCATCCTCCTCCTCCTCCTCCTGAACGCGCTGAGATATAGACAGGAGGGTGCTCTGACTATCCAGCGACATACTGTCTTCCCCCGGCTCTGTTTCCGAGCGCAAAGCGGCTGCCTTTATGGTTTGCAGGGAAGTTCTCAAGATGCATAGCAGAGGGATGGTGACGCTAATGATTGCAGCATCGCCGCTCACCACCTGGGTAGACTGATCAAAGTTTCGAAGGACCTGGCAGATGTCTGCCAACCAGGGCCACTCTTCTGAAAAGAATTGAGGAGGCTGACTCCCACTGCGCCGCCCATGTTGGAGTTGGTATTCCACTATAGCTCTACGCTGCTCATAGAGCCTAGCCAACATGTGGAGCGTAGAGTTCCACCGTGTGGGCACGTCGCACAGCAGTCGGTGCACTGGCAGATTAAAGCGATGTTGCAGGGTGCGCAGGGTGGCAGCGTCCGTGTGGGACTTACGGAAATGTGCGCAGAGCCGGCGCACCTTTACGAGCAGGTCTGACAAGCGTGGGTAGCTTTTCAGAAAGCGCTGAACCACCAAATTAAAGACGTGGGCCAGGCATGGCACGTGCGTGAGGCTGCCGAGCTGCAGAGCCGCCACCAGGTTACGGCCGTTGTCACACACGACCATGCCCGGTTGGAGGCTCAGCGGCGCAAGCCAACGGTCCGTCTGCTCTGTCAGACCCTGCAGCAATTCGTGGGCCGTGTGCCTCCTATCTCCTAAGCTGAGTAGTTTCAGCACGGCCTGCTGACGCTTGCCCACCGCTGTGCTGCCACGCCGCGCGACACCGACTGCTGGCGACGTCCTGCTGCTGCTGACACATCTAGATTGCGAGACAGAGGTTGAGGAGGAGGAGGAGGGTGCTTTAGTGGAAGAAGCATACACCGCCGCAGATACCACCACCGAGCTGTGGCCCGCAATTCTGGGGGTGGGTAGGACGTGAGCGGTCCCAGGCTCTGACTCTGTCCCAGCCTCCACTAAATTCACCCAATGTGCCGTCAGGGAGATGTAGTGGCCCTGCCCGCCTGTGCTTGTCCACGTGTCCGTAGTTAAGTGGACCTTGCCACTAACCGCATTGGTTAGGGCGCGTACAATGTTGCGGGAGACGTGGTCGTGCAGGGCTGGGACGGCACATCGGGAAAAGTAATGGCGACTGGGAACTGAGTAGCGCGGGGCCGCCGCCGCCATCATAGCTTTGAAGGACTCCGTTTCCACAACCCTATACGGCAGCATCTCAAGGCTGATAAATTTGGCTATGCGGACGGTTAACGATTGAGCGTGCGGGTGCTTGGTGGCGTACTTGCGCTTGCGCTCCAACACTTGCGCTAGCGACGGCTGGACTGTGCGGTGCGAGACATTGCTGGATGGGGCCGAGGACAGCGGAGGTGAGGGTGTGGGTGCAGGCCATGAGACGGTTGTGCCTGTGTCCTGAGAGGGAGGTTGGATCTCAGTGGCAGGTTGGGGCACAGGGGGAGAGGCAGCGGTGCAAACCGGAGGTGGTGAACGGCCTTCGTCCCACCTTGTGGGGTGCTTGGCCATCATATGTCTGCGCATGCTGGTGGTGGTGAGGCTGTTGGTGGTGGCTCCCCGGCTGATCTTGGCGCGACAAAGGTTGCACACCACTGTTCATCGGTCGTCAGGCGTCTCTGTGAAAAACTGCCAGACCTTAGAGCACCTCGGCCTCTGCAGGGTGGCATGGCGCGAGGGTGTGCTTTGGGAAACACTTGGTGGATTATTCGGTCTGGCCCTGCCTCTACCCCTGGCCACCGCACTGCCTCTTGCAACCTGCCCTGCTGATGCCCTTGCCTCCCCCTCTGAAGACCTGTCCTGAGTAGGCGTTGCACACCAGGTGGGGTCAGTCACCTCATTGTCCTGCTGCTCTTCCTCCGAATCCTCTGTGCGCTGCTCCCTTGGACTTACTGCCCTTACTACTACCTCACTGCAAGACAACTGTGTCTCATCGTCATCGTCCTCCTCACCCACAGAAAGTTCTTGAGACAGTTGGCGGAAGTCCCCAGCCTCTTCCCCCGGACCCCGGGAACTTTCGAATGGTTGGGCATCAGTGACGATAAACTCCTCTGGTGGGAGAGGAACCACTGCTGCCCAATCTGAGCAGGGGCCCGAGAACAGTTCCTGGGAGTGTTCCCGCTCCTGAGCAGGTGTCATTGTAGTGGAGTGAGGAGGCTGGGAGGAAGGAGGAGCAGCAGACAGAGGATTCGGATTTGCAGCAGTGGACGGCGCAGAACTGTGGCTGGACGATAGGTTGCTCGAAGCACTTTCTGCCATCCAGGACAGGACCTGCTCACACTGCTCATTTTCTAATAAAGGTCTCCCGCGTGGACCCATTAATTGGGCGATGAATGTGGGGACGCCAGAAACGTGCCTCTCTCCTAATCGCGCAGCAGTCGGCTGCGACACACCTGGATCAGGAGCTCGGCCTGTGCCCACACCCTCACTTGGGCCTACGTGTCCTCGGCCACGTCCACGTCCACGTCCTCTAGGCTTACCCCTACCCCTCAGTATGCTGTATTACCAGTGATTTGATTTCCCAGGCAGGAAATAAATTGGCGCAAGCCTGCAGGCCAAATATAATTTCTTTTCCTTTTTAGCAAAGGGAAGACCCCACTGCGTATATTCAATGAACAAGAAGTTTAATATCTGTGGTGTGGCCCTCAAAAAGTGTCACACAACTATAGTGTAGCAGAGTTATTAACTCTAGCAGAGCAGGTATTTGCCAGTCAGGAAAGACAATGGCGCAAGCCTGCAGTAAACCGTAGCTGGTTGCGTCTGATTTTTGTACGTTGTCCACGCAGCACACACGTACACGGAGACCTTAGGACTGACACAGGCAGGCCAAATATAATTTCTTTTCCTTTTTTGCAAAGGGAAGCACCCACTGCGTATATTCAATGAACAAGAAGTTTAATATCTGTGGTGTGGCCCTCAAAAAGTGTCACACAACTATAGTGTAGCAGAGTTATTAACTCTAGCAGAGCAGGTATTTGCCAGTCAGGAAAGACAATGGCGCAAGGCTGCACTCAACCGTAGCTGGTTGCGTCTGATTTTTGTACGTTGTCCACGCAGCACACACGTACACGGAGACCTTAGGACTGACACAGGCAGGCCAAATATAATTTCTTTTCCTTTTTTGCAAAGGGAAGGACCCACTGCGTATATTCAATGAACAATAACTTTTAGAACTGTAGTGTGGCCCTGAAAAAGTGACACACAACTTTAGTGTAGCAGAGTTATTAACTCTAGCAGAGCAGGTATTTGCCAGTCAGGAAAGACAATGGCGCAAGCCTGAAGTAAACCGTAGCTGGTTGCGTCTGATTTTTGTACGTTCTCCACGCAGCACACACGTACACGGAGACCTTAGGACTGACACAGGCTGGCCAAATATAATTTTTTGTCCTTTTTAGCAAAGGGAAGGACCCACTGCGTATATTCAATGAACAATAACTTTTAGAACTGTAGTGTGGCCCTGAAAAAGTGACACACAACTTTAGTGTAGCAGAGTTATTAACTCTAGCAGAGCAGGTATTTGCCAGTCAGGAAAGACAATGGCGCAAGCCTGCAGTAAACCGTAGCTGGTTGCGTCTGATTTTTGTACGTTGTCCACGCAGCACACACGTACACGGAGACCTTAGGACTGACACAGGCTGGCCAAATATAATTTCTTTTCCTTTTTTGCAAAGGGAAGGACCCACTGCGTATATTCAATGAACAATAACTTTTAGAACTGTAGTGTGGCCCTGAAAAAGTGACACACAACTTTAGTGTAGCAGAGTTATTAACTCTAGCAGAGCAGGTATTTGCCAGTCAGGAAAGACAATGGCGCAAGCCTGAAGTAAACCGTAGCTGGTTGCGTCTGATTTTTGTACGTTCTCCACGCAGCACACACGTACACGGAGACCTTAGGACTGACACAGGCTGGCCAAATATAATTTTTTGTCCTTTTTAGCAAAGGGAAGGACCCACTGCGTATATTCAATGAACAATAACTTTTAGAACTGTAGTGTGGCCCTGAAAAAGTGACACACAACTTTAGTGTAGCAGAGTTATTAACTCTAGCAGAGCAGGTATTTGCCAGTCAGGAAAGACAATGGCGCAAGCCTGCAGTAAACCGTAGCTGGTTGCGTCTGATTTTTGTACGTTGTCCACACAGCACACACGTACACGGAGACCTTAGGACTGACACAGGCTGGCCAAATATAATTTTTTGTCCTTTTTAGCAAAGGGAAGGACCCACTGCGTATATTCAATGAACAATAACTGTGTTGTGGCCCTGCCTACACAATTCTGTCCCTGTAGTATCAATGGAGGGTGCAATGCTCTGCACAGACGATTTTTAGAAAGAAAAAAAAATGCAACACTGCTAACAGCAGCCAGCACAGTACTGCACACGGTTAAATTTGGCCCTAGAAAGGACCGTTGAGGTTCTTGAAGGCTACACTCACTCCTAACACTCTCCCTGCCTATACACCACTTCTGTCCCTAATGCCGGGTGCAATGCTCTGCACTGCCGATTTTGAGAAAACAAAAACAAAAAAACACTGCTAGCAGCAGCCTGCACACAGGTAGATGTGGCCCTGAGAAGGACCGTTGGGGTTCTTGAAGCCTACACTGACTCCTAACGCTCTCCCTACAGCAGCACCAGCACGATAGTACTTTCCCTCAGCTGACAAGGCATGTGTGGCGAGCCGCGGGAGGGGCCGACTTTTATACTCGGGTGACATCTGATCGCCCCAGCCACTCACAGCAGGGGGGTGGTATAGGGCTTGAACGTCACAGGGGGAAGTTGTAATGCCTTCCCTGTCTTTCAATTGGCCAGAAAAGCGCGCTAACGTCTCAGAGAGGAAACTGAAAGTAACCGGAACACCGCGTGGTACTCGTTACGAGTAACGAGCATCCCGAACACCCTAATATTCGCACGAATATCAAGCTCGGACGAGTACGTTCGCTCATCTCTAGTGTAGAACACAGATCTATATATATAAAGCTGAAAGCCCTCACTGACTCACTGACTGACTAACTGACTCACTGACTCACTGACTGACTGACTCACTGACTGACTCGCCAAAAGTTCTCCAACTTCCCGATATCGTAGAAACATGAATTTTGGCACGAGCATAGATTATCTCCAAAATAGGAAAAGTAATTGGGTCCCAACTCGATTATTCAATTCTAGCGCAAAAGAATTGGCGTCGAAATTTAACGTACATATTCTAAATCTGTCACTTCCCAATGCCTTAGAAACTTAAAATTTGGCACGGGCATTGATTATGACTAGAGATGAGCGAACACGTTCGGCCCCGCCCCTTTTTCGCCCGAACACCGAACTTTGCGAACACTTCAGTGTTCGGGCGAAAAAGTTCGGGGGCCGCCGTGGCAGCGCGGGGGGGGGGTGCGGCGGGGAGTGGGGGGGAGAGGGAGAGAGAGAGGGCTCCCCCCTGTTCCCCGCTACTGCCGCCCGCGCCGCCGCGCATCTCCCCGCCCCCCGGCGGCACCCGGACCTTTACGCGCGAACACTGCAGTGTTCGGCAAAGCCGGTGTCCGGGTGCGGATGTGTCCGTAACGGACATGTTCGCTCATCTCTAATTATGACATAAATAGGAAAAGCTAATGGGTCCCAACTCGATTATTCAATTCTATGTGCAAAAGAATTAGCGTCCAAATTTTACGTACGGAATGTAATTTTCTCACTTTCCGGTGTCATAGAAACGGGAAATTTGGAACGAGCATTGATTATGTCATAAATAGGAAAAGTTAATAGGTCCCAACTTGATTATTCAATTCTAGCGCAAAATAATTGGCGTCAAAATTTTACGTGCGGAATGTAATTTTTTTCACTTTCCGGTGTCATAGAAAAAGGAAATTTGGCACGAGCATTGATTATGTCATAAATAGTAAAAGCTAAAGGGTCCCAACTCCATTATTTAATTCTATGCGCAAAAAATTAGCGTCCAAATTTTACGTACGGAATGTAATTTTCTCACTTCCCGGTGTCATAGAAACGGAAAATTTGGCACGAGCATTGATTATGTCATAAATAGTAAAAGCTAATGGGTCCCAACTCCATTATTCAATTCTATGCGCAAAAAATTAGTGTCCAAATTTTACGTGCGGAATGTAATTTTCTCACTTTCCGGTGTCATAGAAACGTGAAATTTGGCACGAGCATTGATTATGTCATAAATAGGAAAAGCTAATGGGTCCCAACTCGATTATTCAATTCTATGCGCAAAAGAATTAGCGTCCAAATTTTACGTGCGGAATGTAATTTTCTCACTTTCCGGTGTCATAGAAACGTGAAATTTGGCACGAGCATTGATTATGTCATAAATAGGAAAAGCAAATGGGTCCCAACTCGATTATTCAATTCTATGCACAAAACAATTAGCGTCCAAATTTTATGTGCGGAATGTAATTTTCTCACTTTCCGGTGTCATAGAAACGGGAAATTTGGCACGAGCGTTGATTATGTCATAAATAGGGAAAGCTAATGGGTCCCAACTCCATTATTCAATTCTATGCGCAAAAGAATTAGCGTCCAAATTTTACGTACATAATCAAAATCTCTCACTTCCCAATGTTATAGAAACATGAAATTTGGCACAAGCATTGATTGTGTCATAAATATGAAAAGTTAATGGGTCCCAACTCGATTATTCAATTCTAAGCGCAAAAGAATTAGTGTCCAAATTTTATGTACGTAATCTAATTCTCTCACTTCCTGATGTCATTTTATATGAAGGAAACGTCGCATGGTTACCTCCACGCGGTGTTTCCTGGGTAACGCAGAGAACTATGCAAAATGGTGAACATATGTTTTTCCTCAGTATCTCTAAAGTAACCACGACTTCATAAGATTTTCCGTGTAAACACCAGATAAACACCAGTACCAAATTAACTCAGGCGAAGCCGGGTATATCAGCTAGTATAACCATATAAGAAACTTATATGCCATATTAATTCAAAAAGTTAAATGTAATTGCTCATTGCTTTAAGTAGGGCACACTACTCAGAACAAACCACACTCCCAAAACCACTGACATACCCATTGTCAGATTGTGAAGTGCTTCACCAACATCTGGACTTCGCTCCAGAAGTTCATTACAAGTCACGGTTTTCCCCCTCACTTAACCCCCAAACCTAACCTTACCCAATCCCAGAGAACATCCAAAACATCTACGAATTTAACACTAATACGAAACTCATTAACACAATCCCAAATGGCAGACGAACTTATAATTACCACCTTAAACACAAAAGGACTAAACTCACCTCAAAAGAGTAATGTGGCAACTAAAAAAGTTAAAAGCATCATT
Source organism: Eleutherodactylus coqui (assembly GCF_035609145.1). Classification (NCBI taxonomy): domain Eukaryota; kingdom Metazoa; phylum Chordata; class Amphibia; order Anura; family Eleutherodactylidae; genus Eleutherodactylus; species Eleutherodactylus coqui. Next base: position 154,936,821 of record NC_089840.1, read on the forward strand.
AGTTTTTCTTCAAGAGACACACTTTCTCCAAAAGACCATTTGACAAATGGTACTTTATCAATCACCCATCGAGCGCATCTAAAGGGGTCGCCATAGCACTCCACTCATCAGTCCCATTCATCCTAGAGAACAAACTAGCAAACACGGAGGGAAGAATGCTCTTCATCAAGGGCAAGATACACTCAGAGACAATCACTTTAGCAAATTTATATGCACCCAACAAAAATCAGATCCCTTGGTTATTAGATACATTAAATAAACTAAAATTTTTTGCAGAAGGAAAAATAATATTAGGAACTGACCTCAACCTTACTTTAAATCCTACCCTCGACTCATCCTCTGGGAAATCCCAGATACCTCAAAAAGCGAGGAAAAAATTGTTAAGCGCATTTCAAGAGATTCAGGTCATTGACATATGGAGAACCCTCAGTCCATCAACCAAAGACTACTCCTTTTACTCACAGGTACATAGATCACACCAAAGAATAAACTACCTTCTCATCTCTTCATCTTTAATACATCAAACAAGAAATCCAAGTTTTGGAAACATAACAGTTTCTGATCATGCACCAGTAATAGCACAAATTTCTCTAACGGGCTCTGTGCGTAAAAACTGGAGCTGGAGATTGAACGAGTCACTTATAGAAAATCAAGAAATGGTTGAAACCATATCCAACAATCTAGAACTTTTCTTCAAAGAAAACAACCAGACCCCAGAAAAACAACCACTAATATGGGAGACCCATAAAGCGTATATTAGAGGCTTATTCATAGCCTTAGGCGCAGCTCAGAAAAAACGTAATCAAAAAGAAATTGATGTCCTACTCTCACAAATCTCTTCTCTAGAACAAATGTCAAAACAGAAAAAAGCACAAGAGGCCCAAACAAAACTGACAGAACTTAGAGAAAAACTAAAAGACATACTCAATAATAAATTCGCAAAATCTCTGCTTTATTTCAAACATCAACTCTACTCACATGGAAATAAAGGTGGCAGACTCATGACCTCATTAATTAAAAAAGCCAGGAGCAAAACACATGTATCTAGCATTGTGGATTGTCAGGGAAACATACATCACAACCCCACCAAAATAGGGCAGACTTTTCAGGAATTCTACGAAGAACTATATAACCTTAATAAACAGGATAACCACAAAAATGACAATAAAAAAAAAAAACTGAGGAATTGCTGTCCTCACTAACTCTCCCTTGTCTGAACTGCAATGAGGCCTCTGGATTAATAAAACTAGTTTCTATTGAGGAATTGACACTAGTTTTAAATAGCTTTCCATTACACAAAAGCCCAAGCCCCGATGGCCTCCCCCTGGCTTATTATAAAAAATTCCTAAAAATATTGCTACCACAATTGGTCTCTACATTTAACGCTTTACTGAAGGGAGCACAACTGCCCAAAGAAGCTCAAGAAGCTTTTATCACATTAATACACAAAAAGGGAAAAGACCCCCTACTACGCGGCAGCTATAGACCTATATCCCTATTAAATCTAGATATCAAACTATGGGCTAAACTACCTTCCAGTAGAATTAACAAAATTATCCCAAATTTAATTAACAAAGAACAATCGGATTTGTAGCAGGCCGCAAGGGAAAAGACAACTCAATTTGCCTCCTGCATATCATAAGATATGCTCAATATAAAAAAATCCCGCTATTATTTTTAGAAATTGATGCTGAAAAAGCATTTGACCGAGTGGATTGGTCTTTCATGCAGGCTGTGCTAGACAAATTTAAATTCCCACCTATATTAATCCAAGCAATATTTACTTTGTATTCCAACCCGAACGCGAAAATTAAAGTCAACGATATATTCTCTCCGCCCTTCTTAATTACAAACGGCACAAGGCAGGGCTGCCCCCTCTCCCCCACCCTTTTCATTCTTACACTAGAAATACTCTTACAGATGGTAAGACAGAGCAAAGACATCAAGGGCCTAGAACTAAACCACCACTCAATTAAAACAGTAGCTTTCGCAGACGACATACTCTTCATCTTAACAAACCCAGAAAAAAGTCTCGACAAAATCAACAAAATACTACAAATATACAGCTCAATCTCAAACTTTATAGTAAATACCTTGAAATCCACTGTATTAAACATTACTCTCCCGTCATCAACTGCAAAAAAGCTTCAACAATCTTCACCCTTTAGTTGGGTCGAAACCCACATCGAATATCTGTCGATTTACATTACAAAAAACCTTGAAAATCTGTATAACAAAATTTTTTCCCCCCTCTTAGAAGAAATAGCAGCACTTCTACGAACATACGACCTGCCACTCCTCACCTGGTTTGGCAGAAAAAACCTGATTCAAACATACATCGTTCCAAAAATTTTATACAAAATACAAATGTTACCGATCCTTTTACCAAACTATTTCTTTAAATGTATCAAGTCAATATTTTCTAGATTTTTATGGAACAACAGAAGACCCCGACTATCTCATAGACTTTTAGTTCAGAGGAGGGAAAGCGGAGGCATCAACCTCCCAGACATGTCACAATATTACAAAGCAATTCAACTTAACAGATGGCTAGAACTCATCAAACCCTCAAAAAACCCAATTGTAAGCTCACTAGTGCAAGCATCATACGGAACAGCTTTTTTGAGGGACCTATGGTACCCCTCACGCAAAATCTACAAAAAAACTTCTTGTGATCTTCTCTTGAGCGGAGCATGCAAAACTTGGGACTCTCTACAAGGAAAGCTAGCCCCCCACCCATCCCCCATAGCACCTTTAACTCTCATTCCAGAGTATTTAGGCGCAAAATTAAACAAGCATACTGAACAACTGTGGCACAACTTTGAAAAACTTACTTTAGCAGATCTATGGTCCCACCGAGCCATCAAAGGCGCACAGCTCATGGAAAAATTGCTAACACTGACATGCCCTCGCCTCAACCAATTACAAGTCTTACATCTAACTAAAACTCTTGACAAATTCAATAAAACCTTTACATCGACACGCCCGCTCACCGATTTTGAGCGAATTGTCGCAGCCCAAAACGTCCATAATAGAAAACTAGCACCCATCAGAAGAAAATTCATTGCACACCAAGACACAGCTAGACCAGTATACATCAGGTCCTGGGAAATGGAGCTCAAAATAAAATTGTCGGATAAAGAGGTGAAGTTAATATTGAGCAACTCGCTCGGACACTTTAGGTGCATTAGACTACAAGAAAGCCACTACAAACTCATTACTCGCTGGTATAAAACCCCAGAGTGGCTTTATGCCTATAAACTCTCAAGCTCCAACTTGTGTTGGCGATGTAACGATCACATAGGCTCTCTGGTACATATTTGGTGGTCCTGCCCGCGAATAAGGCCCTTCTGGAAACAAATTGAAACTAAAATACGAGAAGTGGCTTGCAGATCATTCAAACTTCTACCAGAGTACATATTCTTAGCCAAACCGTCTGTAGAATATAAGCCTTCAAAAACAAATCTGATCACACACCTCAGCAAAAGCTTTAATACCCCTAGCATGGCTCCAACCACAGGCACCCACCTTTACTCAATGGATAGCAAAGGTAAATGAAATCCGTCGATTTGAGGAATTAACAAGCTGGTCATGCAAGACTCACGAACAATTTAGGAAAACATGGGACCATTGGTCTAGTAACTCCCCCACACCCCATTAATAAGCCCACAAAGAAAGAGGGCATAAACTCTCTCATTTCAATGAACCTAAAAATTTCTAACCACAACTTCTCTTCCCAATAGAACTCTATATATCAACATTGGTGTATCATGTTTCTCAGATGTTTTTACGTTATAAGAAAACTAGAGATGTCTCTACCCCCTCTCCCTTACCCTCACACCCCCTACCCTCCTCCCCTAACCTATAAAAAAATTTATATTGTTTGCTTAATATTGTTCAACTACTACCTTTTATTTGCAACATGTCTATGTAACTTTTCACTGTTGAACTTGCAAATTCTTCTTTTTGAATAAATAAAGAATAAATAAAAAAGAAATTATTGGAATGTGTCGTGTATCAGAAATACAACCTCTAATTATAACAGGTGGTGTACTATTATTATTCGGATTACAAATAATCGGTACATTATTATCATCAAACCCCGCATTTCTATTATGAACAACTAAATTGTAATCTCCATCCCTCCTGTTATAGCTCGTCTTGTTCTTATTACTACTTTTAGAAAAAATCAATGTGTTACCCGACCATCATTTTTTAGTAGTTGCAAAATTATGAACTGAATTCTCTATATGTTTAGGGGAATAATCATTAACTGAATTCTGGGGTTTATTTTCTCTAGAGGAATGTTTTTTATACATAATCCCAAATGGAAGAAACTGAGATTACATTTAATATAGGGAATCCCATCCCTACAGATTTAAAGCCCCAGAGCAAATTCATTCAACAACTAAATAACAATGAATATAACCTTCGATTTACCATTAATATGGATTCAGATAAATTTTAATTGCACATTATAATAAAAAATTTTATAATTAAGTTTAAAACATTACATGATAGTTAAATAATATTGGTCAATATGTCTTTGTATGGATATATACCCATATTGGAAATATTCAATGAATAAGAGAGAGAGGTATGTGATCGGTGGGAAGGGTTAAACGAAACTGATCTAATCTCTTTGAATGAATGAGTAGATGACGCTTATGGTCACAGGATAGATTTACTATTGACTCGTTTTTATGAATGGATCTTGTTTAATAACGTGGCAGATCACATGGTTTGAGTGACGTGGTGCGTCACGTGGGGTGAACCCGTGATACTAAGATGGCGCCTGCATCGGTGTCCACCGAAAGCAGGTTATGTAAGTTAAATCTTTTAATTGTATCTATTTATAGTTGTGTTGTTTCTGTAAATTTTATGAATGCTTGAGAAAGGCGGGTGTTCTGTCGAAACGCGTCGCAATAAATGTATGAATAATACAACAGGCCATTAATTTTTCTGGGCTCCAGATCGCAGGGGGTATTTTTATATTTGGATTGGATCTATTTGAATAATACTTGAGATACTTGTTTTCTCTGAAACCATAAAGCCTAGGGAAATTATTTTTTACACACACACTACCTTCAGGTTGTGGAGGCATATTAGCAGGCCATTTTGAGAAATGTATTGTTTAACCATGATGATTCACGATCATAACGTGAATCTTGCAAATTCGGTATGTAAATAGGGAAAGAAGGGGGGTTATAATTTGAGAATCTACCTGTTACGATCGTGTGGGCAACCTAAGCATGGGATCCCACACGATTGTACCCAAAATGGGCGAGAATGGATGGGATGGACGCACACACGTAGCACCAGGGTCACACGGGATTCACATAGCTTTCAGGCAACTGACCCTGTTCTACACGGGAGGATGGCATGGCCCTACCTAAGCGGGGAACATTGCCCCAATAAGGGTAGCCCAGCAGTCTTCGGATCTGGGCCCTAGCTGATCCTAGGAACCACGCCACAGAACAGGAGACATACACATGCTACATGACAGAGACAGAACCACAGGATACACAGCATACACCAGCCACAATGCAACCACTAGAACAGATGATAAGCTGAATATAAATACCAGGTATTGGTTGACATTTTGTACAAAACATGGAAGCTAGCGTGCCACTTCACGGCTCCTGGTTATACCGCTAGTCCCTACACTAACCAGGAGTCCAGCAGAATTGGACAACATTCACACAGAAAGCTGCAACAGGACAGGACACAGATAGCAGGTCACGCAGCAAACTGACACGAAACTGACAGAATTTAAACGTACAAACGGACATGAATGAGCAAGACAGAGATTACTCAGCAAAGCTTGCAACAGGACAGAACAGAGCACTGGACACCCAGCCAGCTACATCAGGAACAGGACAGAGTACAGGGCACACAGCCAGACAGACTCCACTCAGAGATCACATGCACACAGATGAAACTCACAGCAAGTCTATGTGTCCTCATACCAGGGGGAATAGACAGTGAACTACACAAGCTCACATAGGGAACCGTGTCAAGTTACACCAACTGACACACAGAACCGACAGTCAACTACACAAGCTGACATAGGGAACAGTGTCCAGTTACACCAACTGACACCCAGAATAAGACATAAGACCTTTGAAGGCTGCACCTGTACAGGGGGAAGGAAAAGAGGGCTGCATGTACTGCAGACTAGGACTACAGGTGTCCGAACAATCTTGGGGAAGCAGAGAGACAATAGACCTACTTGCAAACACAGATCAGAGTGGGAACAAGCTGAACATGACTGATAACAAGTTACAGGACACAGAAGTAACATGAGTGCTCACCCTAGGGTACAGCCATAGACTGACCAGGAGCTGGGTTTATATGTGAGCACAGGTGGGGGGCGGAGCCTGGACGCCGTGCGGTATGGCAGCTTGAGTACATCGCTCCCGCTTGCAGGCACCCTTAAGGACCCACAGCAGCGATTTTAAAGGCGAGACATGGGCAAATCCAGCAAAGAAAGAGGTACAGAACAGCATGGAACCCCCTGGCAGCTGAAGGGACAAGCTGACATGCAGCGCTTCTTCAGAGAAAGGAGCGCTCGTTCCCGGCGCCCCCCCGCTAAGATGGCGCCGGCCGGGGAGCTGGTTCCCGCTTCTGACAGGAGAGGAGAAGAGGAGGCTATTTCTGACGATGAGGACAACGAGGGAATATCCAGGAGCTTTATGAAGGACTTACTTGCACAAGCTCTCCGTCCCATCAGCGCTGATCTGGCTGACATCAAAGAGGAGTTCAGGCAGCTGGGGCACAGAGTGGAAGATCTTGAGTCCACCTCTGCAGCAATCACCACCCATGCGAAACAGCTTGAGCAGGTTGTAAAAGAGCAACATTCTCACCTCAACAGGGTGCTGCTGATGCAGGAAGACCTTGAGAACCGGAATCGTCGCAATAACGTTCGCATCAAGGGCCTTCCGGAAGCTGTGGCAGGTGAGTGCCTCCCTAGGGCTGCTAAGGAAATCTTTAGCTCGTTGTTAGGCGAGGACAGAGCTTCTTCAATTAACATTGAAAGAATTCATAGAGCTCTTAGGCCCCCTCCTAATGCATCCGAACCAGCTAGAGACGTTATTTGCAAGCTGCTTAATTTTCCGGATGCAGCAGCCATCTTGAGAGCCACTAGGTCCCATAGAGATCTAAAATATGATGAGACCCCAATCCAGATTTTTCAGGATTTGGCACCCTCTACACTAGCAAAACGACGAGCTCTGCGTCCTCTGCTAGAGGTCCTCAGAACCAGAGAAATAAAGTACGCATGGCTCTACCCATTTGGTCTCAGCATCATACATAGAGGCAAAAGAATAAACATGCGAACAACAGAGGACCTTCAAAATCTCTGACAACTTTTGGACATCGAACCATTAGATCTCCCAAATTGGCAGCCTTTACCGGATCCTCCTCTCCTTCCTCAATTGGAGGACCCGGGGAGGTGGCTCGCTGTGGGTAGTTCTAAGTCACCTAAAGGAAAGAAGAAGAAAGCAAAGGAGGACTTGTGATTTCTCTGATTCTCCGGGGACACCATCCCCTGGGTCTGAACAAGTTCGGTCGTCTTAGGAGGGCCAGCATTTATCTCGTGCGTGGAAAAATACAGTTACAGTGCCACATGGGTTCAGGATCTTAACATCTTGAGGACTTCCACGAGACCACGGGGCGTACGATGCACCGCACGGATTGGCCCTGCAGGAACGATCGGAACGTAACAATTTTTTTTTTTTTTCCCCTTTTATCGTTCTATTGATCTTCTACTGCTTACTTAAGATGTTGCCCGAGAGGGTATTCTGCTGACCTCTCCTGCTCATTTGCTGTGTTACAACCTGCAAGTTATAATGTTTTGAATATTGTTTTTACCTTTTTCTAACGAAAGGATTATCATACTTTGTCCATTATATGTTTTGCCTGCCAGATACACACATGGCGGGGTGCTCCACCCAACCATGTTGGTAGGACTCGTTTATTTTTTAGGGTCGTTGGGTGATGCCTGCCTGTCCAGGCAGTAAAAAAATTTTTCTGTCGTCTCACTAGGGCCTATTGCTCGGTGAGTCTAAAGTTAACCGCTCCCCCTGGGTGTCAGGGACCCCGGGTCAGTTGACCCCCTTGACACATATTTTGGTCTTCAGTAGACCAGCGTTAATTTACTGCGGTCTTTTCGACTGTTTTGGGTGTTATTTGTACCCCCCATATCCCTCTTGTCTTAAACCTTACCTTCCCCCCCCCCCCCTTTCTATAAACTTCCTCGTTCACCACACCCTCACCAGTGGGATTTTCGGTGTGCCCAGGGTAAGGACAGACGATTGATTGTTTTCTCATCTGTTTTGAATTTACGATAATTCTTTCTGTCTTTCTCGTTTCCCTCCACTACAGTACAGGGACGCAGATATGGATAGCCTTCGTCTCACATCCTTCAATGTCAGAGGACTAAACTCACCCTCCAAAAGGCATAACCTGGCGCTTCTCCTGAAAAGGTACGAAACCAAAATTCTTTTTGCACAAGAGACACACTTCAAAGGGCAAAAACACTTCGATCTTCCAGGAAAACAATTTTCCAAGACCTTCCATAGCACTCATCCCTCGTCGGCCTCGAAGGGGGTATCCATTTTTCTACATAAAACAATTAATTTTGTAGAGGATGCCCAGTTCAGAGACGAGGAGGGCAGAGTCCTATTCATAAGAGGAACACTAAACAATGTAAAGGTAACCCTAGCTAACATATACGTCCCTAATGTTGAGCAAGTCCCCTGGCTTCTCCAGCAATTAGAGGTACTTAGACATTTCAGCGTAGGACAGTTGATTGTGGCGGGCGACTTGAATGTGACCCTTAATCCTTCACTAGATGCATCATCTGGCCGATCCCAAATCTCACAACCCAGACTGAGAAAGCTGGGTAAAACCTTACAGGAGTTAGGTTTGGTGGACGCCTGGCGTACGCTACACCCGGCTACGAAGGACTATTCATTTTTTTCCTCGGTGCACTCTACGTTCCAGAGACTAGACTACCTCTTGGTCTCCTCTGACCTCCTCACGGCCCTAGTCAGTGCAGACATAGGCTCGATGACAATTTCCGACCACGCGCCAGTACATGTGAACATTAGAACACCACATCCTCTCCCTCGGGAGTGGAGGTGGTCTCTCAACGCTTCGCTACTGGACTCAGCAGAGGAGAGAAAGCAACTTTCCAAAGCATTAGAGGAATATTTCCTCCTTAATTCCTCAGATGACCTGGGAGCCCCAACGGTGTGGGAAGCCCACAAGGCTTACATGCGTGGCCTTCTAATCGCCCTGGGCGCACGAGTAAAAAAACGCGCTCAAAAAGAAATTGATATAAAATTAAAACAGATAGCGAAGCTGGAACTGGTAACGAAGCTCTCTCAAACAAAGCAGAACCTGAACAATCTGTCGTCCCTGAGGGCGGAACTGAGACTTCTATTATCGGCCAGGTTCAACAAAAAACAAATGCAGTTTAAACATAAAATATACGCTCAGGGCAACAGAGGGAGTAGACTGATGACTGCCCTGATTAAGAAGGCCAGGGCAAGGAATCAGATTAGCTCCATAAAGTCTCCATCAGGCAATATATTGACCTCTTCTAAAGAGATAGCAGCAGAATTCCAGAAGTTTTATTCAGACTTATACAACCTAAAGGGCCTCCCCATGGCGGATGCTCCCAAGGACCCTACTACATCAATAGACAAATTTTCGTCACCTCAAAATCCCTAAATTGAGTCATACAGAGGCAGCCTCTTTGATCGAGGAAGTAACAATCCGAAGTGGAGAAACTAATAGCAACAAGCCCCCCAAATAAAAGTCCGGGCCCTGATGGCCTTTCCATCCAATACTATAAAGCCTTCCTACCCATACTAAAGCCGAAATTAACCGACATTTTCAATAGCCTAATGAGGGGGGCAGCCCTGCCGAGACAGTCCCAAGAGGCCCACATAACCCTTATTCATAAAGACAACAAGGACCCCGAATTATGTGCAAATTATCGCCCGATCTCTCTGATCAATCTAGACATGAAGCTATGGGCTAAGTTATTGGCCAAAAGACTGGAACCCTTTATGCCCTCATTAGTTAATGAGGAGCAGGCGGGCTTCGTTAAGGGGAGAGAGGGGAAGGACAATTGCGTCAAACTACTCCATGCGATCCGCTTCGCGCAGCATCATAAGATCCCGCTAGCATTGGTAGGTACTGACGTGGAGAAAGCTTTCGATCGGGTTGATTGGAAGTACATGGAAAGAGCCCTACATCACTTTAATCTCCCGCCGGAGTTTGTTCGCGCGGTTTTCACTCTCTATACTTGCCCATACGCTAGACTCAAAATTAATGACATCCTCTCCCACCCCTTCGACATAAGGAACGGCACTCGGCAGGGTTGCCCTCTCTCTCCCTCCCTTTTTATTTTAGCACTAGAGCCATTACTCCTAAAGGTGCGTCAGGACCGGCTGTTTCGGGGTCTATCATTCGGGAACCAAGCGCTTCATACAGCGGCTTTTGCCAACGATATCATCTTTTTGATAACAGACCCACGAAACAGTCTCCCATGGCTCACCAAGGTTCTAGAAGACTTCAGTTCCGTATCCAATTTTAAGATCAACTTTTCGAAGTCGACGGTATTGAATGTCTCAATTCCCGAAACTCATTGTAAATCATTAAGAACCAACTCCCCATTCACTTGGTCATCCGATGCGATGGAATACCTTGGCATCAGGCTATCCAAGAGAGCGGAGGACCTATACAAAGATAACTTTATCCCTCTGCTGAGTCAAATTAAGCATCTTCTCAAAACATACGATGTTCCATCTACATCGTGGTTCGGCAGGAAAAATGTCATTAAAGCCTACATCCTTCCAATCATCTTATACAAGATCAGGATGATCCCCATTCATCTTCCAACAAACTTCTTCAAGTTAATACGTGTGGCCTTCTAGGGCTTTGTGTGGAGGCAGAGGAGACCAAGGATAGCACATAAACTGTTGACTAAGAGGGACTCCGAGGGGGGAATCGATCTCCCAGACATATATGACTTCTACCGAGCGGCTCATCTCCGCTATTGGATTGATCTAACCCAAGGCCGTAGGGAGGACCTGTTACCAGTGATAGTGGAGGGGTATAGTAAAGCCACACTACCTATGGACCTTTGGCTCCCTTCGAAGAGCTACTACAACACAAAAACCTTCAACCCACTGCTGAGAGGCCCTTGTGGCGTATGGGATGAGCTTAGGATGACACTTGCCCAATCTCCCTCCCCCATTACCCCACTACATATCATTACCAAAACACTAGACCTTCCTCTAGACCCGAGCACCACCTCGGTTTGGAAGAGGTTTAAGTCATTTACGGTCGCCGACCTGCAGTCACTCGCTCGCCTCCAACCAACAACCATACTGAGTAGCCTACTTCCATCCGAAAATTTCTCTTTCCTACATCGTGCACATATTCTAGGGATCTTCAGAGATTTTCTAAAAACATATAGATCAACTAGACCGCAGACCCCCTTTGAGAAGGCCCTAGGGGATAACAAAACCGCGCTAAGGAAAATCTCGTTTCTAAGGAAAAAATTCATAACACCCCCTCTACCTTACAAACCAGCATTTATCTTCTCGTGGGAGAAAGCTCAACGTCTCCCTTACATCTAGCGAAGTAGAAGCTATTCTCAAGACTTCTTTTGGGATATCGCCTTGTGTGCTATCCCAGGAGGCGCATTATAAATTGTTAACTAGATGGTACCGGACCCCCCAGTGGCTCTTTGAGCACGGTCTCGCACATCATAATACTTGCTGGAGGTGTGGGAGTGCGGAAGGTTCATATCTCCATCTCTGGTGGACATGCCCTAAAATATCCCCCTTTTGGAAGAAGGTGGAGATGATCGTCCAAAAAATTGCTCCAGGGGGCGTGGCCAGCGCATGGCGGAGTGAGGACGCTTCCCTGAGGGCTCCCGCGGCACCCACCTGAATCCAGACCCCAGACACCGGCAAAACCGCCAGAAACCCGCAGAAAAAGCGATGGGCAGACGCAGGACAGAGGCAGCGGCAGAGGACAACAGCGGTGGAACGCTGGAGCGCTTCCTAAGCACCCCGCGCCCGGTCCCAGCCAGATCCAAGACGGCGCCGGAGCGCCACGTGCAGGAGACGCCGGCGGCTCAGACAGGAGCGGCGATCACCCCAGCGGCAGCCAGCAGCTCAGCGGAGGCAGAGGGACCCCCCTCACAGAGTCTCCAAACCTCCAGAGACGGCGCCAGCAGCAGCCCCAAGACTTCTGCCAGCGCCCAGGGAAGGGCTCATGTGAGTAACAGCAGCAGCTCTGCTACACCACAGCCTCACACCCCCCCCCCTCCACACGACCAGCAGGGACTTGCATCAGATGGGAGTTGTAGTCCTCCCTGTGACATGCATCAATCTCCCCCAGACCATCCAAAAATGACTTTAAAAAAAGGCAAAAGGGTACTGCCAGCCATGTCCCCGTGCGACACAGGGGAAGATGCATGGAAAACTCATATTATGGAAATCCCTACTAGAGACGAACTGAGTGCCCTATTCTCTAGATTTGAAGCCTCTAACAAGCAAACCTTAGAGGCCATCCACACAGAAGTACACCAAATAGGTCACAGGCTGCATCAAGTGGAGGGGGTGCAGGAAGAGACGGCAGCCATCTTGGAGTCTCACAGACGAGCAATACAAACCCAGGCAGACCAGATCGCCACTCTCACCATGCACTTAGACGACTTAGAGAATAGAAATCGGAGGAATAACATACGCATTAGAGGCCTCCCTGAGGAAGTGGAAGGGAACCAACTAGAACCATGGGCGCAAAACCTTTTTATGCGTTTGCTAGACAGATCACCTGAACGCCCTGTCGAAATAGACAGGATCCATAGAGCACTGGGCCCTAGATCGACCGACCCCAACCGCCCACGGGACATTATATGCAGGATACACTTTTTCCGCGATAAAGATATAATAATCCGCAAAGCGAGGGAACAAACAGAACTCTTATCATACAAAGGCAAAACTATCATCATCTTACAGGATCTTGCTCGCCACACCTTACAGCTAAGAAAAGCTCTGGGTCCCCTCCTGGCGGCACTCAAAGAAAAGGGGATACAATATCGCTGGGGATTCCCGTTTTCTTTATCGGCCAAAAAAGATGGTAGATCAGCAGTGTTCCGTTCACTAGGCGACCTGCCCAAATTTCTAGGAACATTTGAGTTACCATTAATTGCTCTGCCTGATTGGCCTACGGCTCCCAACTTGCTCACACAAACCACACAGGAGCAGTGGCAGACAACACAATCTCAGAGGCGGAGAGAGAGTCGCAAAGGAGGAGACCGCACGACTTGAAAAAAGATTTTAAAAGGGTTCCGCGATACGGAACACTTGTAGGGCGTCCACATGCACGACCGGACGGGCTTGGTCTCAGGCCAATCCGTCCGGAGGCGTAATTCTCTGCCAGATTTGGAGGGTTTAGCCCTTAGAGGGCAAGAAGTTCAAAGTTTGTGGGGTGTCGGTGTTTGGGGTTCAATGTTTTAATTATCAGAGACCTCATTGAGGTCACATCGTTATATATTTGTTGGGTGGGTGCGGCCCGAAGGGGGCCTCCACTCCCTTGTTGCGCTTCCACTCTCTCTACCGGGTGACAAGTCGCTCAAAGGAGTGCGACATCTGGCGATTCGCTGGAGTCTAGGTTTCACCACGTTATGGCTGCTATAGGCAGTCCACTTCTAATTCTATCTTTCTCTTCTTTGTTCTCTTCTTCCACCCCCCTAGTTCTCCCCTCTCCCTACCCTAAGTCTGTCCGACCACTGAAGTACGCCCCATGGAAACCACCTGATGGCTAACCTCACGGTTGGCTCCTTCAACGTGAGGGGCCTAAACAAGCCAGCCAAAAGGGGGCAGATTTTAGATCACCTACACAAACAAGGCATAATGATTGCACTAATCCAAGAGACCCATTTCGAAGAAGGACGCATACCCAGCTGCAGACATCGCCACTATACGGCGTGGTATCATTGCCCTCACCCACAGAAAAAAGCGGGAGGCACTTCTATAGCCTTCCACAAACAGCTGCCACACAGGCTTCTGTCATTGGAGGCCGACCCTGAGGGGCGCTATCTATTTGTAAAAATTCAGCTGGGCGAGGAGACCTTTACCATCGCTAACGTTTATTTTCCCAACCAGTCACAGGTCCGCTTCGGGATCCGAGTGTTGGGGGCCTTGGCGTCCTTCGCGGATGGCTCTGCTATAATTCTAGGAGGCGACTTCAATGTGGCCATGAACCCCAGCCTCGACTCGTCAGGGGGTAAGTCCAGTATCTCACCCACAGCGACACGTAGACTAGTGAGAGAACTGACGAACCTACGGTTAGTAGACATGTGGCGCTTACTACACCCAAAAGTTAGGGACTACAGTTATCACTCACCAGTACATAACAGTTACCACCGCCTGGACTACTTGTTCATTTCACACAAACTTTTAGATAGGAATCCTAAGTGCTCCATAGGGGCATTCTTGTGGTCGGACCATGCTCCGGTCTGGGGATCCTTAGACTGGGGTCACAGAGATAGAACAAACAATAGTTGGAGGCTAAACGACAACCTCCTAAGCGACGGAGCTTGCCTACAAGAGATCCAACAGGCAATAGAACAATTTAAAATAGATCACGCAGCAGACGACACATCAGCCCCAATCAAATGGGAAGCACTCAAGTGCGTGTTACGGGGTATTTTTATTTCCCATGGGGCACGACTAAAAAAAAACAGAAGCAGAACACTGGAGAAACTAGTTGCTGAACTGGGTCTCTTGGAGTCAACCAACAAAACAGCCCCATCGGACGCGAAAACAGCGGAGATCTCTGATGTCCGCGGCCAGATTCTACAAATACTGGACCAAGCCTCGCTCTGTCAAAGAGACAGAGCAAGGGGGAGTTTCTATGAGTACGGAAATAAATGCAGCAGGGGACTAGCCAGGGCCCTCAACCCAAAATCCCCACAGACATACATCTTTTCCATCCAATCACGTAATGGGGTACAAGTACACACCAACACAGAAATCTTAGACAGCTTCCACTCCTACTACCATAACCTATATAATCTACAGAATGACAACATGAGAGCAACTGACGAGGCAGCAACATTACAAGACACTTACTTAACACAGCATAGCCCTAAACGCATCCCTGAGGCGGACCGGTATTCACTAGAAGAAGACTTCTCCCTAGGGGAATTAACTGACACAGTCAAGACCCTCAAAATAGGCAAGAGCCCCGGGCCTGACGGCTTTACGCCGCGCTTCTTTAAAATGTGTGGAGAAGCAATAGCCCCGATAATGCTAGATGCCTTTAACACCGTTTCGCGCGAGTGCCCATTCCCCCCACAGGCCCTACAAGCTACCATAACAGTCATCCCTAAACCTGGAAAAGACCCCCTGGCCTGTGGCAGCTACAGGCCTATTTCATTGCTAAACATCGATACCAAGATCTACTCTAGTATGTTGGCGGCCCGTCTGAGACCTCTCATCCCCATGCTGATAGACAGAGACCAGGTGGGATTTGTCCCCGGGAGGGAGGCAGGGGACAACACAATCAGAACTCTGGCAATGGTGTCCAGGGCACGCCGCTCTGGGGACCCACTGTGCCTGCTATCCGTAGATGCCGAGAAAGCATTTGACAGGGTGAATTGGAGGTTTCTAGAAGCGGCTCTGCGGATGGTAGGCATAGGCCCACGCTTCTTGGACAGGGTTTTGGCACTATACAGGGACCCTGTGGCTAGGGTACGGGTCAACGGGCGGCTGTCCCAACCAATCAAGATTAACAATGGCACCAGGCAGGGGTGTCCCCTGTCTCCCTTCCTCTACATATTAGTGATGGAGACATTGGCAGGGGCGCTGAGATCCAACCACGACATACAGGGGGTTAAAGTGGGCAGAACAGAACACAAAGTCGCGCTATATGCAGATGACCTCCTGGTGTATATTACCAACCCTAGAGTAGCTCTCCCATGCATACTGAAGGAATTTGAATTATTTGGTAGGTTGTCTAACTTTAAAGTCAACCTCAGTAAGTCAGAGATATTGAATGTAACACTGGCTGAGAAAGAGACGGAGTCACTGCGGCTAGCATTTCCCTTTGCATGGAGAGAGGATGGAATTAGGTACCTGGGGACGGTTATCACGGCGAACCCCGACAAGCTTTTTGAAAAAAACTACATCCCACTGATCGCGGCCCTCGAGAAGGACCTAGACAAATGGAAGTCGCTTCCACTGTCCTGGTTTGGGAGAATAAATACAGTTAAAATGAATTCCCTCCCCAGGTTCCTATACATCTTTCAAACAGTACCCATAAAATTAACAGGAGCATTTCTCACTCGGATTCGACGGTTAGTCATGAGATTTATATGGGGTAACCATAGACCCAGGAGGAACTGGAGAGCCCTCTCCAGCCCCAAGACAAGCGGCGGGATGGGAATTCCTAATTTCTCCCTGTACCATAGAGCAGCCCTAACCA
Source organism: Eleutherodactylus coqui (assembly GCF_035609145.1). NCBI lineage: Eukaryota > Metazoa > Chordata > Amphibia > Anura > Eleutherodactylidae > Eleutherodactylus > Eleutherodactylus coqui. Next base: position 154,953,339 of record NC_089840.1, read on the forward strand.
AATGCGTACTCGACCTGCTTCATAGCAGAGGGCGCAAAAGATGGGCAGAAGCTGAACACGACGCAACGCCGACCGGGGTACAAGGGTGCATTTGGATTCCGGGAAAGGGCGGACACAGAGACCTGGGTATGTCGCCTTTCATAGAAAACCTGCTTAGCACCTGGATCGGCCCTGCTGGTAAATCAGGACTGATCACCTCCCCGGGCCCGCTCACCCCCCTAGTGGGTAACCCAGGTGCACCAACGTTCTCAGGGGGCTCCCCATTGATAGTGGGAACGGCAGACTCGGTCCCCAGAATTCGAGACATTATGGCAGGCACGAGACTAAAGACCCTTCAGGAGATCCTAGACGGGAGGGGCGCCCGGGCCGGAGCATGGTACCAATATCTACGGTTATGTCACTATGTGAGGTCGTTGGGTAGCTTACAACAACTAGGGAAGACAATTACAACCTTTGAGAAGATCTGTCTGTCAAATCCAGACCCCCCAATAACCATTTCCTCTATTTATAAACTACTACTAGAGAAGGACACGTCAGGTGGGAATAGGAAGCTAGAAATGACATGGGAAAAAGAACTGGGGACAGATTTATCAGTGCAAGACTGGGAGAAGGCCTACGCCCTGACCCATAAATTGAATATCTCTAGCAGACTACAGGAACTGAACTATAAGATCCTAACCCGATGGTACAGGACCCCGGCGGGATTGGCCAAAATATACCCCCAACACTCGGATCTTTGCTGGAGGTGTCTCCGCGAACCAGGGACCTTTGTCCACATATGGTGGTCTTGCACACACATTCAACCACTATGGCGCGAGGTGGAGGCTTTATACTTGGCTACTTGTAGAGGCTCGACCAGGTTTACTCCCGAGCTGGCGTTGCTCTCTATGTTCCCGGGGTCACTGTCCGGCACAAAAAGCTCCCTATTGCGTTTTTTCATATTAGCAGTTAGGCAGATCATCCCTAGAAAGTGGAAATCCACAACGCCTCCAACACGAGTAATGTGGTTGGAAGCTATGGACAACTTAAAACAAATGGAGGAACTGTGCGCTAAAGACGAGTTACGTTATTCTAAATTCTATAATACCTGGGCGGTGTGGTTGCAGTTTCGGGTCTCACCCGGTTTGGAGGCATGGCTACGTGACGGCACTACCGCTACTTAGCCGGCATGGACTCTCCTACCAATAAGGCCAACTTGCCCCACCTAACGGAGGAACTGGACCGCGGGGTGTGCTCAGACCGGACAGACTTCCCTAACCTTACCATTTACCCTTCCCCTTCACTCACTCTTGTTTTCTTTCCTCTACTTCTTCGCTTCTGGACTCTTTCACCTTCTAAAAGTCCAGATACTTTCAAGTTCATCCATAAATCACCCAAACAACGGGATGTTTGATGATCAAGCTTCAGGGGAAGGTGATTTATGATTTACGATTTGCTATGTTATGTTTTGTTCGTTTAAAAACCTGCACGGGACCGGTCAGCTGTAGAATGTGCTGAAAGATAAGATGATGACTACGACTGCAAAATGTTCATTTATATGTCTGTACCGTACTTCCTGATGCAGCTAATAATAATAAAATACTTTTGAACCACAAAAAATTGCTCCAAACTTACGTCTATCCCCAGACATGGTCCTCATTTGGAGACCGTCATCCCACTTCCAACCCAGGAAAAATAAACTTCTAGCCTTCCTACTTGACTCGGCCAAATCTCTAATCCCACATCTCTGGAGACAAAACACATCTCCAACACTCAGACAATGGAAAGACAGAATAGACAATCTCTTCAACCTCGAAGAATTACACAGCTGGTCCACTAATTCACACGATAAGTTCAACAATATTTGGTCACCTTGGATCGGATTGAGACAGATGACGTGCTGGGAGGAGTGAGACGGAGGCTGATCCTTGCTTTAAAGGTACATCCCCTCCCCCAACGGGCATACTGATTCTATTCCACTAACCCCCCCCCTTCCCGTGTTCCCCCCCTCGCCCCCCCTCCTCCGTCCTTTGTCCTTGTCTATGTTTTTGTAAGTGTATTAGTATTGTGTCCCCCTCCCCCTGGATGCGACCGATTTATTTGATATGTACATTGAAGCAATGACAGAGCGCCGGCTCAGGATGTAAGTCTATTTGTAGATGTATCAGTAAAGCTCTTCACGACCTTCAAACGAGGGTCTGGTTGCAGGCCTCTTTAAATACTGTTGCATATGTATGTATTACGCAATATGTGAGACGAAAGTCAGTCATTCCTGTGTTTTATATGTTTGTTTATCACAAAATGTCAATAAAAATTTGGATTTGAAAAAAAAAAAAAAAAAAATGTGAGCATAGATCCAGGAGATTGGCTAGCAGGAAGTACCACACCTAGCCAGCTCAATTAACCCCCAACCACCTGACTGTGCTGCTAGGAGTACATAGTACAACAAATCCCAGCAGCACACGTAACACTACCCCACCTATTTGTGCATATACCGAGGAGAATCCAGCTCACATCTGTTTAAATACTGAGGATAATATACTTCACCTCTATGTGTATATATTGAAGAGAATTTAGCATACCTCTATGTGTATATACTGAGGAGAATCTACCTCACTGTGTATATACTGAGTTGACTCTACCTCACTTCTATGTGTATATACCGAAAAGAATCCAGCTCACCTCTATGTGTATATACTGAAGAGAATCTACCTTACCTCTAAGTGTATATACTGAGTTGAATGTACATCACCTCTGTGTGTATATATACTGAGGAGAATCTACCTCACTACTCTGTGTATATACTGAGTTTAATCTACCTCACCTCTATGTGTATGTAAGATGGTGAAACAGCCCTCCTGTTGTGAATGTAGCTGTTTCTGTTAGTAGGTTTATGCTGTTATTACTGACATCATGTTGTGTGACCACAAGAGGTCACTGTGGCTTGAAATGCAACAGGTGAGGGGAAGTGCATCATCACTGCCCAGACAGGATAGAGCTCAGAGGAAAAGTGAGACGTGTGCGTGTGTCAGCCATCTTGTGAAGTGTCCTTTGGAGGACTAGAGAGAGTGAGCCAATGTGATCCACGTGGAAAAGGACCCCTAAAGGACTGGAATTACAGTGAAGGGGAACTGAATTAGAGACTACTCCAGAGTTTGTCAAATCCCCATCTTAACGGAGAAGATTGCTTTAAGGACCGGGCTCAGAAGTTGCAGCATCATTGAGTTCACATAATTCTCAGATAGCCCTCAAACACAGAGAACTCTATGGAGCTGTAATTCTCAGAGTGAGAGAGAGAGAGCTTTCTACAAAGGTCTAAAAGTTACATGTTATATAAATTTACATTTCCTTGGCTTGTGAGCTATATATTGTGATATCTGTTTGGTGGTACTGTGGTTGGGGAGGATAGGGGTATGTTGGTAAGATTGTAAGCTCTTGTGTTGTGCCGTTGATGCTTCCCTAGCATCCTCACTAATTGTTCCTGTTTCTAGGGTGATAGAAGGTAATAGCAGCTGGTTATAGACAGTCCGCAGATAGGCAAAAGCTTGCAGTATATTGGAAACATGCATTATTAAGCACCGCGCTGCATGGCATAAGGGTCTCAGCTGCCCAGCTGAGTGTATGTAAATATCTGGGGTGGTTCTTTTTAGTAAAGGGTTTTACTAAACTAAATAAAATCTTATTTTTACAAGTGAGTTGGAGTCGCCTCTTTTGTTCAAGACTTCACTGTATCCTGGGGAGCCCACCCTGGTGCACGGCTTACATGTATACACTGAGAAGAATCCAGCTCACATCTCTGTTTATATACTGAGGAGAATATACCTCACTTCTATGTGTGTGTACTGAAAAGAATCGACCTCACCTCTATGTGTAAATACTGAATACAATCTACCTCATCTCTATCTGTATATACTGAAGAGAATACAAAGCTTCTCTATGTGTTTGTATTGAGGGGAATCTCCCTCACCTCCATGTGTATATACTGAAGAGAATGTAACATTCCTCTATGTGTATATACTGAGAAGAATGTACCTGACTGTGTATATACTGAGTTGAATCTACCTCACCTTTATGTGTATCTACTGAGTTGAATCTACCTCACCTCTATGTGTATATACCAAAAAGAATCTACCTCCCCTCTATATGTATATACTAAGGAGAATATACCTCACCTCTATGTGTATTTACTGAGAAGCATCCAGCTAATGTCTCTGTTTATACACTGAGGAGAATCCTGCTCACATCTTTGTTTATATACCCAGAATCTACCTCACCTCATGTTTATATACCTAGAAGAATCTAATTCACTTCTATGTGCATATACTGAAGAGAATCTACCTTAGCTCTGTGATACGTATGGGACACGATTGAGTGAGAGGTTGTGTCAAAGGTATAGGTAGATAGTAATCATTAACTAATTGTCTGTGATTACCTATTTGTGTTCTACGTTCAATGAACTAGTATGAACTTCAATGAACTAATGAACTTATTTGAATGTTCTTCTAAGATCTGCTCAAAAGCAGTATATTCTGGAAAAAACTGGCTAGAATGACTCATAGTCATCAGATATTGTAAGTAATAGAATGCAGATGTTGATAACTTCATAGAGAAAATATGCAGTATTATATGTTGCCAAGGTTTTACGAGCATGCGTAAAGCTTGATTAGTTACATAAGAATGACGTGTTTTATCATACTGCGCAGAAGCGAATATTACACATAACCAAACAGTAGTATAACTAAGAGTGATTTTCAGGGGGGTTTTGAGACTCGACTTCTGGCCTAGCAAACATGCGGGCGTTTTCCCGGATTCCTCCTACCAATTGTACCTGGAGATCCCCCGATTGCGGAGTGATGCTACAATATCCGGTGATGTATTAATGCTTATCTTTGTTACCCATGTGATCTGTATGCTTATATGTTAATTAACTGTTTCACTTACATATATATACTAAAGAGTAAATAAACTCATGTTTTTTTTTTATATTTGTTTTACCTCAACACTGTCTCAGTATGTTTAGCTGGTATGCTAATGAGGTTGTAGAATTGCTAAATCTTGAGCAGGTAAGACAAGCTCTATGTGTATATACTGAGGAGAATGCACCTTACTTCTATGTGTATATACTGAGGAGAATCTACCTAACCCTCTGTGTATATAGTGAAGAGAGCGCAATGCTCCTCTATGTGTTTATACTGAGGGGAATCTACCTCATCTCTGTGTATATACTGAGGAGGATGTAACACTCCTCCATGTGTTGTAGGGGTGCGCTACAGAGGATGGCCTGTAGGGGGCAACAGACAGTCAGTCTGTTGCCTGAGGCAAGATAAAAAACACCCACAGGTGTGTAAAGAGCATAAAAAGGTGTGTTCCTGCTGCAGTGGGAGGTGTGTGTGTGTCTGGCAGGACACTTGGAGGGCTCTGGCCCTGGAATACTCCTGTTGTAAGCAGAGAGAGACGCTGTCCCGGCAGGATACTTGGAGGGCTCTGGCCCTGGAATACTCCTGTTGTAAGCAGAGAGAGACGCTGTCCCGGCAGGACACTTCGAGGGCTCCGGCCCTGGAATACTCCTGTTGTAAGCAGGGAGAGACGCTGTCCCGGCAGGACACTTGGAGCGCTCTGGCCCTGGAATACTCCTGTTGTAAGCAGAGAGAGACGCTGTCCCGGCAGGACGCTTGGAGAACGCCTGCCCTTGGACTAGGGTCTGGAGAGACTACAGACTTAAGGACCAGCTGCGCTCTGGACATCCATAGCTCTGTGCAAAACCAGCAGACTTATTATTGTTTCCTCAGCTAAGGATTTACTTGCTCCTCCTGTGGACTGTGAAGGGACTTTAAAAAGGACTTTGTGGTTGAAAACGTTTATTATTATTTCTCTGGAGACCCAGTCGTTTATGTTTCTGCTAAAGATTGTATGAATAAAGTAACCAAGAAGCGAAAGTGACCGTTTGGCGTGCTCTTTAACCCCCGAGTTGTCACAGTGTATTTACTGAAGAGAATCTAACTTGCCTATCTACAGTATATATTGAGAAGAATCTACCCCACCCCTGTGTGTATATACTGAGGAGAATGTAACGCTCCTTCATGTGTATATACTGAGGAGAATCTAACTTGCTTATCTGTCTATATACAGAGGGGAATCTGTGGGAGCTCTGGTCCCCCATGCCAATATTACAGCCTGGACACTCAGCTAACGACCTGATAACTACCCTCTGACTGAATAGCGAAGGGGGGGGGGAAGAAAGAAGGCGAGCGTCCTGCATGCCGCGGATGTCTCGATGGCAAGATTCTTCAACAGCACCTCTTCTCCTGCTCCCTGCCGGTCTCCAAACATGGTGCCCGGAGACCACGAGGCAGCTGCAGAAGGGAAGACGGCAATCTCCCTCACACAGTAGCCACAGCAGAGAAGCCCGAACACTGCTCCCTCCCTCACAGACAAACATGATGAACTCACCGCTCAGGAAGCAGATCACTCAGGTGAGCAGCAGACATTCCAGCACAGCCCTCAGGATCTGGTGCCGGTGAGGAGGTGAGTGAATGTCCCATCCAGCAGGGCCTCCAGTTCACCTCTGCTCTGACACCTCTCCCGGCAGCCAGCATGAAGGAGGCAGTGAGGGAGGGGGAAAGGCTGCACAGGGAGACTGAGGGAAACTGCTTGGCTCTCAGTGACACCACAGAGCAGGGAGAGGAGCTCAGCGGGTAGCCCTCCTCATTAAATGGAGCCCTGGGAGCATGTGCTCTCCTCCCCAGCCCACCAAGCTGCAGTCCTTCTGCCACAGTGGAGCAAGGATGCCTCTAGCCCTCTGCATATACGAGCCCAGGGGTCTCTTATTGTTATGGCACCAGCAGTCCCAGAAAAAAGCACCTCCCCACAGACGGGCCTTTGTTCAAGCCAGATTCAAGGCACCCTGAAGCCACACCCCTTTTTAAGCATCCAAGGCACCACAACCCTCGCTTCTGATGCCCCAGACCCACAGGCACATGCTAAAAACAGGGAAGCTCCCCTTCCCATGACCAACCCAATCCAGGACATAGAGAGCGCCCCAAATTTTGCCACATTAACCACATGCCCTCAGTCTGGCTTACAATCTTCAGAAGACGCTGTTCTCCAAATGCCCACAGATCTGAACCATACCCTGAAAGAGCTATGGAAGATGGTCAGCACCTTACCGACTAAAAATAATCTGGAGCTGCAGATTGGGTGGATAGAAGAAAAGCACACCACAGCGATCCAAGCCGTGAATCAGTCAGTTTATTCCCTAACAGAACGTATTCTGGCTCTAGAACAGACATCTTCTACAACCTCTCTGGATGTGCAGCAAATTATCCCAATCTCTAAGTAACCAGGGGACACAGATGAGAGACTTTGCTCTGCATCTTGATGACGCTGAAAATAGGGGGCGCCAAAACAACTTAAAAATCAGAGGTCTTTCCGAGGATATTCCACTTGATGCCCTCCATGACTGCATTGTGGACATCTTCAACAGGCTCCTGAATACACCAGAGGACAGACTAACAGAGCTGGACAGAGTTCATCGTCTAGCAGGCCCACATAAGCGAAACCCTAACTTTCCAAGGGATGTCATTTGCTTGGCTCATTTTTACAGACACAAAAAAGGACATTTTACATTGCGCCTGGGAGCGAGGGCCAGTCAATTACAAGGGCTCAGAGATCTCTATCCTGAAGATGTTTCCAGATTGATTTTATACATGTAGAGGGTCGTCAGACCGCTGTTAGAGACCACATGTGCCGCAGATGCCACGTACAGATGGGGCCATCCTTTTCACATCATTCTGAGTTAATAGCTTGCCTAGGTCTACACATAGCAAGTTTCGCAAGATACTTCATGAGCATCAATTAGTGGACGCATGGAGAATCATTCACCCCTCCACAAAGGACTACACTTTCTTTTCACATCCCCATAACTTGTACTCCAGAATAGACTATTTTTTTGACTCAGCAGGTGAGTCTCCCCCTAATTGCATCTGCACACATTGACAATATATCCATCTCAGATCATGGCCTTATCTCTATCTTACTCTCCTTTCCTTCGCTACATCGCCGGACCTGGCAGTGACGTCTCAATGAATCCCTCCTACAAGACCCTTTAATTAAAAGCGAGATTCAAAATGCCCTAGAGGAATATTTTAATAACAACACAAACCAAGGGACGGCCCATAAGTATGTTATTAGGGGATTCCTCATCAATATTGGGGCCAGAGTAAAAAAAGAATGCAGCACTCAAAAAATCTTTTCGATCGCTTTAGATCCTGGAGTCGGTGCATAAACCAATTTTAGATTCTATGTCAGGATCAAAATTAGTGTAACTGAGGGATAAGGTACACTCACTGTGCATGGCGCGAACCAAGGGCATGTTAGCTAAATGTAGAGGACATTTTTTCGAGTATGGCAATAAACCTAGCCGTACTCTGGCCTGGACCTAAAGGAAAGAGAGAGCCCACACATATAGACCAAAAATCTCCTCCCCTTCTGGCCGCAGCCTCCATGTACCACAACATATCGCCGAGGCCATAATTATTTCCAGTCTCTCTACAACCTGTCCCTTCCTCTCTCTGAACAAGACCGTTCTTCCTGTAGATTACTAATTCAAGATTATCTCCAAAATTTGGGCATGCCTCAGCTCCCACATGATACAATTCAGACATTAGAATCTCACATTTTGCAAGAAGAACTTGCTCAGGTATTAAAAGAATCCCACACAGGGAGAGCACAAAGCCCGGTAGTCTTACCCTCCGTTACTATAAGACATTCGTTGAAACTCTTTCCCCTCACTTCCTTCGAACCTTCAATTCCCTTACTATGGGTACCCCTCCCAGAGATACTTTGAAAGTGTATAGAAGGGTAATCCCTAAAGAAGGTAAAGATCCCTCTCAATGCCAGAGCGACCGTCCCATATCACTCCTAAACGTGGACTTAAAACTTTTCTCGAAGATTCTCGTCAATTGATTATCACCCCACCTCGGTGATATAATTCACGGAGACCAAGTGGGGTTCGTGCCACTATGGGAAGCATGGGACAATACTGTCAGGGCCATCAATATCATCCATCAGGCCAAAATAGCCTCCATGCCCATATGCCTTCTCTCTACAGATGCTGATAAGGCCTTCAACAGGATTGATTGGGATTTCTTGAAAGAAACACTCCACCACTTGGGATTGGGGCATAACCTGTTAAATTGGATCTTTAGTCTATACTCTTCCCCTGCCGCCTCGGTTAAAGCAAACGGCCTGTTCTCCTCTTTTAATGTCTCAAACGGTACACGACAGGGCTGCCCTCTTTCCCCTCTCCTCCTTATCCTGTGCCTAGAACCCCCTCTCGGCCACATTAGGTCCAATGTCAGTATCGGGGGGATCCAGAGTCCAGATGGGGGTGCTGTGCATAAAGTAGCCACGTATGCGGACGACCTGCTGTTCTTTCTCTCTTCGCCGACGGTTTCTCTTCCTGTTCTCCTGAAAGAGCTCTATCTCTATGCTACATTTTCCAATTTTAAAATTAATTATCAAAAATCAGCGGCCCTCAATATTTCCCTCCCCTGCTCCCTGGTGGATGAGATACAAGACTCCTTCGCTTTTAGGTGGGCCAGAGACAATATCAAATACCTGGTGGTCCATCTTACGGTGGACACCGCCGGCCTCTATGCAGCCAATTTCCCGGGCCTTCTGAACAATATTAAAACCTCCTGAACACAGGGCTTTTTCTCTTGGTTTGGCAGGTGCTCCATATTTAAGATGAATATTTTGCCTAGAGTATTGTACACCATCAAAGTCTTATCCATTGGCATTCCTAGATTCTTCTGCCGACACCTGGCTTCCCTACTCATGAAGTTTGTCTAGCCGGATAAACCAACCCGGATAGCACGGAGCCTCCTGTCGAGACCCAAGGTGATGGCGTGTCTCGGCCTCCCGGACCTTGTGGCTTATCATCAGGACTCCCAACTAGTGAGAGTAGTTGACTGGCTTATACATTCAGATAGTAAGCAATGGATATCAATGGAACAGATGTTTTCCTCAATACCCGTCAGTCTTTCCTTGGATACAGGGAGACATCCCGTCAGAGATTAGGCTGCATCCCACAATAGGGCCCACCCTTATAGTAATTTCTCGAGCTCTCCATAAATTAGGGGTCTCACCAGGGTCCTCTCTCCTATTTCCCATTCTGGGTAACCCGCCCTTCCCACCAAGCCTAGAGGGGGGGATGGGTTTCAATGTTGGTTCCTCAATGGCAGGTATAGAGCAGCCCACTTTACCTCGGGAGGGCAATGGCTATCTGTAGATGAGCTGGCCAATGCCACAGACCCAGTACCACTGAACTGCTGGCACATCCATCAAATTAGGCATTTCCTCCTTTCCCTACCCCTTGCACAGGGATTCTCGTGAGCAAAGACCCCATTTGAGTAACTATGTAGTGGGACCGGACCCTCTCGCCATACCCTCTCACGCATGTATAATATTCTAATGTCTAACATAAAGAACACTACACCATCTTATGTTCTAGCTTGGGAGAAGGAGTTAGGGATATCGCTTACACCTGAACAGCGAACAGAAATATACACCTACACGTGTAAGTCCTCCATCTCAAGTAAGCTTTGGGAAACAGGATTAAAAGTCTTCTCTCATTGCTACAGGGTGCCTTCCTAGTTACATAAAATGTTTCCCGTGGTCTCCCCTCTTTGTTGGAGGTGCGGTGCAGGCCAGGGGACCCTACTGTATATATTCTGGGATTGCCCTGTGTTGACAGACTTCTGGTTGGAAGTGTGGCGTATTACCTCCAAATTCATGGATTTTACCTTGCCAAAATCTCCCGCAGTTTTACTCTTACACCTCAGTGACATCCCAGAATATACCTACAGGCGCTCTGTGGTGAGACATCTGGTGAACGCAGCAAAGACATGTATCCCCAAACTCTGGAGACAAACACTACCGCCCTCAATTGCTTTGTGGTTCAATCTTATTTGCGAAATCAAGGAAATGGAGGATCTAATGGTGTCTCTCAAAGACACTCAGGGAAAATGTACTAAAACATGGCATCATTGGGTGGAGTTCCAAGGTTCGGATGAATATAAGAACCTCTCTGGATAGAGCGCTAAGTAGATCCCCCAAAATCAGTCACCGCTTCCATGGTATGGAGAGACAGGCATCTGCACCTACCCCTCCCTTTTATATTAAATTTGTGGGGGTTTTTTTGTTTGTTCTTTTGTCCTCTCTATAGTTGAGCGAGTATACTCGCTAAAGGCAATTGCTCGAGCGAGCATTGCCTTTAGTGAGTATCTCCCCCGCTCGAGACTGCAGGTTCGGGTGCCGGCGCGGGCACGGAGCTGCGGGGGAGAGCGGGGTGGAACGGAGGGGAGATCTCTCTCTCCCTCTCTCTCCCCCCCCGGCTCCCTCCTGATGACAGTCGCTACTCACCGCTCCCCCGCGCCGGCACCCAAACCTGCAGTCTCGAGCGGGGGAGATACTCGCTAAAGGCAATGCTCGCTCGAGCAATTGCCTTTAGCGAGTATACTCGCTCATCTCTAGTCCTCTCTATTCTTTTTTTTCCTCTTCCCTATCAGCCTATGACCTTGTCAGTTTGGTTCCCCCACTCCTGAAAATCTTTCCTTTTCTCCCTGTTTCGTGTTCTGAAGGGAGCATTAGCTTTCAGCAAAATAGAATAGTTTATTATTTAGTGGTTTATCACCGAATAGAGATATTTTCTCCTTTTCTACAGAATATTATGTTATGATCTCACTGGTTTTATATTTTGTGAGATGTTCTGGTATAGTATGCAATCTGTATACATGTGTATTACCTTCGCACTATGTTGTTAGTGATCCACAGTTTATACGAATAATGACTAAATAAAGAATTAAAAAAAATGTGAAAGCCCTTACTCATTGATTGACATGCCACCAATTCTTTAACTTCGCACTGTCGTACATAATTGAAATTTGGCAAACCATTCCTTAGGTCTTAAATAGGAAAAGTAATGGGTTCACAATCTGATTATTTAATTCAAAGCGTTAAAATACTTGAAAAAACGTAATACATGAGATATTTGTTTTCTCTGAAACCATAAAGCTTAGGGTGATTATTTTTTGCACACTCACTACCTAAAGGTCATAGAGGCATAGGAAGCAGGTCTTTTTGAGAAATGTATTGTTCAACGTTGATAATTCACGGTCAAAACGCGAATCTTGGAAGTTTAACATCTAAATAGGGAAAGACAGGTGGTTATAACTTGAAAATCTACCCCACCTTTATGTGTATATATATATATATATATATATATATATATATATATAAGAATCTACCTTAGCTCTGTGTGGATATACTGAGAAGAACGTACCTCACTTCTAAGTGTATATACTGAGGAGAATCTACCTCACCTCTCTTTGTATATGATGAGTTGATTTTATCTGACCTTTGTGTGTATATACCGAAAAGAATCTACCTCCCCTCTCTGTATATATAATGAGGAGAATTTACCTCACCTCTATGTGTATATAATGAGGAGAATCTTCCTCACCTCTGTGTGTATATACTAAGAAGAATCTAGATCAGGTCTCTGTTTATATACTGAGGAGAATCCAGTTCAAGTCTCTGTTTATATACTGAGGAGAATCTACCTCACCTCTATGTGTATATACTGAAGAGAATTTACCTTACCTCTATCTGTATATACTGAGGAGAATCTACCTTACCTCTTTGTGTATATACTGAAAAGAATCTACCTTACGTGTTTGTGTATATACTGAAGAGAATCTACCTTACGTCTTTGTGTATATACTGAGGAGAATGCAACGCTCCTCTATGTGTTTATACTGAGGAGAATCTACCTCACCACTATGTGTATATAATGAGGAGAATGTAATACTTCTGCATGTGTATATACACTGAAGAGACTCTAACTTACCTATCTGTCTATATACTGAGGAGAATATACCTCACATCTGTTCATATCACTATAAGTAAAAGCGAAAGCTCTCACTCATTGACTGACTCGCCACCAATTCTCTAGTTTCCCACTGTGGTATATTGATTATTTAATTCAAAGCATGACAATCCTTGAAAAACCATAATACATAAGATATTTCTTTTCTCTGAAACCATAAATTGTAGGGTAATTATTTTTTGCACTCACTACTTTCAGGTCATGGAGGCATACTAATTTTGAGAAATGTATTGTTCAACATTGAGAATTTATGATCAAAACGAATAATATAATTGCTTAAGGCTGCTTAAAGAGAGAAAACCTAACATCTTGCTACAGCAGCCAAGTATCTTCCTCTTTTCTATGTGCTATAAGAATGTTTGTGAATGATTCAAAAAAACAGAGCTTAGATTAGGCTGATGACATATGTCTTCATTGTCGTGAGCTCACAGTCTATTGTCTTCACCCCAATTTATTTGTCCACATACACTTACTGTAGGTGATAGGTGCACCTCATAGACTTATGGGCCTATATTCCTTTGCAGCAATTTGGACTTTGGTGACAAAGAGGTGACCCTTCTGGATATCAGTGCGGTATTCGATGACAGCTGGCACCCGAAACAGAGACTTCCACGCAACTGGACCGATCCGCAACCAAACCAAGAGTGGTGAGTCCATTGAATGGCTGTCCGGAGCATATGGCGCCAAGGGCAGACTATTCTTATAATCTCCATTCCCACAACTTTCCGATAGATTCCCATTCTGGATTCCGGGTAAGTTCAGTTTAACATCAGTCTATGTGGTAGTCCCCTTGATTGGTTGACTGAACACTGCTGTACCCTTTGTCACTGATTAAAATGTCTCTAAAATTGTCTTCATGAAAATGTTATCACCAACTTGTTTTATCTGTATATGTTCCCGGATTGCGTGCCCGGTTATAGTACTAATAGGGGTAGAATTAGACGTATTAGGATTACTGGTTCTTCTGGCTGATGAGTCGGAGATGGCGGATTGATTTACTCTCATTTAGAGGGTTGTCTGCTACACAGAGAGACTATAGACTACTGTTCTCAGAAAGCCTGTATTTCAATTATTAACCCCTTTCTGCTCCAGGGCGTAAATTTATGTCCTGGCAGCAGGGTACTTCCCACAACAGGACGTAAACGTACATCCTGGGGATAGAGCGAGATCACTTATGATCTCGCGCTATCCCGCAGCGAGAACCGGCTGTCAGTCATAGCCGGCATCCCGCTGCAACAGCGGGGGTACATCGGAGATGCGTCCCTGCTGTTAACCCCTTCCCTACATAGATCGCGGCAGGGAAGGTGTTCACAGAGGGAGTTTGCTCCCTCTGTGACATCACCGGGCTCTCGCGATATTAAAAAAAAAAAAAAACAAGCTGACCGAATTGGAAGACAGGAGCAGAAGAAGTAATATCAAATTCAGAGGCATCCCGGAAAACGTATCCCAAGCTGAACTGAAAGATTTTCTCACACAACTAATAAAGCAAATTCTCCCAAACTCTACAGAACAAGAGTGCATCCTGAATAGAGCTCACAGACTAGCAAAGCCGAATTTTCTACCCGACTCAATCCCACGCGACGTGATGGCGAGACTTCACTTCTTTCACGTAAAGGAGGCTTTGATGCTAGCGTCGAGAAATGCTAACCTCCTTCCGTCTCCATTCTCCAATATCAAGCTCTACACAGACCTCTCTCAATCTACGATTCAGGCCAGGAAGTCCTTTTCTCAAATCACATCAGCCCTGAGAAACGCCAAAATACCCTACAAATGGGGCTTTCCGGCCAAACTAATAATCCACAAAAATAACTCCACTCAAATAATTTCTTCACCAGAAGATGGCGCCATAACCCTAGCTAAATGGGATATTCCTATGCCAGAAATTCTTCCTCCAGCTAAACCTCAAAGACCACCAAAAGCTACTAATCACTGCATGCTTCCTTCTACTCCTCCTTGAAGAAAATAAGCGTATCTTCAAACCTCCTCTTGAATTTGTTGAATTTGCGCAATATGCTAGACCCTAAATTTCTCTAACACAAGACAAAGGCTATTGTCTATATGCCAGACTTTTCCCCCCAAATGAACCAGGTTTTAATATCTGCTACTTTTCTTTGTTTTATTTGTTCTTTTTTGCAGGTCGCCATTCACCTTCCTGGAGTATTCACCACCTACAACTCCAAAGGAGACACACCTCATTCTCCTTCTACTAGAAGACCTGCTTCTGTTTTTGTCGTTAACCAAGTTCCCAGAATCTACCCTGCAAGAAACCTATTTCCGCTACTTTCCTCAAGTAGATCTGTATTTGTTTCTGCTTTATGTAAGTTCATTAATTCATGTATTACATGTTATTTCTGCTGCCACACTAATTCCACTCTCAACGCAAATACTAAAAATATACAATGTCAGTCAATGTTTGCTCGCTAAATGTCAAAGGACTCAATTCTCCCTTTAAAAGGGCGATGGTCTGGAAGGACGCTAGGTTAGCAAACATTGACATTTTGTGTCTTCAAGAAACACACTTCGCACAACATTCCCCCCCCCCCCCAAGTTCACCAACACCTCTTATCCAAATATCTTCACCGCAAACGCACCAAAAAAGCATGCGTGTGTCTTAATAGCCCTCAGGAATAGTATACATTTCTCCCTAAAAGAATTAATCACTGATGCAAAAGGTAGATACCTTATTCTGCTATGCACCCTTAACGAGGTCCCGGTGACTTTGGTTAATGTTTACGCACCTAATAAGAAACAATTTCGTTCCTAAATAAATTTATGAAGAAAGTCAAAAGAATCCAATTAGGAAAGCTGATTCTGTGTGGAGACTTTAACACTACCCCAGACAGTAAATTAGACTCCACAGCACAAACAAAAATGGCCCCAGCGCTCCAGCCTTGGCTTCATGAAGAAGGGCTCTATGATTCTTTTAGATGCCTAAATTCCTCATCAAGAGAGTTTCCGTACTATTCTCCAAGACACAAAACATACTCTAGAATCGACCTCATACTAATTGACAGATGGACCCTTGCTTCAGCCATAAACTCGACAATAGGCACCATTACTTGGTCAGATCCCGCTCCAACATATCTAAAGCTTAATATCAACGCTCCCTTCAATCCAACCAGAATCTGGCGCAATGATGTAAATCTACTCAAATCTCCTACCTACCAAAAGATAATAAAAAATGCCATAGATGAATACTTCACCACCAATACCACCCCTGACATCAACAATTTTACATTGTGGTGTGCTCATAAAGCTGTAATTAGAGGGGTCCTAATTAAACTAAAAATTCAAGAAAGAAAAAACAAACAAGCAAAAATTGATGACCTACTAAATAATATCAAAATGCTAGAAAAAGCACAAGACTCCCCTAAAAATAATCTCCAACAAGAACTAACCACACTAAGACGAGAGCTAAAGGAAACCCTACTAGACAACTATAACAGAAATATCACCTTTCTTAAAGCTAATTATTATTCTTATATTGATAAACCCTCAAAGTTAATGGCCAATTTAACAAAAAAAGACGAGTCAAGGCCAAAATCCCATACATAAGCCATTCCAAAAATCCCACTCAAAAAATAACCCATCCCCAACAAATAGCAGAACAATTCAGATCCTTCTACGCTAACCTCTACAACCTAAACAAAGACATAAACACCTCCCAACCCACTTCAACCCTTATAAAAGAATTTTTGGACAGTGTGTCCCTCCCTTCCCTAGCTTCTCAAAACGAATCAAATTTCCATCCCAGAAATTACTAATGCTATTAAGAGTCTAAAAAAAAAAAAATCACAAATCTCCTGGCCCTAACGGCCTATCTAACGAATACTATAAAATATTTGCTTCCTCTCTTTCCCCTATTATGTCATCCATATTCAATGACTCAATTAGTCAAGGAGAGATGCCAGAGGAGATGTTGCAAGCCACAATAATTACCATACCGAAGCCAGGAAAACCCACCACCTCTTCGGCAAACTTTAGGCCCATTTCGCTTCTAAATACAGATACGAAATTGTATTCAAAAATAGACTCCTAAAGCTACTACCAAAGATCATACATAATGACCAAGTCGGCTTCACGAGGGGCAGGAACGCAACAGATAGTGCACGGAGAGTACAGAACCTACTGGAATTGACTGGCTCGAGTCGGACGTCTTCTCTCTTCCTTTCCCTGGATGCAGAGAAGGCGTTCGATAGAGTCCACTGGGGCTTTGCTTTCGTGGTCCTTCATAAATTTGGTGTGGGAGATAATTTCCTCCGAGCGGTTAGAGCCCTTTACGTGAAACCCTCAGCCAAGGTTCTAGTTGATGGAGCCTTATCTTCAGCGTTCCCAATCACAAATGGGACCCACCAGGGCTGCCCCCTTTCTCCCCTATTATTTGTAATGTTAATAGAGACTTTGGCAGAAAAGATCAGAATGTCCCCAACAATCAAAGGCATTCCAGTTGGCTTAAGGCAATACAAAATCGGCCTTTTTGCTGACGATGTCCTTATTTCAATAACGGATCCCATAAACTCTTTAAGAAGCGTATACAAATGTATACTTCAATTCAGCCAAACCTCATTTTACAAACTTAATTTAGACAAATCCCAAATTATGGGTTTCAACATTGACATCACACTAAAACATGACATCCAAAAAGAATTTCCCTTTCAGTGGAAGCAAAAAATCCCCTACCTTGGGATTACACTCTGTAACTCCACATCAGAAATTATCTCAGCAAACATGGACCCGCTACTGGCCTCTCTAGACAAAGAGCTAGAAGAACTGAGGAAAAAGGATCCCTCATGGTTCGGAAGAATGACTCTTTACAAAATGCTTATCCTACCAAAAATACTTTATTTTTTCCGCACCTTGTCCTTCCCAATCCCCCGAAACACAATCGCCAACTTTCAAAAACAGCTCTTAAACTTCATCCGGAACAATAAAAAAAACCAGACTCGCAGCATCTATTCTATTCCTTCATAGAAAACAAGGAGGCTTGGGAGTACCAAACCTACAAGCCTACTATAACGCGACTATCTTGAACCAATTGGCTATCTGGTTAAAAAACTCACAGCATCCGCCCTGTTACTTCATAGAAAGACACAGAAACCAAAATAAATCCCTAAATTCTCTTATAAAAGCCTCAACACTAAGTATCCTGTACCCAGAAATTTCTCTTCTTCCGCATGTTCAAACCCTCTCTCCTTTAATGCTGACCACTCTACATTGCTGGAACCTCTTGGCACACAAGCTTAAATCCAACACCAAGGGCTCTCTAACAAACCTTCCTCTGGAGACCCTCCTATATTATATACAAGATTTAAACCTCAAAGAATGGAAATGGAATCAGATCTATCGCAGACCTTCTGGAGAGAGGGAATTTGTCCTCCTTCTGGAACATCAAATCTAAATTCAACTTACCAGACAAAGAGATTTTCGCCTATTTAAAAATATCCTCATTTTTCCGCAACTCCCAACTAGCTAAGCGTGTTCTTACCAAAGAACTAGAAGATCTGCTCCACAAATGTACCATCTCCCAAAACTCCTTAACGAGAATTTTTTACGACACCTTAGCAGGCAGCATGAACGACAACAAAAAAATTACACCTACTAAACTGGGAATATGACCTACATGAGAAGTTCCACACAACACAATGTCTGAAATCCTTCGACAAAGCAAACAAAGCCACTCTCTCAGCAGGTCTTCTCCAAACTCACTATAAAGTACTAACTAGGTGGTACTACACACCCACAAAGTTAGCTAAGTGTTTCCCGAACATAAACAAAAATTGTTGGAGGGAATGTGGCGGTGAAGGATCACTCATTCACTTGTTTTGGGACTGTCCGAAAATTCAAGGTTTCTGGAAGGAGGTATTTGACACCATCAGATCTATCACAGGGGTACACCCCACATACTCCCCCCACTTGGCCCTCCTCCTTCTAGAATGCGACTCTCTCCCCCCAGGAAAAAGACCGTGGATTTGCCATTTTCTACTGGCCGCAAACAACGCTATAGCAAGAAAATGGAGAGCAACTTCTCCCCCTGTGTTAAAAGAACTGTTGGACTCAATATCAGACCACTTCTGTTACGAGAGACTGTATGCGAGAAACAACAATTCTCTCTCTAAGTTTACGAGCAAGTGGAATGACTGGCAGAAATTCTAGTTAAATTGTTCGTTTTAATTTTACTACAATGATAACAATTACTTCCAAATATCTACCTTGCCGGGTTAGTCAAGGTTTAATAATGCCCATATGGAAACATGTCAAACATTGCTTACTATCATACATGTATTCTTCCTTTGAGTCACTGTATATGTAACAAACATTCATTTGATCTCCATTCAATCTTTGAATACTGAATTACATACGTGATTTGTACTATGTTTTCATGTATGCTTTGAAAATGCTCAATAAAAAATATAAAAAAAGTTACAGGACTTTGAATGCAGCGATTTAGAAAAAAAAGATTTCCAAAAAAGGGATTTTTATTGCAGAAAAGTGGAAAAACCTAAAAAAATGTAAGAATTTTGGTATCGTTGGAACTGTACTGACCCGCAGAAAAAATGGATTGTGTTATTTATGCTGCATGATTAACGCTGTAAGAAAAAAATTTAAAAATCTATGGCAGAATTGACGCGTTTTCTCTCCCTGCTATCATTAAAAAAATAATAAAAGTTTTACAATATAGTCTATGTACCCAAAATTGGCACTGATAAAACTACAGCTCGTCATGCAAAAAACAGGCCCTTATACGGCCGCATCGACAGAAAAATAATAAAGTTATGGCTTGAAAAATTAAGAAGAAAATCCGCCAAAAATCGTTGCGTCCTTAAGTCCAAAATAGGCCATGTCCTTAAGGGGTTAAAGGGGTTGTCCCGCGGCAGCAAGTGGGGTTATGCACTTCTGTATAGCCATATTAATGCACTTTGTAATATACATCGTGTATTAAATATGAGCCATACAGAAGTTATTCACTTACCTGCTCCGTTGCTAGCGTCCCCGTCACCATGGTGCCGTCTAACTTCAGCGTCTAATTGCCCGATTAGACGCGCTTGCGCAGATGGGTCTTTTCCCTTCGGCTCGGTCCAGCAGCATTGGCGTTCTGGCTCCGCCCCCTTGTACGCGTCATCACGTAGCTCCGCCCCGTCACATGTGCCGATTCCAGCCAATCAGGAGGCTGGAATCGGCACATGTGACGGGGGCGGAGCTACGCGATGACGCATACAAGGGGGCGGAGCCAGAACGCCGATGCTGCCGGACCGAGCCGAAGGGAAAAGACCCATCTGCGCAAGTGCGTCTAATCGGGCGATTAGACGCTGAAGTTAGACGGCACCATGGCGACGGGGACGCTAGCAACGGAGCAGGCAAGTGAATAACTTCTGTTTGGCTAATATTTAATGCACGATGTATATTACAAAGTGCATTAATATGGCCATACCGAAGTGCATAACCCCACTTGCTGCCGCGGGACAACCCCTTTAAGGATGTAGAGGTATCGGATTGTGTCATGCCTCTGGAGTTATTCCCAGGTAGTGCTGGGTTATAACACTCAAAAATTGTAAACAGTCTAAGTTGAAATAATCATGGGTAAGAGATGCACAAAAGACAATGTTCATAATGATGAACGGTATACTGCTAAAGAATGTGAATCAGAAAAATATGGAAAGAAGGTTTCAGACAAGTGTAACGGTTTAATGAAAGTGTTGAAATTTGATAAAGAAGGTGGTACTCTTGATCCAAAAATAGGAACGAAAGCTTCTACACCGACATAGAAGCGGGCTCTTTACTATAAGAGCCGTGAGACAATGGAATTCTGTGTCTGAGGGCGTGGTGATGGAGAACTCAATAAAAGAGTTTAAGAGGGGCCTGCAGACCTTTATTGAGCATTACATTATATAATCGCTAATTATATCAGAATGGCTTTTGATCCAGGGATTATTCTAATTGTCAAACTTTGTAAAAGTCAGGAAGGAATTTGTTTTCCGTAAATTGGTAAGATTGGCTTCCACCTATTTGGAGATTTTTGCTTTCCAGAAGGTTTAGAAGGTTTTGGTTATTTTTTATTATAAGTATATCCGTTAACTGATCTGCCAGTTCTAACACCCCCATTTACATTACTTAGTCCCTGGTCACTGTCTATACTATCTTCCCCTCTATCTCTCTGGTTATCCCCACCCTGTTCACTACTTTAAACACTCCTCCAACCTTTTAGTCATCCTCTCCCCCAGCATAGCTGCACTCTCCCCATTGAGATGCAACCCATCCCAATGGTATAAATTGTAGCTGACAGCAAAATCAACCCTCTCCTTTCTGCACCAACTCTTGAACCACTTGCTTCCTTTCTATGTGGCTGTGACACAGATAGTATTTCAGAATATACTACTTTGGAGGTCCTTGCCCTAAGATGATTTCTTCTCCCCTCCTTCTGTCACCCAGCTAGCTGCTTGATCATCCAGCCCTAGTGAGTGTCTGCTCAGTGGGCAGCAAACTCCTTTCCATGGTGCCAATGGATCTCAGTGTTACAAGCTGCTCATTTAGATCCCGGTATGTACCCGCATGTTCAAGGACTGCATACATAGCACAAGATGTACATTGGATGGCATTGCCAGTCATGAAGCGCATTCTAGATGGGGACTGTACAGATAGATTAGATGAAAATATGTGTCTCGATAAATAGGCAGTAATTAAATAGAAGTGACTAAAGACAAAAGAAATATATTGGATCTTCTGGTTAAACAGATTCACAGCCCAGGGCCTAAATGAGGTTTTAGAGAAAATTTCTGTGTTTTAGTATTTTATCATCCTTTGTATTATTATTTTTAGGTGTACTTTTATATGAGACCACACTTGGATTTTGAAGTTTATTTTATTATATATATATATAGTGACAACACAGGGGTTACGTATCACGCCAAACGGTCACTTCTCTTCTTTACTTGCACTTTATTCACACAGTCTTTAACAGCAACATAAACGACTGGGTCTCCAGATAAATAATAAATACTTGCAACAACAAAAGTCTCTTTTAAACGTCCCTTCACAATCCTTTTTAGAGTCCCCTCAGTACAGTCCTCCACAGGGTTGAAGGCAACCGCAACAACAAGTCCACTTGATTTGCACAGACCTGTGGATGTCCAGATCGCAGCTGGTCCTTAGTCTGTCGTGCCTTCAGGCCCTTAGTCCCAGGGCAGGCGTACTTCAGGGGTCCTGCTGGAACTACGTAGTTCCTGGTCCATAACGTCTCTCTACTGCATACAACAGGAGTCACCGGTTAACTGCAGCCTGAATATCCCAGGCATACACACACCTCTCCTAGGTGTGGAGGTGAGGGGCATCTCCCTCTCCACCTCTAGACTTCTTAGCCACACATTGGGCCTGGCAGCCCCAGCTCCACTGAGCTGTGTCTCTTGGCTCTCTCAGCCACACGCTCTCTGGCTCTCTCAGCCAGACACTGTCTCTTACTGCAATGGGAACAACCCTTTTTTATAGCACTGACCACACCTGTGGGTGTTTTTCCTCTTGTTTCAGGCATCAGACTGTTGTCTGTTGCCCCCTACAGGCCATCCTCTGTAGCACACCCCTAATATATATATATATATATATATATATATATATATATATATATACATACACATACACATACACACACACATATACAGTGGTGCCTTGGGTTAAAAGTTTAATTTGTTCTGTGACGAGGCTTTTAACCCAAAACACTTGTAAGTCAAATCAATTTTCCCCATTGAAATGAACTAAAACGCCATTAATGCGTTCCAGTTTATTTTAATGGGAAACATTTTATGCTACATGTAAAAAAAACATTAATAGTCACCTACCACCGGTGTTCTGGTCCTCGCAATGGTCTGCGGTGGTGCAGCATACTCCTCCATGCAGACGGAGCATTTCTTCCTGGAAGCAGGGCTTGAATACCCTGCCTCCAGCAAGCTAATGCTCTGATTGGTTAACTCAGCACCGTGCTGGATTAACCAATCACAGCCATTCAATGACATCATCTTGTTGAAAAGAAACTCAACATTTTATTATCTCTATATGCAGTTGAGTACCTGTGTTGTTCTTTGAATTATTTTTAATTTCTTTGGATGTGTAAATTTTAACCTTAATACTGACCTGCATAGATCTTACTATGTTGAATGAAATAGAAAGTTCAATTACTCCCAGGCAATGCGTCTCAAACATACTCACCCCAGCAATCTACATTTCTGCTTGCTGGAGCACAGAAAACGCACGCTCCAGGAATGTGAATGACGTTAAAATGCCTGAAAATGGCGGGCAAATACCCTGTTTTTTGGTGGGTGAATCAAAGCACTGACCCTTAAATCACCTCATTGAACTAGTGGTATGATATAAATTGAGTGTTTTCTATTCTGAAATGATGCTTGATAAAGAAGGACACTACCCTCGAAACGCATTGTCCTTTCCTTTTCTGTGTATGTATCCAATAATATGACGTTCAAGGTCCAGAAGCAGTAAGTGTGGACTTTATCTTCAACACCTGTGATAATTTAAGGCATAACTGGGATTTCCAGAGGTTTCTGGACATCGACCCGCCTACCCCCCCGCTCCCCCCAAAAAAACGTTAGTGTCAGACCCATCTATTTGACACCCTTCTATACAGTTTGATTTATACTGTAGCCCTGGAGAGCAGGAACTTTTTATTTTCTGATTGACCTATCTCTTTGCTTGTCCTGGGTGTTTCCCACCTGTGGAAATTCCATAGACACTCTCGACCCTGTGGATATCCAGTGAGGATGAAGTACTTTAGTAGTACTTCAAAATTTGAGTCTCAAGGCAAACCAGGACAATAGGTGTGACGGATGTTCCTGTAGGGAAGTTGCTGTTCATGCCAGATGAGTCACCTCTGATTTAAAATTCTGCTTGTTTTCAATACACCATTACTTGTGGAGCGCTGTCCTTGCTTTAATTGCTCAAATACTGCATATGGCCCTGTGTCCACTGAAAGGAAAAAGAATTTGGGACTTTCCACAGCTGGCCCAATATCGGAAATAGTATAGATAAAGTACCATTCACATGAACCTTGGCTAAAGGTGAAAAGTACAGCTCTATTATCAATGAGATAATAATGGAGCCTAACCCTATATGTGCCAGGATCAACTGTAGAAAGTCCCAACCCACCTGAATGAAAGCCTATTCGGCATCGATATACAAAAGACACATGGGGAGATTCCTGACCTTGGCAAATGAAATCAAAGACAGTTAATATTACCACTGGCCCCCCTAGCAGGGGCAAAGCCCACTTGATTGCGGTTAACAAGAATTGTAATATATTGTTTCAGCCTGCTAGCTAGTATTTTGGCATATATCTTTACATAAATGTTAATTAGGGATATTGGTCTATAATTACTGCAGACCAGGGGCCTTTGCCCAGCTTTGCAGGGTTCACAATTCGCAGAATCTCTCATCTCTCAATTATCACCTCTCCTTTACAATATCTTCAACTCATACACTTGATCAAACTTCTTGTCATGTTTGTAGAGGCATTTCCATCAACGCAACCCCTGACCGAATTAGAAAAAAATATTCTAGCAAAGTGCAGGAAAATGGCGCAGCTCAAACGTAAATTTATTATGTCAAGTGACTTCACCACACCCACTTTCATCCTCTCATGTGAGGTGAATATCAAATTGAATACTAATGACATAAAACTTTTCCTACGTGGCTCACGTGGATTCTCCAACTGCATCAGATTGCAGGAAAATCACTACAAACTGCTGACTAGGTGGTATAAATCACCAGAGTGGCTATTTGCCTACAAGCCTTCTGATCAAACTTGTGCTGGCATTGTAGGTGCCATGTGGGCTTACTCTCTCATGTTCGTTGGTTCTGTCCTGTCCTTCTCCCCTTTTGGAAGCAGATTGAACAGGTCATTATGTGTATCACTGGTGGCTCCTTTAACTTAACCACCAAAATGGTTATACTGTCACATACTGACACACTTGATTGCTGCAGTGAAATTTCTGATCCCCATTATGTGGTTCTTTCACTGACTAAACTATCTAAAATATACCTTTTAATGATACCTTTTAAAAACAATGTATATGGTACAATACGGACAAAACAAACACCTCAGTACAATCTGAACCAATCTGTGACTAACTGAGACCCGTCTCTAGATAGATAACGCGAGTATCCCTCATTCACTAATCTTCAATGTCACTTCAGACCGAGTACCAAGAGGAGTATATTCTGAATGCTTTAGATGAAAAAATATTTTTTCAGAGATCAGCTAATAGACACCATTCCTAGATGGAACCAAGGGTGAATAGTATAATTTCACTGCTCTCTGGCATCGCCCTCTAGAGTTTCACCCCTTAAGGACATGGCCTATTTTGGGCTTAAGGATGCAATGATTTTTGACAGATTTTCATCTCCTTTTTTCAAAAGCCACAACTTTTTTATTTTTCCGTCGATGCGACCGTATAAGGGCTTATTTTTTGCGTTGCGAACTGAAGTTTTTATTGGTGCCAATTCTGGGTACATGACTATATTGGAAAACTTTTATTAATTTTTTTATGATAGCAGAGAGAGAAAACATCAATTCTGCCATAGACTTTTGTCTTTTTTTTTTTTTACAGTGTTAATAATGCAGCATAAATGACACAATACGTTTCTTCTGCGGGTCGGCACAATTACAACAATACCAAAATTCTTTTTTTTAGGTCATTCCACTTTTTTGCAATAAAACCCCTTTTTGGAAATATTTTTTTTTCTAAATCGGTGCATTCAAAGTCCTATAGCTATTTTATTTTTTCATGGATGGAGCTCTGTGTGCACGTATTTTTTGCGAGACGAGCTGTAGTTTTTATTGGTACCATTTTGAGGTACATACGTCTTTTTTATCACCTTTATTGCCTTTTTGGGGAGGTAAAATGCTCAAAATTAACATTTTGTCTGTTTTTTAGCGTTTTTTTTAACGCTTTTAGCCATGCAGGATAAAAAGCATGTTCAACTTATTGTACGCAGTGTTATGGACACAACGATATCAAATATGTGGGATTTTTTTTTCCATTTTTTATGCTATGAAAAAAAAGCACAAAAAGGGAGGGTTTTTTTACATTTTTCTTTTTTGTACATTCTTTTTTTTTTTTTACACCATTTGTGTCCCTGTGGGGGACTTACAGCATACAACCGATGATCACTATGATAAGGCATTGCAGGACTCTCCTGCAATGCCTTATTGCTTATTACAGTTAATCACAGGAGCGGTGGAGTCTATACATTATCTGTGAAGGGCTTGGTTTACCTTTTATTCTATATCTGTGAAGGGATCGCTTATTACAGCAATCATAGGCAGTGGTAATACAGGACGCCAGTTGGTGTTGTCTTGTTCCCATGGCAACCAGCCGGGCTCTCTGCGATTAATTGCGAGAGCCCAATGACGTCACAGAGTGAGCACGCTCCCTTCCCATGCCGCGATCTACATAGATTGCAACAGGGAAGGGGTTAACTGCAGGGGTCGCATCTCTGATGCACCCCCACTGCTGCAGTGGGAGGCTGGCTATCAGTGACAGCCGGCTCCTGCTGCTGGATAGCGTGAGATCTCTTCTGATCTCACGCTATCCACATGATGCAAGGGTACGTCGAATTGCGGGAAGTACCCCGCTGCCATGACATACCCTTACGTCATGTGGAAGAAAAGGGTTAAAGGCAAATGCAAAAAATGGTCCTATCTAGTGCAGCGTGTTTCGCTTGAGGTAAGCTCTTCAAGGACCAGGATTACCTAATAATAATACTCTCTTAAATAAGTAATGAATAAACTCATTTATGACCCCTTTCGTGATAACTATCTCAAGAAGCCATTTAGGACTTTTTACCATGTTTCTATCATCTATCCTTTAGATGCATCAGTTTAAGGAAAAAAAGATACCTTTCCTGTAGCTAAATATGCATTTATCTCCACAACGACGAATTGGAGATCTGCAGTGCTAATTCTCTTTCCATAAGCTATTCCTACAGCAACCGCAAGTTTCTGCTTTCCTTCTTAAGGTTTCTATTCTCTCTCTCTGATGATCAATTCTAATTTGCAAATCCTACCCTGTTAGCGGATAGTAAATAGTGGCTGCTAAACTTCGACACTTAGCTGCCTGTCCACGGGCATTTAGGCATTGCGTTCCCCACGGCGATAATCCGGCCACAGGGAACGCAATGAACGCTTTCCATAGCATTGCTATGGACAGCACAGCCCGCTTGTCTACGAGCGGAGAATCATAGCGAGTTGGAGGTCCCTTCCAACTCTACCGTTCTATGATTCTATGACTCTAAGCTTATATCCTAAGAACCCTCAAATCATTTCTAAGGACCTTCCATCTACCTCTGACTTTGTCATTAATGCCAATGTGTACCATGACCACTGGATCTTCACCAGCCTTTCCCAATAATCTGTCAACATGATCTGCGATGTGTTGAACTCGAGTGCCAAGAAGGCAACACACTGTTCAACAATCCCAGGCAGATGACAGATAGCCCTGTCTTTCTCAAAATAAAAAATGCTGTTGCCATAAGCATTAAATAGGAATTAGATCATTAGATCCCTTTAAAAATATAACTTTTATTAAATTACACAAAGATTGCATATAGAAACGAAAATATTTAAAAACCCAGTATAAGCTGTAGGGATATGTGTGTGTGTATCACATCTCTACAGCATGTACTGGGATATTATATATATATATATATATATATATATATATATATATATATATATATATATATATAGTGACAGTGCAGTAACAAGAATAGCCTGTAGAGGGCCTCTGAGCACACTGTGTTTGGTTTAGATATCCTGGACATGCAAGGGTGCGGCTACACAGTTTAAATTTATCCTCCCTCATAAACTTCGTGTCCTGAAAGCTGGTGGAGCTTAGGTCCATTGAGGCCTGTGGGGCCTGAGGTCTATGTAGACCTGGTGCTGGTCTGTGAGGGACCAGGAAGCACGGAGTGGATATGTGGTAGTCGGCCCCTCGCTCATCCCCTGTCAGGGCGAAATCACCTTCCTGGAAGGTCCGCTGAAAGAAGCGGCATGCGTTGTTGTGTACACTGTGACAGACAACAAAGCTTCTACAGATGCACAGAATCAAACTACAGGTTTGCAGAATCAAGTTGCAGAGTTGAAAATGCAGTTAGCAAAGAAAAATGGTGAATTGGAGTGTCAGATAAGTCAGCTTAAGGAAAAGCTGGAACTAGAGAACGCTGCTTGCAGCCAGGCAGAGAAGCAAGAAGAGATCTTGAATGACTTACTAAGTTTCAAGGAAAACCAGGAAGCACTGCATGAGAGATTGGTGTCCCAGCTACAGATGACCTTGTATGAGAAAGCTGAAGTACATGGAACCCAGATCTAGGAGCTGGAACAGAGTCATGCTGTAGTTGTGGGGGAACTGTCCAAGCAGTTGAAGCAAAATGAAAAAGTGAAAGAAACATGGAAAAGTGAGTGTCTTGAGCTGACCAAAAAGGTGAAGGGGTTGTTGGAAGACAAATGTGCATCTGAATGCAAGAGTAATGCAGTAGAAATGCAGCTTCAAGAGCTATAAGTAAAAGTCACTGAAGGTGACAGAAGGCAGACAGCGTTGTTTGAGAAGGTGAATAGACTGCAGGTGGAGCTGGAAGCTCAGACTGAAGAGTCTCAGAGGCTGGTGCAAGAAGAGATGCAGCAGAGGCTTGGTCTTAGTGCACACCTGAAGATAATGTAAGATGAGAGAAATGTGTTTCTTAAGCAGTTAGAGGAAGATGTAGAAACTAAGAGGAATCTGTCAGAGCAGAGACTGGATTAGCGCCAAGACAGATGCTGAAAAGAGAACCCTGATACGGGAAAAGCTAAATGGTGTGTTCCAACGACCGGTAGAAGGAATGGAGACCTTGTTGGAGAATATTAAGAAAGAGACTGAAGCGCTAACCTTGACGCGCACCTTGAAAGTGATGTCAGAGGAAAAGGTGGTATTGCAAAAGTCCGCTAAGAAGTTGAATACAAAGATGAAGCTCTGGGAGTCAAAGGGTCATATTGCTGAAAAGAAGGTTCAGAGACTAGAGAGGTCTAGGGCCCAGTTCAGACAAGTGGAAAAAAAGAAGACCCTGTTGAATTCTAAAAAGGAGATAAAAATTGTGAAAGGCATTGTGAAAGTGAGAGCTGAGCTATAGATCGGAGGTGAGCAATCCTCTGAAATTCAAGTGACCAAAGAGAAGGCAGAAGGTGAAACTGCTGAAGCAGAGAAGGCCACGAAGGTAGCAGAGACTGGGGAAAAGGCCTCAGAAATTACTCCTGTCCTGGATATGGAAGTTGTGCAAATGAATGGAAGTATCTCTGTGGTAGAAGGCACACAGATGGAAATACGGGCACATGCCATTACTGAAGTGCAGACTGAAGAAATGGCACCTGCACCAGTGGGACAGATGAGTGATGTACGATGTGAAGTATTCAATATGGAAGTTGAGCTTCAGAAAGTGCCAGTCAGAGCGAGAGACCTCCGAGCCTGGAGTTTTGACCCTGGAGGGCCAAAAAGAAAGTGTGATACGGCCTACGGCCTATATCAAAGGGGGGGGGGGTATGTAGTAGTGCAGTACACAGAAGGGCCTATAGAGGGCTGCAGACAGGACTTCTGGTGCGAGGGTTAACACAAAGGGGTGGATCAGGAACTAGAAAAGGGCCAGTTCCTGCCAGAATCAAGTTAGAGAGAGGACCAGTGCAGCAGAGCTGAGGTGCTGCAGGCTGGTTCCCTAGCAGAGGCCAGAGTCCGACAGGGGCAGCAACCCTGGACTCACACCCAAGTGGGGTGCATATGGACTGTGTATATTGACATTGCATGATATTGCTGTGTTTTGTGATTGCAAATAAAGGCTGGCAGGAGCTAGATAAAGAAATCCACATCTCCTGAGCAGTTTCTACACGTGTGGTGTGCCATTTTTATGTGCAAGAGGTCGGCGATCTGCAGGCAAGAGTACCCCCGCTTGCTTACACTATATATATATATATATATATATATATATATATCTGTATGTCTATACATATATAATGACGAAAGCCCTCACTGACTCACTGACTGATTCACTGACTGACTCACCACTAATTCTCCAACTTCCTGATGTCATAGAAACATGGAATCTGGCACAATCATAGATTATGTCATAAATAGGAAGAGTAAAGGGGTCCCAACTCGATTTTTCAATTCTAGCACAAAAAAATTAGCGTCCAAATTTTACATACGTAATCTAATTCTCTCACTTCCCGATGTCGCAGAAACATGAAATTTGACACGAGCATTGATTATGTCATTAATAGGAAAAGTTAATGGGTCCCAACTCGATTATTCAATTCTAAGCGCAAAAGAATTACTGTCCAAATTCTACATACGTAATCTAATTCTCTCACTTCCTGATGTCATAGAAATTTGGCACTAGCATTGATTGTGTCATAAATAGGAAAAGTTAATGGGTCCCAACTCGATTATTCAATTCCAAACGTAAAAGAATTAGCGTCCAAATTTTACGTACGTAATCTAATTCTCTCACTTCCTGATGTCATAGAAACTTGAAATTTGGCACAAGCATTGAATATGTCATAAATAGGAAAAGTCAATGGGTCCCAATTCGATTATTCAATTCTAAGCGCAAAAGAATTAGCGTCCAAATTTTACGTACGGAATCTAATTCTCTCACTTCCCGATGCAACAAATAATTAAACAGATTTGTACCGCACAAATGTGAAATTTGCCATGACCATTCTTTGCGTACTAAATATTGGAAATTTAAAGGGTTGCAACTTGATTATGTAATCCTATGCATAAAAGTAAGTGACCCCCTATGTAATGTAACTAATAACACACATCTATACTGCACAAACTTGAAATTTGGCATGACCATTCCTATGTTATGTAACTAATAACATATCTGTACCCCGCAATATATGAGACAATTATCTTCTCAGCAAAACAAAATTCATTTAGAAATATGAGTATATACTGACAGGAATAAAACTGACTGTCGTATGTATTGAAAGGCTGTAAAGTACAAAAGGAAGTGTACATGGACTGCTGGGATGGAGTATGCCTTTAAGTAGAACAAGGGGCTGCAACTTTCAGTCTGGGAAGGAAATTTGAAGAAAAAGGGGCGTTACCTTTCAGGGTAAAAATTAGGAGAGTGTGAGAGGTGGCACATGCTGTGGGGTGACATTTTCAAAAACTACCTTTTTAGTTTTAACGAAGAATTATTATTTCCTTTTAAAATTCAATTGTTTTCTTATTTGTTTTTCACAAATCTTTTTAATTTTATTTTTTTTATATTATATACGACACATGGTTACCTCCACGTGGTGTTTCCTGGGTAACGCAAAGAACCATGCAGAATGGTGAACATATCTTTTTCCTCGGTATCTCTAAAGAAACCACAACTTCATAAGATTTTCTGTGTGAATACCAGATAAACACCAGTACCAAATTAACTCGGACGAAGCCGGGTATATCAGCTAGTATATACATATATCTCCTATCTATCTACACATGTATCTGTATATCTCACATCTATCTATCTGTCTGTCCATCTATCTATCTAATATCGATCTATCTATCGATCTAATAGCTACCTATCTCATATCTAGCTATCTATCTGTCTGTATGCCTATACATGTATCTATATATCTCACATCTATCTAATATCTACCTATCTATACATGTATCTATATATCTACTATGTATCTATCTTATATCTATATATTTATCTTATATCTATTGTCTGTCTATCCATGTGTCTATCTATCGATCTATCTCATGTCGATCTAACTCATATCTATCTATGTACAGCTGGTGTAAGCTATACATCTCTCTGTATATCTATCTATATATATAAAATTGAATGTATGCGTGTGTGTCTGTTTGCGTGTGTGTCTGTTTGTCCTTTATGCGCTACTACACCATTCATCCGATCGCCATGAAACTTTGGGAAGTTGTTAAGTACACTCCTGGGAAGATTATAGGCATAGTACAACTATCCTATGATAAATGGCGCACGTACAAGCATCGTCGACAGTTACAAACCCCCCCCCCCCCACGTAGATCGTTCGATTTCCATCATTGCCACTAAATTTCTTACTTCCCGATGTCGCAGAAACATGAAATTCGGCATGAGCATTGATTATGTGATAAATAGGAAAAACTAATGGGTCCCAACTCGATTATTCAATTCTAAGTGCAAAAGAATTAGCGTCCAAATTTTACGTACGGAATCTAATTTTCTCGCTTCCCAATGTCATAGAAACTTGGAATTTGGCACGAACATTGATTATGTCATAAATAGGAAAAACTAATGGGTCCCAACTCGATTATTCAATTCTAAGCGCCAAAGAATTAGTGTCCAAATTTTACGTACGGAATCTAATTTTTTCGCTTCCCAATGTCATAGAAACTTGAAATTTGGCACGAGCATTGATTATGTCATAAATAGGAAAAGTTAATGGGTCCCAACTCGATTATTCAATTCTAAGCGGAAAAGAATTAGCGTCCAAATTTTACGTACGGAATCTCATTCTCTCACTTCCCGATGTAATTTGGCACGAGCATTGATTATATCATAAATAGGAAAAGTTAATGGGTCCCAACTCGATTATTCAATTCTAAGCGCAAAATAATTACCGTCCAAATTTTACGTACGGAATCTAATTCTCTCACTTCCTGATGTCATCTATGTATATAAAAATGAATGTATGTCTGTCTGTCCTTTATGCATTACTACACCATTCATCCAATCACCATGAAACTTTGGGAAGTTGTTGAGTACACTCCTGGGAAGATTACTGGCATAGTACATCTATCCTATGATAGGTGGCGCATGTGCGAGCATCGTCGACAGTTATGCCCCCCAGACAAAGATCATTTGATTTACATCTCAAGCACAAAAGCAAAAGGCATTACGAGCAAGCGTGTTCAACTACAAAATGATGCACCCGCCGAATGTTTCACAAGACAATTGCTGCATATTGAGAATGCTGAGGTACAATGAAAGCTGTGCTGTGATTGGTTGCTATTTCTTAAACTGCTTAGGCAACATAAAAGCTGGCTGTGATTGGTTGTTATATATTATACTGCTGAGGCAACATGAAAGCTGTGCTGTGATTGGTTGCTATATATTATACCGCTGAGGTAAAATGAATGCTGCACTGTGATTGGTTGCTATTTTTTATATTGCTGAGGCAGAATAAAAGTTGCGCTGTGATTGGTTGTTATTTCTCTTACTGCTGAGGTAACATGAAAGCTGCGCTGTGATTGGTTGTTATATTTTATACTGCTGAGGTAACATGCAAGCTGCGCTGCGATTGGCTGTTATATATTATGCCCCTGAGGTAACATGAAAGCTGTGCTGTGATTGGTTGCTATATATTATACCGCTGAGGTAAAATAAATGCTGCGCTGTGATTGGTTGCTATTTTTTATATTGCTGAGGTGGAATAAAAGTTGCGCTGTGATTGGTTGTTATTTCTCTTACTGCTGAAGTAACATGAAAGCTGCACTGTGATTGGTTGTTATATTTTATACTGCTGAGGTAACATGCAAGCTTCGCTGCGATTGGCTGTTATATATTATACCCCTGAGGTAATATGAAAGCTGCGCTGTGATTGGTTGTTATCTAGATATACAAAAACGAATGTATGTATGT
Organism: Eleutherodactylus coqui; assembly: GCF_035609145.1. NCBI lineage: Eukaryota > Metazoa > Chordata > Amphibia > Anura > Eleutherodactylidae > Eleutherodactylus > Eleutherodactylus coqui. The sequence continues at coordinate 154,986,931 of NC_089840.1, forward strand.
CTGTCTGTCTTCGCAGCAACGCGCAACGGGTAAGCTAGTCTATATATATAAAACTAGCTGATATACCCGGCTTCGCCTGAGTTAATTTGGTACTGGTGTTTATCTGGTGTTCACACGGAACTCTTATAAAGTCGTAGTTACTTTAGAGATACCGGAAAAACATATGTTCACCATTTTGCATAGTTCTCTGTGTTACCCAGGAAACACCACGGGAGGTAACCATGCGACGTTTCCTTTATATAAAATGACATCAGGAAGTGAGAGAATTAGATTCCATACGTAAAATCTGGACGCTAATTCTTTTGCGCTTAGAATTGAACAATCAAGGTGGGACGCATTAGCTTTTCCTATTTATGACATAATCAATGCTCGTGCCAAATTTCACATTTCTATGACACCGGAAAGTGAGAAAATTACATTCCGTTCGTAAAATTTGGACACTAATTCTTTTGCGCATAGAATTGAATAATCGAGTTGGGACCCATTAGCTTATCCTGTTTATGACATAATCAATGCCCGTGCCAAATTTTAAGTTTCTATGTGAGAAAATTACATTCCGTACGTAAAATTTGGACGCTAATTCTTTTGCGCATAGAATTGAGTAATCGAGTTGGGACCCATTAGCTTTTCCTATTTATGACATAATCAATGCTCCTGCCAATTTTCACGTTTCTATGACACTGGAAAGTGAGAAAAATACATTCCGTACATAAAATTTGGACACTAATTCTTTTGCGCATAGAATTGAATAATCGAGTTGGGACCCATTAGCTTTTCCTGTTTATGACATAATCAATGCCCGTGCCAAATTTTAAGTTTCTATGTGAGAAAATTACATTCCGTACGTAAAATTTGGACGCTAATTCTTTTGCGCATAGAATTGAGTAATCGAGTTGGGACCCATTAGCTTTTCCTATTTATGACATAATCAATGCTCCTGCCAATTTTCACGTTTCTATGACACTGGAAAGTGAGAAAAATACATTCCGTACGTAAAATTTTGACGCTAATTCTTTTGCGCATAGAATTGAATAATGGAGTTGGGACCCATTAGTTTTTCCTATTTATGACATAATCAATGCCCGTGCCAAATTTTAAGTTTCTATGTGAGAAAATTACATTCTGTATGTAAAATTTGGACGCTAATTCTTTTGCGCATAGAATTGAGTAATCGACTTGGGACCTATTAGCTTTTCCTATTTATGACATAATCAATGCTCCTGCCAATTTTCACGTTTCTATGACACTGGAAAGTGAGAAAAATACATTCCGTACGTAAAATTTTGACGCTAATTCTTTTGCGCATAGAATTGAATAATCGAGTTGCGACCCATTAGCTTTTCCTATTTATGACATAATCAATGCCCGTGCCAAATTTTGAGTTTCTATGACACCGGGAAGTGAAAGAATTAGATTCCGTACGTAAAATTTGGACGCTAATTCTTTTTCGCATAGAATTGAATAATTTAGTTGGGACCCATTAACTTTTCCTATTTATGACATAATCAATGCTCGTGCCAAAATTCATGTTTCTACGACATTGGAGAACTTTTGGCGAGTCAGTGAGTGAGTGAGTGAGTGAGTCAGTCAGTGAGTCAGTGAGGGCTTTCAGCTTTATATATATACATTGAATGTATGCCTGTCTGTGTGTATGCGTGTCTGTCTGTTTGTCCTTTATGCGCTACTACACCATTCATCCGATCGCCATGAAACTTTGGGAAGTTGTTGAGTACACTCCTGGGAAGATTATAAGCATAGTACAACTATCCTATGATAAATGGCGCGCGTGCGAGCGTCGTCGACAGATACGCCCCCCCACATAGATCGTTCGATTTCCATCATTGCCACTAATTCTCTCACTTCCCGTGTCATAGAAACTTGAAATTTAGCACGAGCATTGATTATGTCATCAATAGGAAAAGCTAATGCGTCCCAACTCGATTATTCAATTCTAAGCGCCAAAGAATTAGCGTCCAAATTTTATGTACGGAATCTAATTCTCTCACTTCCCAATGTCATAGAAACTTGAAATTTAACACGAGCATTGATTACGTCAAAAATAGAAAAAGCTGGTGGCCTGAATGCCGACCGAGCCAGTCGCGTCTTACTGAGCTCTCCCGGCTTAATCTCTTCCCCAGCGACACATAAGCGACGGAGAGAGAGAAAAAACAGCCTACCGATACCAGCAGAGACCAGGGACACAGCGGAGATGTCTAAAAGGAGGACATCTAAACACCCGCCGCACAGAGTGTCGGACTTCTTCACAGCCCGCACCACCGGCAGAGACGGAGCCGCACTCACTGACAGCCCCCCCCCCCCCGCTTCTTCCAACCCCGACACAGAGGGAGAAGATACGAGCTCTGCAGCTGCCGCTGCTAGCTCTGAACAAGCTAACACTGCCGGCATTGTGACAGAGGGAAGCGCCGGAGGCTCTGCACAGCGCAGACTACCACAGGCACCCCGAGAACAACGCCAGAGAAGGGTGAGTGGAGAAACTTCCCCCCATAGTTCAGGCGGGAAAACAGATAAAATGGCGCCCATAGCTAAATCCCAAAGAGAGGGAAATCCCTCCCCCTCCTCAAGCCCAGAAAAACAAAGGCCAAGAATAACCTCTCCATCCCCCTCAACCTCTAACCTGTATCTGTCTGAGGATCCAATGCTCACCCTCCCCTCCTCAGACAAACCTGCTTCTGAATTCTTTATTAAAAATATAATGGTTGCGCTGAGGAAATCAATACACAACGATTTTAATTTACTATCATCAGCCGTAAACGCATCCCTCCAAGATCTAGGTGAGCGTACAGAGCATATAGAAAACAAGATGGAGGAGTTAACCACCTCTCATAACAATTTGATTGACTCTCATTATTCCTTAGAAGACGAAGTTACCGCCATCAAAAATAAGTTGGCGGATTTAGAAGATAGGAACAGGTGTAACAACATAAAGTTCCGCGGAATACCAGAAAATATTAACCAACCCAACTTAAACAGACACATCTCACAGCTCATTAACGCCATTCTCCCAGATATACCAGAATCTGAACGGATCATTGACAGAGTCCACAGACTTCCCAAACCAAACTTCCTCCCTGCTGAAACCCCAAGAGATGTCATAGCACGTATTCACTTTTTTCACGTAAAAGAAGCTATGATGCAGGCATCCAGAAAAATGGGAACTCTCCCAGAACCTTTCACAAAAATCCAGATGTTCGCGGATTTATCGCAAGCAACAATCCAAGCAAGAAAATCCTTCGCTCCGATCACCTCAGCCCTACGCACAAATAAAATCCTATACAAGTGGGGCTTTCCAACGAAATTATTAATCCACAAAGAGGGGTCCCTCCAATCGATCTCATCTCCTCAAGAAGGCAACAAAATTCTAGCATCGTGGAATATCTCTATACCAAAAGAAGCACAAAACACCACAGCTGCAAGATCAAACAAAATCCTCAATTCCTGGTCCCGAGCAACAACCACTTGAAAGCCAATCCCGATTGGATCTTATATTCCCACATCTCTCGACTCTTCTTACCTTGAGTAAATTTACCCAAGGTATTCCAAGTGGAAGAGATTGACTTTAGGTGAACTTTTATCCGTTACCCCACGAGTATGCAGGCAATAATTCCTGCCTTCCACACTGTTCTGCATTTCTGTTTTGTTCTCTTACCTTATCTTTACAGGAATCAAGGTTCAAGTACTACGAATCCTCGCTTTAAAGAACATGATACCTTTCCAGCAGTATGTATAAGCATCAATGTTGTTGTTATTGTTTACACGGTCTTTTACTATCCTCAGTGTACTACCAAGCGTCTAATTAACAGCCATGTCACTTAAAATCACATCCCAAAATGCAAGGGGATTAAACTCACCCTTCAAAAGAGCGTCAGTTTGGCAAGATGCTAAACAATCAGGGGCGGAAGTGATATGTGTACAAGAAACGCACTTCTCCTCTTCAGCGTGCCCAAAATTTACTAACAAAAACTTTCCACTAATATATATGTCCTGCGCCCCCAAAAAGCAAGCAGGAGTACTGATTGCCTTTAAATCAAATATTAACTTTACCCACAAAACGAGCCTTGTAGACCCCAAGGGCAGATACCTTGTTGTGGTCGGCACTATAAATGAATGTCCTATCACAATTGCTAATATATATGCCCCAAACAAATAGCAAATTTCCTTTTTGAGCAGGACAATAAAGAAAATAAAAAGAATACAAATGGGAAAGCTGGTAATTTGTGGTGACTTTAACAGCATTCCGGATAGAAATTTAGACTCAACAAACAAACGCAGGACCTCCCCCACTCTTTCTCCTTGGCTACACAAAGAGGCATTATATGACTCATTTAGATGCCTAAACACCTCATCCAAAGAATTTACCCACTTTTCCCACAGACACAATTCATTCTCGCGTATTGACCTGTTCCTAGTAGATAGATGGACTCTCCCACTACTCACTTCTTCAGAAATAGGTACTGCCACATGGTCAGACCATGCCCCAATAACATTGAAAATGAATTTAGGGCACCCCAAAATAAATACAAAAATTTGGCGTATGAATGTCCCTCTTATTAAATCCCCAAAGAACAAAAACATAATAACCAAAGCCTTAGAAGAATACTTTAGTTTAAATGACAGCCCAGAGATAAGCCCCTTTACCTTATGGAACGCGCATAAAGCGGTTATCCGGGGCATACTAATCAAACTAAATTCCCAACACAAAAGAAACAAGCAAAAACTAGTAGATGAACTCTTGAGTCAAATACAAATAATTGAAAAAAGACTACAAACATCCCCATTAAACACAGATCAAATAGAGTCGAGCAATCTTAGAAGGAAATTGCGGACTATACTTATAGAACAACACAATAAAAAACATATGTTTATGAAAGCTAACTACTACTCTCACCATAATAAGCCATCCAAACTGATGTCAAATAAAGTAAAGCCAAAACACATCAAAGCTAAAATCCCCTTCCTAATCAAATCAAACAAATCCAAAACTAAGCTCATCCACCCATAAGACATAGCCAATGAATTCAGCTCATTCTACGCCAACCTGTACAACCTAAAGAATGACACAGCAACGCCCCAACCAAACTCGGACACCATCAACGATTTTTTACAAAAAATGTCCCTCCCCAAGATTGACCCCTCGCGCTATACTCTAGATGATCCCATTTCAACAAAAGAAGTCATCTCCGCAATACAATTACTAAAAAACTACAAATCGCCAGGGCCAGACGGCTTTATAAATGAATATTATAAAACATATGCTCAAACACTATCTCCCTACCTTGCATCAATCTTTAATGAAGCCATGCATTCAGGAAATATGCCCTCGGAGATGCTCCAAGCAACCATTGTCACAATCCCTAAACCCGGAAAACCAACAGATACACCCGCAAATTTCAGACCCATTTCCCTCCTCAACTCTGACACAAAACTATTATCAAAAATACTAGCGCTAAGACTACTCCAAATACTACCAAATTTAATATATAGCGATCAGGTGGGTTTTGTTAAGGGCAGGCAATCATCTGATGGCACAAGGAGGCTTATTAACCTCCTGGCTGGGGTGGAGTCGAGTCAGGCGCCTTCTCTCCTCCTTGCCCTGGATGCAGAGAAGGCGTTTGATAGACTTCATTGGGGTTTTATGTTCGCCACCCTGGAAAAGTTTGGCGTGGGAGGTAGTTTTCTGAGAGCAATCAAAGCTCTATACTCCTCCCCATCTGCCAAAGTGCTGATAGATGGGACCTTGTCCAAGCCCTTCCTGATAACGAACGGTTCAAGACAGGGCTGCCCCCTTTCGCCATTGCTATTTATAATGGTGATGGAACCTTTAGCAGAGCTAATCAGAACCTCACTTCTCGTCAGTGGCTTCCCCAGTGGAGGTAGACAACACAAGATCAGATTATATGCCGACGATGTAATTCTAACACTATCCAACCCACTAGAATCTTTAAGAGCAGCGCAAAACATTATAACAGAATTTAGTAACATATCTTACTACAAGATAAACATAAATAAGTCCCAAATTTTAGGAATACATATCCCCTCCTTGTTGAAACAAGCCATCCAATCCGAATTCAAGTACACGTGGAAGACCGCAATTCCATACTTAGGGATAACTATTTCCTACCCACTCTCAGAGATGATCTCAACTAACCTGGACCCCCTATGCCTCTCGGTTCAGGAGGAGCTGAACTCTCTGAGCAAATTTGAATACTCGTGGATTGGGAGAATCACGCTCTACAAAATGATAATACTACCTAAACTTTTATACATCTTCCGCACAATAGCTCTTCCAATACCACACACCAAAGTGATGGAATTCCAAAAGCAATTATCTAGATTCATATGGAATAACAAAAAACCTAGAGTTGCGTCCACGATTCTATCTCTCAACCGTAGACAGGGGGGCCTAGGAGTACCGGATTTATGGGCATACTGCCAGGCCATAAACCTAAACGCATCCAAGTCCTGGCTTAATGAGATACATCCCCTCCCTCCCTGGCTTTACATTGAAAAACAATTCAACAAAAACAGAGGGCTAAACTCCCTTCTATTCACAGCAACATCAACCGCATCTGTCTCTCATCCTCCATTAGATTTAAATTTACGAGGTCTTTCTCCTTCAATGCTAGCCACTTTACAAGCATGGAACATCTGCAAACTAAAATTAAAGGCGAGCTTAAATAAAAAAGAAATCAAGCTTCCAATTGAGACCCTTACATATTTCATCCCAGGTCTCTCAACTTCAGTTTGGTCGAAAGTAGGAATAACATATATCTCAGATTTATATTCAGAGGGGAAAATCCTCTCCTTCCAAATAATAAAAGGCAAGTACAATATCTCTTCCAATGAGCTATACACATATTATCAGATACGGTCTTGCCTGACATCATCTCATCTAGAAAAATGTTTCCTACCTACCAAATTAATCTATTTTCTGGTCAAAAACAGCTAAAGTCATCGCTGACAGGGAGACTTTACAATATACTTGCAGGAGAACTAGGCCCAAAAAAGAAGATGCACCTATTGAACTGGGAATTAGACCTGAAAAAATCATTTTCTACTGGTCAATGGCTAACAGCTTTTACCTGGGCAAATAAATCTACCCTGTCTGCAGATCTACTCCAGGTATATTACAAAACCTTAACCAGGTGGTACTACACACCCTCTAAACTAGCAAGTGATAGGGGTCAATCATATTTTTAATAACCTAACATAAGAAAGATAAGGAAACAGTGTAATAAATGTGACATTAGTTATTTGGTTATATAATGTTATGTATTATGGAAATGAAAAATATGTAAAACATTCCAGAAGTTGCTAATAGAATTTGGATATAGAATCATATAAGGTATATTCAAGCGTTTATTTGGATGATGACTTTAAAATACTAAATGTATGATTAATTAGATTTCATTCAGCCTTCTTGACTTCAAGTCTGAACTTTTGACTATAAGTAGGTGGCTGAACCAGTTTTGTTTATGTGTAAACTAGAAACAATGCCCCCTCTTTTGATGTGCAAATTGTTGATGGACCTTGAAGATTACATTCTGGTTTGGGAAGAAATCTAATTAATAAGGTACTCAGACAGCATGGAGCCATCTGTATGTAACAGTTTTATGTCCACTTCAAACAGTTTTGCTGATACCTTTTGTTTAGAAGGCTTTTGATTTACAGCCATGTTGTAATCTGTTGGAATGTGGACTTGGTCAGCAAAAGTAGATTGAAACTTGGTATCAGGTAACATTTGAAAACGCCTTCTTTCCATCTTGCATATAAACTAGCAAATGTTCAAAATAAACTAGAACTCATTCTGATCACTAGACTGTCTGTGTGTAGTGGTTTATTATGGTTCTCACCTATGATAATTCTCCTTTGAATTTGGACACAGGCAACATTCGCAATGGTCGACGTTGACAGACCCCCAACACAAGACACATTCCAAACTTCGATAAAAACTGCTGGAGGGGGTGCTGCCAAACGGGCTCCCTAATACATCTATTCTGGGACTGTACACTCATACAACCCTTCTGGAGAAAAATTTTCCAAATTGTTCAGAGAGTTTCGGGCCACCCGATTCCTACGTCTCCAGAACTCGCGCTACTACTACTGAACTGCAACGATATACCCCCATCTAACCGAAAGTTGGTATGCCACTTGTTGATGGTGGCGAAACTGGCCATAGCTAGAAAATGGAGATCTATAACCCCTCCAACAATATCTGAAGTATTAGATATTATGACAGATCACTGCTCGTATGAAAAGATACTTGCCTTAGCAGGAGACTCTATGTCCAAATTTCTCCACACTTGGAACCCCTGGATCAGATATATGCAAAGAACCCCTTGCTAAATAGATATCTAAGAAATCTCACTGATGGTCAACTGTAGACGTGATATAAGAAGACCGTTTAATGTTTTGAGTTAACTCTGAACTGTTTCAAAGTTTTCTCTCAGAACTTTGTTCGGCGTTATAAACACTGTTTATGTAAAGTCAATAGAAACTGTTAGCCATATCATCTGCTATTTACATTGTTATGGAAATAACAACTGATTTACACCTTGCATTCAAGAAATATGGTCGCTTAGCAATGTATAATGCAAAGAAAAGAATTGACTTGTAACACAACTATATTTTGTAAAAACCCAATAAAAACTTATTTGAGAAAAAAAAAAAATAGAAAAAGCTAATGGGTTCCAACTCGATTATTCGATTCTAAGCGCCAAAGAATTAGCGTCCAAATTCTAGGTACGGAATCTAATTTTCTCACTTCCCAATGTCATAGAAACTTGAAATTTGGTACGAGCATTGATTATGTCATAAATAGTAAAAGTTAATGGGTCCCAACTCGATTATTAAATTCTAAGCGCAAAAGAATTAGCGTCCAAATTTTACATACGGAATCTAATTCTCTCACTTCCCAATGTCATAGAAATTTGAAATTTGGCACGAGCATTGATTATGTCAAAAATAGGAAAAGTTAATGGGTCCCAATTCGATTATTCAATTCTAAGCGCAAAAGAATTAGCGTCCAAATTTTACATACGGAATCTAATTCTCTCACTTCCCAATGTCATAGAAATTTGAAATTTGGCACGAGCATTGATTATGTCATAAATAGGAAAAGCTAATGGGTCCCAACTCCATTTTTCAATTCTAAGCGCAAAAGAATTAGCATCCAAATTTTACGTACGGAATCTCATTCTCTCACTTCCCAATGTAATTTGGCACGAGCATTGATAATATCATAAATAGGAAAAGTTAATGAGTCCCAACCCGATTATTCAATTCTAAGTGCCAAAGAATTAGCGTCCAAATTTTACGTATGGAATCTAATTCTCTCCTTTCCCGATGTAATTTGGCACGAGCATTGATTATGTCATAAATAGGAAAAGGCAATAGGTCCCAACTCGATTATTCAATTCTAAGCGCAAAAGAATTAGCGTCCAAATTTTACGTACGGAATCTAATTCTCTCACTTCCTGATGTCATCTATATATATAAAAATGAATGTATGTCTGTCTGTCCTTTATGCATTACTACACCATTCATCCAATCGCCATGATACCTACGATAGGTGGCGCGCGTGTGAGCATAGTCGACAGTTATGCCCCCCAGACAAAGATTGCTTGATTTCCATTTCAAGCACGAAAGCAAAAGGCATTACGAGTAGAGATGAGCGAGCATACTCGTCCAATCTTGATGCTCGTTCGAGTATTAGGGTGCTCGAGATGCTCGTTACTCGAGATGAGCACCACGCGGTACTCGTCTCGATTAAACGAGCACTGACCATTGAATTCAATGGAGCCGGCAATACAGCCGGCTCCATTGAAAGCAATGGGCTGCCGGCGAGCGCGGGATGAATTTTCGGGAAGGGCTTAACAATATAAGCCCTTCCCTGAAATTCATCTAGAAATGTGTAAAAACAAAAAATATATATATGCTCACCCAGTCCCGGCAGATGGAGTTCAGCCGCGGCCGGCAGGAGTTCTCCTGAACTGCTCTCTGTGGTATTCAGCAGCCGGGGATTTAAAATTCCCGCCTGCTGAATGAGCTGCCTCTGATTGGTCACAGCCTGACCAATCAGAGGCAGCTCTCACTCACACCCATTCATGAACTCATGAATGGGTGAGTGAGGGCTGCCTCTGATTGGCTCAGAGCAGGGACCAATCAGGGGCAGCTCTCAGCTGTCATTCATGAATTCATGAATGGGTGTGAGTGAGAGCTGTCTCTGATTGGTCAGGCTGTGACCAATCAGAGGCAGCTCATTCAGCAGGCGGGGATTTTAAGTTCAGGAGAACTGCTGCGGGCCGCGGCTGAACTCCGTCTGCCGGGAACGGGTGAGTATAGATTTTTTTTTTGTTTTTACACATTTCTGGATGAATTTCAGGGAAGGGCTTATATTTTTAAGCCCTTCCCGAAAATGCATACCGCGCTCGCCGGCAGCCCATTGCTTTCAATGGGCTAACATCGTTCTTCTCTGCCACAGCTGTTACAGCTGTGGCAGAGGAGAACGATCTTTATGCTAACAGTGCGGGGGGGGGGGGGGAAGGCTCTTGCCGCTATTGTGGCTTAATAGTGGGACCTAGGAACTTGAGATGCAGCCCAACATGTAGCCCCTCGCCTGCCCTATCCGTTTCTGTGTCGTTCCCATCACTTTCGTGAATTTCCCAGATTTTCACAAATGAAAACCTTAGCGAGCATCGGCGATATACAAAAATGCTCGAGTCGCCCATTGACTTTAATGGGGTTTGTTACTCGAAACGAACCCTCGAGCATCGCGGGAAGTTCGACTCGAGTAACGAGCACTTGAGCATTTTGGTGCTCGCTCATCTCTAATTACCAGCAAGCGTGTTCAACTACAAAATGATGCATCCGCCAAACATTTCGCAAGACAATTGCTGGATATTGAGAATGCTGAGGTAAAATGAAAGCTGTGCTGTGATTGGTTGCTATTTCTTATACTGCTGAGGTAACATGAAAGCTGTGCCGTGATTGGTTGCTATATATTATACTACTGAGGCAACATGAAAGCTGTGCTGTGAGTGGTTGCTACTTCTTTTACTACTGAGGTTACATGAAAGCTGTGCTGTGATTGGTTGCTATATATTATACCTCTGAGGTAAAATGAATGCTGCGCTGTGATTGGTTGCTATTTTTTATATTGCTGAGGCAGAATAAAAGTTGCGCTGTGATTGGTTGTTATTTCTCTTTCTGCTGAGGTAACATGAAAGCTGCGCTGTGATTGGGTGGTTTATATTATAAACCTGAGGTAACATGTAAGCTGGTTTTTATCTAGATATATAAAAACGAATGTATGTATGTCTGTCTTCGCAGCAACGCGCGACGAGTAAGCTAGTACTGTATATAATTGCACACTTTACACACAATTTAAAAAGCATCAAAAACACATTGTTTTTAGTAGTGTATGCAGTTTCTTAAAAACATATGTAGTCTTTGAATACTGCATGCAGTTTTTTAATGTGTTTTTCCTAATTGCAGTTCAAAAGAACAGCAAAAAACATGAACACACCCTAAGGCGACTCTCACACTCGTCAGAAAATGCAACTTGAAATCATAGCATTTCTATTTCAATTTTGAGTGGCATTTTTGAAAACATGGTACAGCATTTGACAGCGCTTTTTAATGCACCCATCATTGTGATGGGTGAGGAGGTGTGTTAAAAAAAACGTGAAAACGCAAAAATAGAACAGACAGCTCTTGAAAATCACGGTGTTAGAAACACCGCGTTTGAACACAGGTCTGAGTAACCCCATTAAAATCAATGGGAGTGTTGTACCGCGGTTAGCACGGTTTAGGATACAGCGCTAATAGCGATAAAAACGGTGTTTGTGAGAGTGGCCTAAAGGGCTACAAACAAATTTTCATATAGTGCAGGAAAAGAGTCATGTTTGGAAAGATTATGCCAAGGGGCTAGATCATATATGGAAATTTGTTTTGCCGCTGTATGCAGCACGATTTAGGCATGGATATAGGGAGGGGTCCCGAGCTGAACTTTTGCACCTGAGCCCTTAGTTACGCCCCTGCTCCTGTATAAAAGCACAGGAATGATTACCATTTGGACAAATTTTTCATCCTGTGTAAAAGGGTCTTACATTTTACTTTGTATCACGGAGAAAACATACAGTAGTTTTAAGGCGAGCCAGACCCCAGGAGAAGTATCCACTGGGCACCCCCTGCCACCTCCGCTCTGCCCAGCTTGATGTGATTGGCAGACCTTGTGTGCAGACAGAAACTTGCACTAAGGAAGCCTGTTGGTAATTCATGCTACCTGTGACCATGCGAGCATGCATCTTCTGGCAGGCTCCCTTTAAAGGGGCCGTGCCCTTGTTTATATGCCCTATTTCACTGTTTGAATGTCAGAGCGGCTTTCACAACTTGGGAACCCTCTCTATGGATAAAGCTCTGTCCTTGTAATTACAGTATGGCTATTAATATGAATGGCTGTCCTATAATACTACACTTTCCTAAAGAGAAATATGTTACAGGCCACGGTTTCTCCTGAGAAGATCAGCAATTTGCTTGGGGCGCTCAGAGGGGAACCAAAGACAATTAGTTGATGGTCTCGAGCTGTACATTCTGAAAATGGTTTCACTTGGCACAAAATCTTTACAGACATAAAGATAAACAAGCATTATAAGGCAGGTAAAGATAATGAACTGGAAAAATGATTCAAATGCAGAAAATAAATACATAACATATTAGTTCCAGTTACTATGCATTTTGCATGAAAAATGTTTGACAAACAGTGTCAGCAAGAAAGGATTGTGATTACCTGTTACCTCCCAAGGAGTCCTGTAGCAATCTGGTCAATTTTGAATCTCTGTAGGGAACATGAAGAATCTTCTTACTCTGATCTCCCAAAGCACTGATGACATTCCCCAAAGCAAGCTGTAAGAAAAAGAGCCAGAATGCAAAATATAATAATGTCCTGTACACTCATGACAACACTGCTAGAATCACATTTATACAGCATGACATGAAGATGTACCTCCATAGAGAGAAAATAATAATCTGTCCAAGGAGGCAAAGTCTAGGTGACCAAAGGAACAGTACTTGGAGGGAAGAAAAATCTAAATTAAAAGAATTTTACAACTTGAAAAAAAAACAGCTAAAATCAAAATTAATTGAGAGCTCTAATTTAACATTTTATATATATATATATATATATATATATATATATATATATATATATATATATATATATATATATATATATCTTTATATATAAAGACGAAAGCCCTCACTGACTCACTCACTGACTGACTGACTGACTCACTGACTGACTCGCCAAAAGTTCTCCAACTTCCCGATGTCGTAGAAACATGAATTTTGGCACAAGCATAGTTTATCTCCAAAATAGGAAAAGTAATTGGGTCCCAACTCGATTATTCAATTCTAGCGCAAAAGAATTAGCGTCGAAATTTAACGTACGGAATCTAAATCTCTCACTTTCCGGTGTCATAGAAACGTGAAATTTGGCAAGAGCATTGATTACATCATAAATAGGAAAAGCTAATGGGTCCCAACTCGAATATTCAATTCTATGCGCAAAAGAATTAGCGTCCAAATTTTACGTACAGAATGTATTTTTCTCACTTTCCGGTGTCATAGAAATGTGAAATTTGGCACGAGCATTAATTATGTCATAAATAGGAAAAGCTAATGGGTCCCAACTCGATTATTCAATTCTATGTGCAAAAGAATTAGCGTCCAAATTTTACGTGCGGAATGTAATTTTCTCACTTTCCGGTGTCATAGAAATGGGAAATTTGGCACGAGCATTGATTATGTCATAAATAGGAAAAGCTAATGGGTCCCAACTCCATTATTCAATATGATGCGCAAAAGAATTAGCGTCCAAATTTTACGTGCTGTATGTAATTTTCTCACTTTCCGGTGTCAAAGAAACAGGAAATTTGGCAGGAGCATTGATTATGTCATAAATAGGAAAAGCTAATGGGTCCCAACTCGATTATTCAATTCTATGCGCAAAAGAATTAGCGTCCAAATTTTACGTACATAATCTAAATCTCTCACTTCCCAATGTCATAGAAACATGAAATTTGGCACAAGCATTGATTGTGTCATAAACATGAAAAGTTAATAGGTCCCAACTCGAGTGTTCAATTCTAAGCGCAAAAGAATTAGTGTCCAAATTTTATGTACGTAATCTAATTCTCTCACTTCCTGATGTCATTTTATATGAAGGAAACGTCGCATGGTGACCTCCACGTGGTGTTTCCTGGGTAACGCAGAGAACTATGCAAAATGGTGAACATATGTTTTTCCTCAGTATCTCTAAAGTAACCATGACTTCATAAGATTTTCCGTGTGAACACCAGATAAACACCAGTACCAAATTAACTCGGGCGAAGCCGGGTATATCAGCTAGTATATATCTAAAGCTGAAAGCCCTTACTGACTGACGGACTCACTCACTCACTCACTCACTCACTGACTCGCCAAAAGTTCTCCAACTTCCCGATGTCGTAGAAACATGAATTTTGGCACAACCATACATTATCTCCAAAATAGGAAAAGTAATTGGGTCGCAACTCGATTATTCAATTCTAGTGCAAAAGAATTAGCGTCGAAATTTTACGTACGTAATCTAAATCTCTCACTTCCCAATGCCATAGAAACTTAAAATTTGGCACGGGCATTGAATATTTCATAAATTGGAAAAGTTAATGGGTCCAAACTCGATTATTCAATTCTATGCGCAAAAGAATTAGCGTCCAAATTTTACGTACGGAATCTAATTCTCTCACTTCCCGGAGTCATAGAAACTCGAAATTTGGCAGGAGCATTGATTATGTCATAAATAGGAAAAGCTAATGGGTCCCAACTCCATTATTCAATTCTACGCGCAAAAAAATTAGCGTCCAAATTTTACGTAAGGAGTGTAATTTTCTCACATAGAAACTTAAAATTTGGCACGGGCATTGAATATGTCATAAATACTAAAATCTAAAGGGTCCCAACTTCATTTTTTAATTCTAAGCACTAAAGAATTAGCGTCCAAATTTTACGTACGGAATGTATTTTTCTCACTTTCGGGTGACATAGAACCGTGAAATTTGGCACGAGCATTGATTATGTCATAAATAGGAAAAGCTAATGGGTCCCAACTCGATTATTCAATTCTATGCGCAAAAGAATTAGCGTCCAAATTTTACGTACGAAATCTAATTCTCTCACTTCCCGATGTCATAGAAACTCGAAATTTGGCAGAGCATTGATTATGTCATAAATAGGAAAAGCTAATGGGTCCCAACTCGATTATTCAATTCTATGCGCAAAAGAATTAGCGTCCAAATTTTACGTACGGAATGTAATTTTCTCACATAGAAACTTAAAATTTGGCACGGGCATTGAATATGTCATAAATAGGAAAAGTTAATGGGTCCAAACTCGATTATTCAATTCTATGCGCAAAAGAATTAGCGTCCAAATTTTACGTACGGAATGTAATTTTCTCACTTTCCGGTGTCATAGAAACGTGAAATTTGGCACGAGCATTGATTATGTCATAAATAGGAAAAGCTATTGGGTCCCAACTCGATTATTCAATTCTAAGTGCAAAAGAATTAGCGTCCAAATTTTATGCATGAAATCTAATTCTCTCACTTCCTGATGTCATTTTATATAAAGGAAATGTCGCATGGTTACCTCCCCGTGATGTTTCCTGGGTAACGCAGAGAACTATGCAAAATGGTGAACATATGTTTTTCCGGTTTCTCTAAAGTAACCACGGCTTCAGAAGATTTTCCGTGTGAACACCAGATAAACACCAGTACCAAATTAACTCGGGCGAAGCCGGGTATATCAGTCAGTACATATATATATATATATATATATATATATATATATATATTCATTCTATCTCGTTTAGTATATATTAAATGAGAGCTCTCATTTAATATATACAACGGTACAAGGATGCCCTCTCTCCCCACTTCTATTTATTCTCTTTATGGAGGTCTAGTGGCCCAGAGTTAATGGGTCCCTCCCTAATGTATGAATGCATTTGTCACATGCCTATTTATTGTCAATGTCTTTTATGTTGCATGAATATGATGTGTATTGCATAGCTGCAGCACTGAATGGGTTAACTGTGTGGTATGCGGGATGTCTGGAAAATGTATCTTGTTGTTTGTCATGTGATTGTGCTTGATATACGTGATGGCGTCACCAGTGACAGGACTGTTTAAGGTAAACCACATATTGGATCACCCCCGTAAAAGTTTCCCCCAGTGGTAACAGGGTGGGAAATTATAGAGCCCTGTAACAAGGCCCAAACTCTACCATGCTGTCTCCTCGGCTGTGGGTCCACTCCTCGGACACTGCAGAAGTTTTCTCAGAAAGAATTAGGCAAAATAAACTTATTAGCAGCTTAGTATGTGGACAGGGAGAACATAAAGCAGCATCATTTGCAGATGATGTACTGCTATTTTTCACTAACCCCCACAAACCTCTTAAAACTCTATATTAGAAGAATATTAAAGCTTCAGCGAAATTTCTAACTTCAAACTCAATTTTACCAAATCCAAACTTCTTCATATAAACTTAAGGCTGGTTTAGACACAACGATTATCGCTCAAAAAATCTTTTGATCGATTTTTGAGCGATAATCGTTTTGTTCTTTTTACAGCGCAAGGTGATCGCTCAAGCGATCACCTTGTGCTCCGAGCGAAGACAGGCAGGGCGTCCCCGATTGTCTTCTGCATCCATTTGTTCTCTGCTCGGAGTGCCCGGCTGTTATACAGCTGGGTGCTCCCAGCGGAGCATGCAGAAGACAAGTGTCCCCGCTTGTCTTCTGCATCCAGCTGTTCTCTGTTTAGAGCGCCCGGCTATTATATAGCCGAGTGCTCCGAGCAGGGTATGGAGAACACAGCTGGACCGCACTGTTCTTCATATCCTGCCTGTCATCAGTATTCATCAATAGTATCAGCTGTATCCGACTGTGAATTCCTGATAACTGATCTTTCAGCGATCAGCGACGGCTTAACGAAAACTGCACAATGTCAGTGCAGTTAGACACAACGTTAGACACAACGATTATCACTCAAAAGATGGTTTTGAACGATTTTTGAGTGAAAATTGTGTCTTAAAGGGCCTTTAGACAAGATAACTTATTATAGTTTATATGATCTGAATGTCATTCCCATGCTAGAGAAAATAGAAAGGGATTTAATCACAGCGAAATCTAACTTCGTGGTTCGGTAGAAAAAAAATTATAAAAATGATAAATCTTTCTGAAAATCTTCTACAAGAATTACCTATAAAGAGCAAAGCAAAAGCCCCAGATTGAAATACTCAATTTTAATTGAACATCTGTGACTTGGAGGTATCGGCCTACCAGACTTTGAATCATACAAAAACACAATATATCTCAGCTGAATAATAGATCTAACCCATGCTCCAGAAGATAAATTATAGGTCGATCTGGAACTCCAGTCTCTAAAGACTAAATTCCAATATTTGCCTTGGAAAACCCCCTACAATAAACCTAACCTTAACCCTTTAACGCTACAGGATGTTTGGGGTATGTATGGAGGGATATCGCAGATTGATCCTGCTCCATGCAATACGGCTGCAGGCTATTTCCTACAGATGACACCCGCCCCCTACAGATCCAATAAGCAGCACCGCTCATCTGAGCTACTAACTCTTTAAATGCTTCTGCCAATTTTGACTGTGGCGTTTAAATACCCCTATCAATATTCAGGGGTCTTGCACTGTCTCCGCAAGAAGATCGTGGGTTGCTGTGTGGTTGCCATAGCAGCCAGAGTCGTCCTAAAAGATCCCAGGGCTGCCATGGCAGATTGCCTATCAGATCACGGTATAATGTAATGCTTTGGCAGTCCATCATACTGCAGAAGCGATCAAACCATCGTGAGTTCATGTCCCCTATGGGGACTAAACAAGAAAGGTAAAGATTTGTTTAAAAAACTTTTATTAATTATTTAAAAAAAATAAAACGTTTATACTAAATTTAAAAAACCCTTTAGCCTTATTTATTGATAAAAGATTCTAAATAAGAAGGGAATTGATGGGAAACTGATCAAATTTGCTGATGACACAAAGCTAGGAGGGATAGCTAATACTAGGGAAAAGTAAGTATTCAAACAATCTAGAAAAGCTTGAATAGTGCGCGGGTACTAATAGAATGGTTTTAAACAAGAAGAAATGCAAAGTCCTACATCTGGGCAAGAAAAATGAAAAAAAAACACATACAGAATAGGAGGAATTGGACTAAGCAGCAGCACATGTGAAAAAGACTTGGGTATACTAATAGATCATCAACTGAACACAAGTCAACAATGTGATGCAGCAGCCAAAAAGGCAAAAACAATTCTAGGATGTATTAAGAGAAGCATAGAGTTTAGATCATATGAGGTAATTATTCCCCTCTACTCTTCCTTAGTCAGACCTCATCTGGAATACTGTGTCCAGTTCTGGGCACCCCACTTTAAAAAAGACTTAGACAAACTGGAGCAAGCTCAGAGAAGAGTTACCAAGATGGTGAGCGGTCTGCAAATCATGTCCTATGAGGAACGATTAAAGGATCTGGGAATGTTTAGCTTGCAAAAAAGAAGGCTGAGAGGAGACTTAATAGCTGTTTACAAATATCTGAAGGGCTGTCACAGTGCAGAGGGATCAGCCCTATTCTCATTTGCACAAGGAAACCCTAGAAGCAATGGGATGAAACTGAAAGGAAGGAGACACAAATTAGATATTAGAAAAAAACTTTCTGACAGTGAGGATGATCAATGAGTGGAACAGGTTAGCACGGGAGGTAGTTCTTCTTCAATGAAAGTGTTCAAACAAAGGCTGGACAAATATCTGTCTGTGATGATTTAGTGAATCCTGCACTGAGCAGGGGGTTTGACCAGATGACCCTGGAGGTTACTTCCAAGTCTACCATTTTATGATTCAGTTCTACAGACCAATACTGATTCTTACAAATGACCTTGCAACTATCTATAGAAACTTTGAAGCCCTTGGCAGGAAAGTGAAGCACAGGTGGTCTTCTCATCCATCCTCCCAGTGGATGGCCATGGAATAAGGAGATGGACAGAATTCTAAAGGTGAACTGGCTACGTCAATGGTGCCATCAGACAAGATTTGAATTTCCAGACCATGGAGTGAATTGCCTTTGTAATAAAATGGTAACATAGTATGTTAGGCCGAATGAAGAGAATGTCTATCTAGTTCAGCCTATTTCAACCCCCTAGTTGATCCAGAGGAAGGCAAAAACCCCAAGAGGCAGAAGGCAATAAGCAGATTTGGGGGAAAATTCCTTCCCGACTCCATAATGGCAATCAGAATAATCCCTGGATCAACCTTTGTTAGTTCCTACCTGACTGTAAGACCTAGAACTACAAACCCACTGGTCATATTGAGAAGGAAATATATATATCCTTGTAGGTAGAAAAGAAAACACTGGAATATATATATTTATATATATAATTATGTGCCTTTCTTTTTATATGTATACTAACTTTATTCTTATATGTACTAACTCTATGATCTAGTATGAAAAACTTAATACGTCGCCTTATATCAGATATGCCAAGATGCTTTGCAAGGCAAACAGAGAGAGAATGTCCAAAGAAACTAGATGAAGGATGAAGGTGAAAGTGAAGGAGAAAAGAGATATGAAGAATGCATGCTTAGCTGCTTTCTAAGAATTGAGTGTGCGATTCTTTGCACTGGAGTTAATTGAATACGTGATTTTCTGTACAGAAGCCAGAGACCAAGTATGCCTTATCAAGATGGAGACCATTGAACTATGCATATGACCTCCAGTGCCTCGGGCGCAGCTGCGGACTTTAAATATATGGTTATGCGGTGGATTTGAGCCACTGAGACTATTACCCATTCCTAGTGACATGACCAAAAAGTATAAGATCCCATGTAATCTGTAATAAAGTGCGCAGTTATTTTCCCGTGTGAGGAGCTATACCAGACCTCTGTGTGTAGTGTTTCTTCTTTACCGCTGGCAGCGGGACATTGGGGTGGGCCTGATTGGTGCTGTACTTGGAATTTCCCTGACAATTGGCGCCCAACATTGTGGGGCGGTAAAACCGGAGCTGTGCAGCCCTGTCCACCCGGATCCACGCCACAGGGAAGCCGTCCTGCTGCAAACCGAGCCTGATCAACTCACAGAACTCCAGGTAAGACCGGCATATATTTGTGTTGTGTTTTACACTGAGAGTCTTGCAGCAGGAGGGACTATCTGTGTTTTGTGACTGGACGGGTTGGGTTAAGAGTTCTACACGGTAACTCGTGGGCTTCGGGTTTGCCGTCACGGACCACTGACCGTGATAAGCGCACCAATCACCCATCCAGGGACTAGTCACTAGTCTATTTGTTGCTTAAGTCCATAGTGTTTTAACGATAGTGGAGGTTGTTTGTTGTATCTGCAGAATTTTTTTTTTTTTTCATTTGGTCTCACAGACGAAGGAACCCTCCCTCGGTTGTTTTAGTTGTTGATTGTTTAGCTGAGAGGGATGCACTCTGTGAGATAGGTCCCATAGACGAAGGAACCCTCCGTTTTAGTTTAGTTAGTTGTTGATGGTTTAGCTGAGAGGGATGCACTCTATGGGACTGGTTCCATAGAAGGAGATACCTTCGGTTGTTTTGCTGTATATAAGGGGCTAACAAGCCGGGTCAGAAGGATATACTCTTTGGAGCGTGTTATTATTGTTGCTGTTGTTTTAATATGCATAAGACCTTACTAAAGAAGGCGGAGCCCCCTAAGGGCCGCCGCCGAGCGGATGAATTGGTGGGGGAGAGACAAGGGTCCCAATTTGTAAAATGTAAGAAAACTCTTATGAAAATGTTTGACATGGACCCGCACGGCAGATTGCAGTATGGTGACTGGGAGGAGGTTCTTAGGACTAAGAAGGGCGCCTTGAGAGACAAAGGTTTATTAGAAAGCGCTGAAATGTGGCAGAAGACGGCGGCTGAAATTGCAAAAGAGGGTTGGGTTGAGGAAGAGCAAAGGGACAAATCAGGGAAAGTTAAGTATGTTCATGTATTATTTGCCTGGAAAAGTACCTGTATATGAGCAGCCGCCGCCCTATAATGGCGACCGCACCAAATTTTGGGAGTGTCAGCATTGTGGCCAACAGAACCCACCCTCCGTGGAGTACTGTGTTAATTGTCACGCCCCCAGACCACCTCCTGTCACGTCACTGCCACCTCCGGAATTTCCGCCTCCTCCTCCACCACCACCAGCCCTTTGCACTTCCCCTCCGTTGCCTCCTCCTCCACCGCCAGACCTTTCTGCTTTCCCTCTGCCGCCTCCTCCTCTTCCTCCCCGGGTTGGCACAGTAGCCCCCACCTCTTCCTCTCCAGACCCGGAACTACGTCACGATCTCATTTCCGGCGGCCATATTGATACTGCCAACCACACATTCTTGTATCCCGTATTACTACCGGATGGCTCTTTTTATGTTCCCCCCGGTGGCCATCCACTGCTGCCGGATACTGTAGCACCCATTTTCCCGTCTATGGAACTTGCGCAACTTCTGCGTACCCTGGAGTTTATGGAGAGGATGGCACACAGGAGAGCAGCCATAGTAGGCCATGATTTTCTCCCGGAACCCATTACCCAAGCATCGGGAGATACTCCACTACAGCCCGAGGCCTCAGCCTGCAAGGCCGGGTATCCGGCCCCGCCGGACCTCTCCCCACGGCAAACAAGCCCCCGCCACCACCCTCCTCCGTCTCCTCAAGCCATCCTATGTTCCTTCCCCCAATTCTTTCACTGAGGCCTCCCCTGTTTTGCAAGGACGGGGAGTCGTAACTTCTACCCCCAGTCAATGGGACCGGTCGCGGCCGGCCCGGATCCAGTTCTTGTCGCCGACCTCAAACCCATCTGAGGAGGAGTGGACTGAACACTATCTAGTTCCCCTGTGGACTGGACGGTGTACCTTGGCCTTAGGCCTAGGTGACATCACTACCCACCGTACTGACGCCATAGTAGACCCTGCTAACTCCAATTTAAAACACAAGGGAGGACTAGCCAAGGAAATAGCAGAGAAGGGTGGCCCAACTATCCAACTTGATTGTGATAGGTTACTGGAGGAGACGGGCCCTATCAGACCAGGGGCCATGGCCCTGATGGGCTCCGGCAACCTCCCCTGTGGGAGTATTATTCATGCAGTAGGGCCTATATATGATCATGGTGACCCACAGCACACAGCAGCCATCCTGAAGGACACAGTAGATGGTGTCCTCGCCACCTGCCGGATGGAAAAGTTTACTTAAGTGTCTCTCCCCTTGATTTCTACAGGACTCTTCGGATTTCCAAAGAAGGACTGTATAGCTATCATGTTAGACACCATTAAGATGCACAAACCCGTGCCTCTTCTTAAAGAAATCCGTATCTGCACAAATTCCCCCGAGGTCCTTTCCCTCATGCAGGAAGTCATCACACGGGGCAGGGGTCCCACACACCTGTCACGTCCAGTGTCCCCTAATCAGGAGCCTGCCTCTGCCCCGTTGGTCCCACTTACACCTTTCATGCCGGCTTCCAAAACACAGGGTACCAGGTATGAGGGGTTTTCCCCTAAAGAGGTTGCTGCCATGGTGAAACAGCTCCCAGACCCAGAGAAGGCACCTATGTCCTTCTATCGGGCAGTTTTCCAGTTACAGGGTATATATTCTGCAGCCCACCGTGACCTGGTCCATATCTGCAGCCTGGCTGCGGGCTGCAACTTCTGGCCCATTATCCACGCAGCCATCTTAGAGGACCCGGATGACACCTCGTACCAATCAGGTGTCAGGTTCTATGTCAAGCTACATACTTGGGCCAAAGACAGATTGGCAGATTCTACTGCATCTCTGCTGGATTCTACTCAGGAAGATACAGAGTCTGTGGAAAAATTCTACTCCAGGTTGCAACTTTTGTTCTCTGTGCATGGATTTGATATTTCTACCCCTACACATTGTGTTCTTTTCAATAAATCCTTTGTTGAAGGACTGAAGCCCACAATCGGCCTGCCACTGTCTAAAGCCCGTCCTGAACACTCAGATATGCCACCCAAGCAGTTATTGCTGATCGCTTAATCCTATGAGAAGGCGTGCCCACCCAAGAAGACAGTGACTCAACTCGTCCAATTGTCTCTCACGGATGAAGAGGCAGGCGAATGAGCCTCATCCACAAAGCCAGCCACCCCAGTTATGCCTGTGACCCCCGCCGCCCAGGAGCCAGCACTGGACACAGTGCCCCCTCCTCCACAGGCACCAGCAGTGCCCCCTCCTCCACAGGCACCAGTCATTCCCCAGTATCCACAACAATTGTTCCCACATCAGGCACAATCTTTTCAGCCACAGTATCTCCAACAACCGCTGCAAATGTACCCCCAGCTGGCTCCGCAGCAAATGTACTCCCAACTGGCTTCTTATCCGTATGCCCCTCAACAGGGCCAGCAGTTCCCTGGATTTCAGGCCCCAAGACCTCAATGCTTCGCATGTGGGAAGTATGGTCACATCAGAAGGTTTTGCCGAAGGCGCGCGCCAATGGACAATGGCAGATCAGATCAGCGTGCGCCTGTGAGCGCTGTTCAGCAATTTGGATGCCCTAGTGGAGGATTTGGGAATCCTCAGGCCCCTAATGGCAACCCTCAAGGTCAACATTTCCAGCCTTCACAATGACAATCGGAAGCCCCCGTCTCTGCCCCTCTCTTTGCTTTGCCTACTATGAAACCCTCCAGTCCCCTCTGTACGGCCTCCTTAGAAATAGAGGGAACGTCTTTTTCTTTCCTTGTGGACACTGGGGCTGCAAGATCAGTCTTGAGAGCTGTGGACGTTCAAAATGCCGGTCTGCCCATTTCTTCCAATACTATCTCCTGTGTTGGAGTTGATGGAGAACCTAGGTCTGCTCCCCTTACTGCTCCGCTTCACGTGGGACCCCACACTCAGGCTATCCTGTCTCAGTTCCTTGTCTCCCCGACATGCCCTCTCAACCTCTTGCGAGCTGACTTGCTACAGAAGCTACATGCCACCATCACATACTCAGACTCTGGCATTTGTGTGTCACTTGGAGACCTGAAGCCAACCCCAGAGGAGACCTGGCTGCTTACCTGCATTCCCCTGTTGATGCACTCAGACTTTGAAGAATCACCTCCCACATCACTCCCGTCTCACTTAATACCATGCTTTCCACCCGCCTTGTGGGCTACGGGCCCAGATGATGTTGGCCTTCTGCCGGTCCCACCAGTGAAAGTTCTGCTCAAGCCAGGAGCACTGCCACCTCGAGTACCACAATATCCCCTGAGGACCACACAGCCTAACGCTCTCCGGGAACAGATTCTCTGTCTACTGAAGGCTGAGGTCCTTATCCGCTGTACATCACCTGCAAATACACCCGTTTCTGGTCAAGAAGAAAACCCCGAAGGGACAGCTGGACGCATACAGACTTGTTCAAGATCTACGCGCAGTTAACGCTGTCACCATTCTGGAAACGCCGGTGGTCCCCAACCCAAATACTTTGTTATCCCAAGTGCCTGCTACCTCCACCTATTTCACCGTACTGGATCTTGCCAACGCCTTTTTCAGCGTCCCATTGGACTCGGACTCCCAGTATCTTTTTGCCTTCACCTTTGAGGGTGCTCAATACACCTGGACCAGGATGCTTCAAGGTGCCCAGAACATTCCTAACCAGTTTTCACAGGCCCTACAGTTGTGTCTTCTGCCATTCATCTCCACACTCCCTCCAGACATCTGCCTTCTACAATACGTGGATGATTTGCTTCTTTGTGGTCCCTCCTTGCAGGAGTGTGAATTCTGGTCCATCAGGTTGCTTCATGTGCTTTCAGACCTCAACTGCAAAGTCTCTCTCCAGAAGCTCCAGTGGTGTGCACCCAGAGTCATTTTTCTGGGACACTGCATCTCTGCAGGGGTCAAGCATCTTACCCCTGAACGCCAGGCTGCCATCTCTTCTATGCCAACTCTGGTGACTGTTAAGCAGCTTCAAGCTTTCTTAGGACTGGTCACATACTGTCACCAATGGATCCCTGAGGCTTGCCGCATCATGGCCCCACTGTACACCTGTCTGTCTACTCCGAATTTTGCCTCCAACTCGGCCATGATGATAACAGTCACTGAAGGGGTGACCCTCCTGAAGCAAGCTATCCTCTCTGCCCCTGCCCTTGGGCTACCGGACTACAACAAGCCGTTCTCTCTTTTCATCTATGAAACCATTGGCCATGCCTCCGGTGTGCTTGCCCAAAAGGCAGCTGAATGTTTCAAACCACTTGGGTACTACTCTGCTCAACTCGACCCTGTTGCTCAGGCAACCCCGGTCTGCATGAGAGCAGTCATTGCAGCCCAGCTGATGCTTCACAAGACTTCGGACATTGTGCTTTGACACCCAGTGACCGTGTTCTCCCCTCATGACATCAACGCCATCTTGAAGGTTTCACAGAGGTCTCTCATCTCACAGGCACACCACACTCGCCTGCAATGTGAACTCTTACTCCCTTTCAATGTCACCCTTGCTACCTGTACCACTCTCAACCCAGCGACTCTCCTACCTCTCGCAAGGGGGGATGATGAAGTGAAGGACCAAGGTCCCCCTGAACTCCCTGGTCAGCCGCCAGACCATGACTGTCTACAAATGCTGGAACAGCAGGGCTCCCTACCTCAGAACTTTTCAACAACCCCCATCTCCAATCCAGATTTTGTCATGTACACCGATGGCTCCAGGTTTGCTGATGACCAGGGACGTTTCCACACCGGATGGGCTGTCACTTCACAGACTACTGTCCTGGCATCCGGAGCGCTACCACTATCAAGGTCAGCACAAGAAGCGGAACTACAAGCCTTAACGGTGGCATGTCAACTGGCAGAAGGGAAAACAGCAAACATCTATACAGATTCACGGTACGCCTTTAAAGTAGCTACTGATTTTGGACAGATCTGGAAGATGAGGGGTTTTAAGACAGCCAACGGAAGCCCTGTGAAGAATGCTGAAGCAATTGAATAACTACTACAAGCCCTCACGATCCCAGAGCTAGTTGCCGTCATAAAGGTCAAGGCTCACGGGAAGCTGGACTCGGAACAAGCTCAAGGAAACCATCTGGCTGACCAGGCCGTGAAGGCTGCCGCAATGCAAGAGGAAGGAGAGCAGCTGATGATGGTTCATACCAGAGCCACTGCAAGGATCAACCGGAAAACAGAGGAAGAAGAGAAGAAGACACCTACCCCAATGGATGTACTGAGACACTTCCAGCGGATGGCTCCACCAGAAGAAAAGACCTCTTGGGAAGAGGATGGAGCAGTAGAAGACCCAAGAACCAAGCTGATCAGAGTACAGGGACTCCTTTGTTTGCCCAGAGCACTGTACCCCGCTGTGGTACAGTGGGCCCATGGACTGATGCACAGGGAGAAGCAAAAGATGCATGCTGTCGTCAAGCAAATCTATTATGCTAAAGGGATTACCACTTTGATGGCTAATTTCACCAGGACCTGTCAAGCATATGGGGGATGTAACCCAGGATAAACTGTCAAAGTGCCTCCCCAACACCTTGCAAAGCCTTTGTACCCATTCCAGAGGATCCAGATAGACCACATCCAGCTTCCTAAGGCTGGAAAGTACCCCTATGCCTTGGTGGTGGTGGATATGTTCTCTGGGTGGCCTGAGGCATACCCGGTGGTTAATATGACAGCAACCACCACGGTTAAGAAGCTCCTCACTGAACTTGTTTGCAGATTTGGGGTCCCAGAGGTCATTGAAAGTGACCAGGGCCCCGCCTTCACAGCCAGCGTAACCCGTTCCCTCTGGAAGATGGTGGGCGCAGACTTAGGACTCCACACCCTGTACCACCCACAAAGCAGTGGCAAGGTTGAGACTTAATGGCACACTGAAAAATAAGATCCTGAAGGCCACACAAGAGCTGAAATTGCCCTGGACAGAGATCCTCCCCATTGCCCTCTACTCCGTTAGGACTACCCCAGGTTGTCCAGCTAAGCTGTCCCCTTATGAGATTCTGTTTGGGGGTCCCCCACGGGTGTGGGGGGGGGTACATACCACAGCAATTGAGTTTAGGAAGTGATTCTCTTGTTAACTTTGTTGTAGGCCTCGCTAAAGAATTGTCAGTAACACATTCTGCAGTCTCTGCTTCTCTCCCAGGTCCCACAGACGAGTGTCATGATCTGAAACCAGGAGACCGGGTCTATGTGAAAAAGTTTGAGAGAGAAGGACTAGAAACCCGGTTTGAAGGCCCCTACCAGGTGTTGCTCACCACCCCGACTGTAATCAAGCTCGAGGGAAAGCCTACTTGGATCCACGCCTCACACTGCAAGAAGGCCCCGGATCCCGGAGCACTGAACCCATGATCCTGCATATCCTTTACCTGCTATGGGCAGGGTGGGGGGCCTGGGCAGAAGTTGCCGTCACACGTTCTGGGGCAGGAAAGGAGGGAAACTAGAACCCTTGGTCCAGAGAATATGAAGGGGAAGTGACATTGTGGTATAATTCCTCAAATACACACGTAGCCACATACACCTTTGACTACTGTACAATAGCCCCCTGTTTCAAGGATCAAGACAAGCGTATAATCAAACGGACAATATGAACGCTACACTCAGGGAGAAATGTATATATGTGTCACAGATGAACACTGGGGGACAGAATGCAAAAATTGGGAGGCGGCAGTAGGTTGGAACACTGGAAACTATTGGGGATACAAGCCTCAGAGTGCACAAAATAAGAAGGACCCAAATAGGAAATCACTGATTAGCCGAATGACATTACTACGGCGGGGAAGGAGTTATAGAAATGGAGACAATGGGCTTAACATGCCTTTGACACTGACCATTGAAAATCCTGGGTCAGGAGATGCAGGTAACTATTTAATGGGAGTGTGGGTGCAGGGGGGAACTGATGATCCTTTGGGGAAATTCAAAATTGCAGACATGAAAGGTGACCCCAGATGGGTACAGCCATTAAAACCTGTAGGTCCAACAAAACCACTTGCCCCCAAAATGAAAATAGAAAGCAGAATTATGGCCATAGCTAATCCCACCTTTGAAGACACCATGGCCATAGAAACAGGTTTCTTTGACCGCAATCTATGGTTGGAATGGATGAAATACAATGCAGACACCCATAACCAGACTGACTGTTATGTTTGCGGTAATGCTAGGCCTCATCTGGGCACAGTCCCCCTTGAATTACCTGAAAATCATGAAACTTGCCTTATTAGTCTGTATACTAACACCACCACCAATGAGACAGAATGTGAGAAGTGGAAGAACGAATACCCCATCATCGCTAAGGTGCCCCGATCCGTGGAAGGTATTACAATATATCCTGGGAATTACACTTGTTTTGTCAATTATGGTACTGGCAGATTTCTGGGAAACTTCACTGATGGTTATTGTGCCAGTAGGAAAGATGGCGCCCGGGCACAGAGGCAGGTCCAGTCTCTGGGAGATGTTTACTGGCTATGCAGAGACGGTAGGATACGTACCAGGCTTGATGGGGACTGGGCTGGGGAGCGTGCCCTAGCCAAAGCCTTAATGCCCTTACACATATTACAGGCAGATTACTCTGAAAGTGAGAATCCAACACCACACCGTCCTAAGAGAGAAGTTGATGCTCCAGGTGGTAGCTTTGATCCACATGTATACATAGATGCAATAGGAGTGCCAAGGGGGGTGCCAGATGAATTTAAGGCCAGGGATCAGGTTAAAGCAGGTTTTGAGTCCTTATTTGCTATTGTCACTGTCAACAAGAATGTAGACTGGATAAATTACATCTATTATAATCAACAGAGATTTGTAAACTACACCAGGGATGCTTTACAGGGGCTAGCTGACCAGTTAGGGCCTACTGCATCCATGGCATTCCAAAATAGAATAGCCCTGGATATGATTTTAGCAGAAAAAGGTGGGGTATGCAAGATGATTGGCGAAACTTGCTGCACCTACATTCCCGATAACACCTGACCTACAGGTAAAGTGACTGTCGCTATTAAAAAATTAGCTAGCCTGTCAGAAGAACTCAAAAGGAACTCAGGAGTTACAGATCCCTGGGATCAATATTTTTCATGGTTGAAGGGATGGCAAAAACTCCTGATTCAAATGGGTATAATCCTGGGCATTGTTTTGCTGGTTCTACTGATCTCCTGTACTTGTATCTTCCCTCTAATCAAAAAGAGTGTGAGTAACGGACTGGACAATGTGACACCGACATTTCCTTTGTTTCAAAAGGATGAAGAGCCAGTCCCAACCATGCCAACTACGGTACACTACCAAAGAAACGGAGAGATGGACTAGTACTACACCTACTTCGGTCTCCTAAGATGAATTGTCAGTGGAATTCCCATATGCCTAGGGACAGTGCAGAAGACCATAGGTTCCAGCGAGGGCGCACTCTGCGGGGTGTTAACTTGTACAGATAGAGGGTATGGATGCCCAGAAAATGAGCCCAGGTAATCCATGGCCTCCTTCTGAGGTAGGGATATCCCCTCCTAGGAGTAGGGCCTTACGGGCAGTGGGGAAACCCTGACGCAAGGGAGAGGCGACCGAGGGAGAGTGCGAGGCCTGGTGCTTGATCTCCGTATTAAGTTTTTAGGGGGGTTTGAGAAGGAAATATATATATCCTTGTAGGTAGAAAAAACACTGGAATATATATATTTATATATATAATTATGTGCCTTTCTTTTTATATGTATACTAACTTTATTCTTATATGTACTAACTCTGATCTAGTATGAAAAACTTAATACGTCGCCTTATATCAGATATGCCAAGATGCTTTGCAAGGCAAACAGAGAGAGAATGTCCAAAGAAACTAGATGAAGGTGAAAGTGAAGGAGAAAAGAGATATGAAGAATGCATGCTTAGCTGCTTTCTCAGAATTGAGTGTGCGATTCTTTGCACTGGAGTTAATTGAATACGTGATTTTCTGTACAGAAGCCAGAGACCAAGTATGCCTTATCAAGATGGAGTCCATTCAACTATGCATATGACCTCCAGTGCCTCAGGCGCAGCTGCGGACTTTAAATATATGGTTATGCGGTGGATTTGAGCCAATGAGACTATTACCCATACCTATTGCGCAGTTATTTTCCCGTGTGAGGAGCTATACCAGACCTCCGTGTGTGGTGTTTCTTCTTTACCGCCGGCAGCGGGACATTGGGGTGGGCCTGATTGGTGCTGTACTTGGAATTTCCCTGACAATATTGGGTCTATATCCTGTAATATCCTTCCACTCGAGAAAGATGTCTAGTCCCCTCTTAAACTCCTCAATGGATTTTGCCATCACCACGTCCTCAGGCAGAGAGTCCCACAGTCTCACTGCTCTTACAGTAAAGAACCCTCTTCTGTGTTGATGATGGAACCTGCTTTCTTCTAAACGTAGTGGATGCCCTCTTGTTACAGATGCAGTCCTGCATATTAACAGATCATGGGAGAGATCCTTGTATTGTCCCCTCATGTATTTATACATAGTTATTTGTTCGCCCCTTAGCCGTCTTTTTTCCAGGGTGAATAATCCCAATTTTGATAGCCTCTCTGAGTATTCCAGTCCCCTCGTTCCATTTATTAATTTAGTTGCCCTTCTTTGAACCCCATCAAGCACTGCAACATCCTTCCTGATCACCGGTGTCCAGAACTGTACACAGTATTCCATGTGGGCCTGACAAGTGCCTTATATAGTGGGAGAATAATGTTCTAATCCTTCGCTCCTATACCTCTTTTAATGCATCCCAAGACTTTATTAGCTTTTGCAGCAGCTGGCTGGCATTGGTTGCTCCAGTTAAATCTACAATCCACTAGTACCCCCAGGTCTTTTTCCATATCACTTTTCCCTAGCTGTACCCCATTTAGTGTATATTGGTGAGATCCATTTCTCCTGCCCATGTGCATAACCTTACATTTATCCACATTGAACTTCATTTGCCATTTTTCTGCCCAAGCCTCCAGCTTGTCTAGGTCCTTTTGTAGCTGCACATTGTCCTCCATTGTATTAATTGTCTTATATAATTTTGTATCATCTGCAATTATTGATATTTAACTGTGCAGTTCCTCTATCAGGTCGTTGATAAATATATTAAACAGAATGGGTCCTAGTACTGAACCCTGTGGCACCCCACTAGCAATGGTGGCCCAATCAGAGTACAAACGATTTATTATCACCCTCTGCTTCTTTACTCTGAGCCAGTTCTTTACCCAGATACACATGTTTCCACCCAGTCCAAGCTGCATCATTTTATATATCAACCTATTATGCGGTACGGATTGACTCCTTGCTAAAGATGGGATTGCACGTTACAAAGACATGTAAGCATATATTTGGCAGGCACCTTGCTACACTTATCAGGAGAGCTTTAAACCAGAACAATATGGAGAGGGAAGTGAAATGCCAGGTAAAAATATGCAGCTAATGAATACAATTGAGATTGTTGCTAATAGAAGTGATAAGAAATAGCAAAGGCAAAAACATTCAGAAAGAAAGTACAGGAGCAAGAGACACCGATCACAAACTACATGTTTCTATACAAATGCACAGAGTATGCGAAACAAAAGAGGAGAATTCTGGGCACCAGATTTAAAAAAGACATAGACAAATTGGAGCAAGTTCAGAGAAGAGCCACCGGGATAGTGAATGGTCTGCAAATTATGTCCTATGAGGAATAGTTGAAGGATTTAGGAATGTTTAGTTGCAAAAAAAAGAAGGCTGAGAGAAGACTTAAAAACTGTCTATGAATATCTGAAGGGCTGTCACAGTGCAGAAGGATCAGCCCTATTCTTATTTGTGCAAGGAAAGACTAGAAGCAATGGGGTGAAACTGAAAGGGAGGAGACAGATATTAGATATTATACAGTGAGGGTGATCAATGAGTGGAACAGGTTGCAGCGGGAGGTGGAGAGTTCTCCTTCAATAGAAGTCTTCAAACAGAGGCTGGACAGACATCTGTCTGGGTATTAGTTCTTGAACCCATAACCTCTTGTGTTCCAGGATTTGAACAGTTCCTTGCTGAAAACCAGCCTTGTTTTATGTTTCCTTGCTCCTGTTAAATCCACTTTCTGTCTCCCTGTTCTGGCTCCACCCTGCTACTAATTAGGACTTCCTATATAATCCTAGCCATGCCACTTATTCAGTGCGTGATTATTGTGTTCCACCACCTGGATCAAGCTCCTCTACAAGCATACCGATACCTACTGCTGCTGACTTTTGGCTTTCATTGACTATGCTTCCATCTCATTCATTTGTACTGCATACCAATATCTCCTGCTGCTGACCTTTGGCTTCCATTGACTATGCTTCCATCTCATCCATTTGTACCGCATACCGTGATTTCCCAATAACAACTCCCGGCTATTTTGACTACTAGAAGCAATGGGATGTCACTGAAAGGGAGGAGACACAAAAAAAGAAGGCTGAGAGAAGACTTACTAGCTGTCTACAAATATCCGAAGGGCTGTCACAGTGCAGAAGGATCAGCCCTATTCTCATTTGTGCCAGGAAAGACTAGAAGCAATGGGATGAAACTGAAAAGGAGGAGACAGATATTAGATATGAGTCAGTGAGGGTGATCAATGAGTGGAACAGGTTGCCATGGGAGGTGGTGAGTTCTCTTTCAATTGAAGTTTTCAAATAGAGGCTGGACAGATATCTGTCTGGGATTATTTAGTGATCCTGCATTATGCAGGGGTTTGGACTTGATAAGCCTGGAGGTCACTTCCAACTCTACCATTCTATGATTCAATGAAGGTGTATTGGAGAGAGATGAACATGTGAAGTCTCAATAGGTAGAGATACATGGAGGAAAAAACAATAATACAATTCTCATAGGGGTTTTCTATAGGGGGTTCATATCTTAGAGGAAGAAAATGGTTAGGAATAGAAGAAAACCAATATGGCTCCATAAAGAAGTAAATGGGGCAAGAAACAGCAAAAAGACTGCGCTTAAACTACTAAAACAAGAAGGCAGCGAAGAAGCACTAAAAATCTCTAAGGAAAAAAATTAATTAAGTAGAAAGCAGATAAAAGCAGCAAAGATGGAGAAAGAGAGACGTATTGCCTGTAGCAACCCGGGGATCATTCGCTCACATCACAGGTAGACACCAATGGGTTAAACTCCAGATGTCTATTTATTTTCACAATTCTCAGCAATAGCAGCTTGCTTCAGCACATCACTTTATGCAAGTAAATCAACTTAAATGTCCTTTTACTTCAAGGTTTTGATAAACAGTCCAACTGTGGTTCTCACCCACTCTCCAGGGCAGCTTCATACAGTTGTCTTCAGGACTCATTCTGTTTTCCCTCAGGAAGGCTTCACCCCAAGCTTCCTGAGGCACGCGAACAGTCTCTTTCCAGCATCCAGGTCTCTCTTCAGACCTCTTGCTCCCAGTCAAAGTCTCCCCCTGGATCTGCCTTGGGCTCTCACAGCCCAGGGCCCTCTCACCGAACCTCTTTGGCTCACAACCCAGATCCCTTTCACTGGACCTGTCTCTGACTTGCAGCCCACTTCACCTTTGACTGCAGCAGGAACAAACACCTTTATCCTCCTTACTGTCCACACGTGTGTGTGTTTTCCCCTTGTCTCAGGCACCAGACTGCCTGTCTGTTGCTCCCTACAGGCCATTCTCTGTAGTGCTCCTCTACATGCCAAAGAGTATAACCAACCCTAAACTGTTCTTCAATTATGTAAATAGTAAAGACTTAATACTGAAAGTGTTGGCCCTTTAATAAATAATGTTGAAAAAATTGTGGAGGCTGATAAGGAGAAAGCAAATCTATTAAATAGTTTTTTCTCCAGTGTATTCACAGAGGAAAATTAAATTTCAAACATATAGACAAATCACCAATGCCCAATGGCATACACCCCCAGGTTTTAAGGAAATTAAGTAATGTGATAGACAGACAGGGTCTGTTTTACTAGACTGGTGCCAATAGCCAATGTGACACCGAGATTCAAAAAGGGGTCAAAATGTGAACCAAGAAACTACAGACTGGTAAGTCTTCTATTGTGGGTATATATAGTTTCTAAGAGATGTTCTAGGCTGAACTGGGGAGGGTCATTGGATCTTGTGTATCTGGACTTTTCTAAACGTTTAATACTGTTTCGCATAAAAGGTTTGGTCTGGATGAGAATGTGTGTATGTGTATAAGTAACTGGTTAGTGATAGAAAGCAGAAGGTAGTTATAAATGTGGTCACCATTAGAAGTGGGGTACCACAGCGATCAGTACTAGGCCCTATTCTTTTTAATACATTTTTTAATGAAAATATTTGCGGATGATGCAAAACTATGTAAAAAAATTAACATACAAGTGGACCCAATGCAGTTGCAGGTGGATCTGGATAAGGGCTCATACCCACGGGCGTAAGCGTACAACGCTGTGGGTTCCCCATATGCTCTGCCCACAGAGACCGCATATGTCTGCATTTGGCACTGCTCATGTCAGTGAACTATATGCTGATGGACATGCACAGTGTGTTGCGCATGGACAGCATATCATACACAGCCCATACAAGTGCATAGAGCTCACACTGCGTACATATGCAGAAAAATAGAGCATGCTGTGATTTATTTCTCTTGTGTATCGATACGTAGTGTCCACACACCGGTGTGCATGGAACAATTAAAGTCCATTGACTTCCATTGACTCCATTCACCGAGTAGCATGTGAGTGTGCAACGCACACATGATATGTGGAGAAAACATGATCGTAGCCATGAGCCCTAGGTTGGGGACTTGGGCAGAAAAGTCGTAAATGAGATGTAACACTGCTAAATGTAAGGTTCTGCACATGGGAAGTAGAAATACAAGTTATCATTACACACTAAATGGGAAACTACTAGGAAACACTGACATGGAAAAGTTAACTGTAAGCTTAACTGGAGCAACCAGTGTCAGGCAGCTGCTGCCAAGACAAAGAGGACCATGGGGTGCATCAAAAGAGGTCTAGGGGCACATGATGAGAACATTGTTCTTCCTCTTTACAAGTCACTGGTCAGACCACACATGGAATATTGAGGACAGTTTTGGGCACTGGCAATCAAGAAGGACATGTAAGAGCTTCAGTGGGTACAAAGATGAGCAACTAAAGTAGTAAATGGAATGGGTAGACTACAATACCCAAAGAGGCTATCAAAATTGAGGTTATTTCATTTTCAAAAAAGATGGCTGAGAGGCAACCTAATAACTATGCATAGATATATCAGGAGTCAGTACAGAGATCTGTCCATCATCTATTATACCCAGGACTGTAACAAGGGGGGGCTCCAATATCTACGTATTTCACACCCCACCCGACCCTTATTCTTGCCCAGCAGATCACCACACCAGCAGTGGGGGCACTGTCCCGCTCCACAGCAAAGGCAGAATTAAAGAGTTTTCCCCCGAGGTCTCCAGACACAAACATGACCATTGTCAGTGCCCAAACTAAACCTGGATTCATTGCTGAAGACAACCCGGTTCCACTCCAGAACAGTCCAGTGTAGTCACTCATGACACCACTGCAAATGGAAAAGATGGAGTGTCAACATCCCAATCTTCAAGCTGAATACAGATGGACAGCCATCATGCAAAGTCACCAAAGTGAGCTTGATCCAAATAAGCTTAGAAGAAACATCTGAAGTAAATAGGTGTGACAGCACACGTGGTGTAGATAAGAAATTCCTTTTATTCCTCCCAAAGGACAGATGAATACATATGTTTCAACTCAGAAAGTCTTTTTCAAGTATGAACACTAAAACCAACATGTATGCCTATAGAGACAACTGACTCTCACTGAATACCACGGTATTCAGTACCTGGCCGTGAGTGCGCGGAGAACACCGTCCCACATGGAACCAACCCAGGAAATGAAAACAAAAGTAATAGAGGCACAATCTGAATGATACCAATGCTGCTTCCAGTTGTGAAGATACAAAAACTCGTATTGATCTCTAGAATTACACCTGCAAAACTCCCATAATGTATAACATGGTGTATTAAATATAATGGTGTATTGACTACTATGGTCTCAAGGCACGTCATTGATAGAGGCAATTCCATCAGCCAGGTGAAGTTTTGGGTAATTATTAGTATACCCCCGTCAGAAAGAGGTGGCAACAGAGTCAAAGCCCTTAAAAAAAAGGAATTACGCTGGATTTCTCTACTAGACACTCACAATACTTGTAAAACCTGCAGTGTTTTCTGCGTACTCATCTGCATATATATATATATATATATATACTAGCTGATATACCCATCTTTGCCCGAGTTAATTTGGTACTGGTGTTTATCTGGTATTCATACGGAAAATCTTATGAAGTCATGGTTAGTTTAGAGGTACCGAGGAAAAAAATATGTTAACCATTTTTCATGGTTCTTTGCGTTACCCAGGAAACACCATGTGGAGGTAATCATGCAACGTTTCCTTTATATAAAATGACATCAGGAAGTGAGAGAATTAGATTCCATACGTAAAATTTGGACCCTAAATCTTTTGCGCTTAGAATTGAATAATCGAGTTGGGACCCATTAACTTTCCCTATTTATGACATAATCAATGCCCGTGCCAAATTTCAAGGTTCTATGACATCGTGAAGTGAGAGAATTAGATTACGTACGGAAAATTTGGACGCTAATTTTTTTGCGCTTAGAGTTGAATAATCGAGTGGGGACCCATTAACTTTTCCTATTTAGGACATAACAATCAATACTCGTGCCAAATTTAGAGTGAGAGAATTGGATTACGTACGTAAAATTTGAACGCTAATTCTTTTGCGCTAGAATTAAATAATCGAGTTGGGACCCATTAGCTTTTCCTATTTTGCAGATAATCTGTGCTTGTGCCAAATTTCAAGTTTCTATGACATCGGGAAGTTGGAGAATTAATGGCGAGTCAGTCAGTGAGTGAGTTAGTGAGTGAGTCAGTGAGGGCTTTCGTCTTTATTAGAGATGAGCGAGCGTACTCGTCCGAGCTTCATGCTCGTTCGAGTATTAGGGTGTTCGAGATGCTCGTTACTCGAGACGAGCACCACGCGGTGCTTGACTCCATTACATTTCCTTCCCTGAGAAATTTGCACGCTTTTCTGGCCAATAGAAACACAGGGAAGGCATTACAACTTCCTCCTGTGACATTCCAGCCCTATCCCACCCCCCTGCAGTGAGTGGCTGGGGAGATCAGATGACACCCGAGTATTTAAATCTGGCCCGCCCGCGGCTCGCCACAGATGCACACTAGAGTGAGAGAATTGGATTACGTACGTAAAATTTGAACGCTAATTCTTTTGCGCTAGAATTAAATAATCGAGTTGGGACCCATTAGCTTTTCCTATTTTGCAGATAATCTGTGCTTGTGCCAAATTTCAAGTTTCTATGACATCGGGAAGTTGGAGAATTAATGGCGAGTCAGTCAGTGAGTGAGTTAGTGAGTGAGTCAGTGAGGGCTTTCGTCTTTATTAGAGATGAGCGAGCGTACTCGTCCGAGCTTCATGCTCGTTCGAGTATTAGGGTGTTCGAGATGCTCGTTACTCGAGACGAGCACCACGCGGTGCTTGACTCCATTACATTTCCTTCCCTGAGAAATTTGCACGCTTTTCTGGCCAATAGAAACACAGGGAAGGCATTACAACTTCCTCCTGTGACATTCCAGCCCTATCCCACCCCCCTGCAGTGAGTGGCTGGGGAGATCAGATGACACCCGAGTATTTAAATCTGGCCCGCCCGCGGCTCGCCACAGATGCACACTGAGAGAGATCAGGGAAAGTGCTGTCTTGCTGTAGCTGCTATAGGGAGAGTGTTAGGTGTTATTTTAGTCTTCAAGAACAATTTTTTTTTTGTATAACGGGCATGCAGACCATAGCGTCCTCAGTCTGCAGTCATTTTACAGAGTATAGGGGCAGTACTGCTGAGGCAGGGACAGTGGTACAGGGAAAGAGATATACTGGCTATATAGGCAGTGGGCTTTTTCCCAAAAAGTGGAAAAAAAATACTATATTTGGCCTGCCTGTGACCGTCTTCAGTTTACAGCGTGTGTGCTGGGGGTAGTAGTCGCTGATTAATACACAGCCTTGCGCATAATTGTTTCTTGGCTGCACTGTGCTTTCAGTAACCACAGTCATCCTCCAACAGGGAAATCCATATACAGGCAATATCACAGGCAGTGGGCTTTTTCACCAAAAGTGGAAAAAAAAATACTATATTTGGCCTGCCTGTGACCGTCTTCAGTTTACAGCGTGTGTGCTGGGGGTAGTAGTCGCTGATTAATAACCAGCCTTGCGCATAATTGTTTCCTGGCTCTGCTGTGCGTTCCGTAAGCGAAGTCAGCCTCCAACCACAGGCCAATAAGCGGCACATTTAATTACAGCGTTCTGTTTCTACTCTACTCGTAATACACCATGCTGAGGGGTAGGGGTAGGCCTAGAGGACGTGGACGGGGGCGAGGACGCGGAGGCCCAAGTCAGGGTGTGGGCACAGGCCGAGCTCCTGGTCCAGGTGTATCGCAGCCGACTGCTGCGGGATTAGGAGAGAGGCAAGTTTCTGGGGTCCCCAGATTCATCTCACAATTAATGGGTCCACGCGGTAGACCTTTATTAGAAACTGAGCAGTGTGAACAGGTCCTGTCGTGGATGGCAGAAAGTTCATCCAGCAATCTATCGACCACCCAGTCTTCTACACCGTCCACAGCTGCAACTCTGAATCCTCTGGCTGCTGCTCCTCCTTCCTCCCAGCCTCCTCACTCCATGAAAATGACACATTCTGAGGAGCAGGCAGACTCCCAGGAACTGTTCTCGGGCCCCTGCCCAGATTGGGCAGCAATGTTTCCTCTCCCACCGGAGGAGTTTGTTGTGACCGATGCCCAACCTTTGGAAAGTTCCCGAGGTCCGGGGGATGAGGCTGGGGACTTCCGGCAACTGTCTCAAGAGCTACTGAGGTAGTAGTAATTTCAGTAAGTCTGAGGGAGAAGCGCAGAGAGGATTCGGAGGAAGAGCAGCTGGACGATGAGGTGACTGACTCCACCTGGTTTGCTAAGCCTACTGAGGACAGGTCTTCAGAGGGGGTGGCAAGTGCAGCAGCAGGGCAGGTTTGAAGAGGCAGTGCGGTGGCCAGGGGTAGAGGCAGGGCCAGACCGAATAATCCACCAACTGTTTCCCAAAGCGCCCCCTCGCGTCATGCCACCCTGCAGAGGCCGAGGTGCTCAAAGTTGTGGCAGTTCACTGAGAGTGCGGACGACCGACGAACTGTGGTGTGCAAGGTTTGTCGTGCCAAGATCAGCCGGGGAGCCACCACCATCAGCATGCGCAGGCATATGATGGCCAAGCACCCCACAAGGTGGGACGAAGGCCGTTCACCACCTCCGGTTTCCACCACTGCCTCTCCCCCTGTGCCCCAACCTGCCACTGAGATCCAACCCCCCTCTCAGGACACAGGCATGACCGTCTCCCGGCCTGCACCCACACGCTCACCTCCGCTGTCCTCGGCCCCATCCAGCAATGTCTCTCAGCGCAGCGTCCAGCCGTCGCTAGCGCAACTGTTTGAGCGCAAGCGCAAGTACGCCGCCACGCACCCGCACGCTCAAGCGTTAAACATGCACATAGCCAAATTGATCAGCCTGGAGATGCTGCCGTAAAGGCTTGTGGAAACGGAGGCTTTCAAAAACATGATGGCGGCGGCGGCCCGGCGTCACTCGGTTCCCAGTCGCCACTACTTTTCCCGATGTGCTGTCCCAGCCCTGCACGACCACGTCTCCTGCAACATTGTACGCGCCCTCACCAACGCGGTTACTGCCAAGGTCCACTTAACAACGGACACGTGGACAAGCACAGGCGGGCAGGGCCACTATATCTCCCTGACGGCACATTGGGTGAATTTAGTGGAGGCTGGGACAGAGTCAGAGCCTGGGACCGCTCACGTCCTACCCACCCCCAGAATTGCGGGCCCCAGCTCGGTGGTGGTATCTGCGGCGGTGTATGCTTCCTCCACTTAACCACCCTCCTCCTCCTACGCAACCTCTGTCTCGCAATCAAGATGTGTCAGCAGCAGCACGTCGCCAGCAGTCGGTGTCGCGCGGCGTGGCAGCACAGCGGTGGGCAAGCGTCAGCAGGCCGTGCTGAAACTACTCAGCTTAGGAGAGAAGAGGCACACGGCCCACGAACTGCTGCAGGGTCTGACAGAGCAGACCGACCGCTGGCTTTCGCCGCTGAGCCT
Source organism: Eleutherodactylus coqui (assembly GCF_035609145.1). Lineage (NCBI taxonomy): Eukaryota > Metazoa > Chordata > Amphibia > Anura > Eleutherodactylidae > Eleutherodactylus > Eleutherodactylus coqui. Next base: position 155,027,140 of record NC_089840.1, read on the forward strand.
CCAATCGGGCATGGTCGTGTGTGACAACGGCCGTAACCTGGTGGCGGCTCTGCAGCTCGGCAGCCTCACGCACATGCCATGCCTGGCCCACGTCTTTAATTTGGTGGTTCAGCGGTTTCTGAAAAGCTACCCACGCTTGTCAGACCTGCTCGGAAAGGTGCGTCGGGTCAGCGCACATTTCCGCAAGTCCAACACGGACGCTGCCACCCTGCGGACCCTGCAACATCGGTTTAATCTGCCAGTGCACCGACTGCTATGCGACGTGCCCACACGGTGGAACTCTACGCTCCACATGTTGGCCAGGCTCTATGAGCAGCGTAGAGCTATAGTGGAATACCAACTCCAACATGGGCGGCGTAGTGGGAGTCAGCCGCCTCAATTCTTTACAGAAGAGTGGGCCTGGTTGGCAGACATCTGCCAGGTCCTTGGAAACTTTGAGGAGTCTACCCAGATGGTGAGCGGCGATGCTGCAATCATTAGCGTCACCATTCCTCTGCTATGCCTCTTGAGAAGTTCCCTGCAAAGCATAAAGGCAGACGCTTTGCGCTCGGAAACGGAGGCAGGGGAAGACAGTATGTCGCTGGATAGTCAGAGCACCCTCATGTCTATATCTCAGCGCGTTTTGGAGGAGGAGGAGGAGGAGGGGAAGGAGCATGAGGAGGAGGGGGAAGAGACAGCTTGGCCCACTGCTGAGGGTACCCATGCTGCTTGCCTGTCATCCTTTCAGCGTGTATGGCCTGAGGAGGAAGAGGAGGAGGAGGAGGATCCTGAAAGTGATCTTCCTAGTGAGGACAGCCATGTGTTGCGTACAGGTACCCTGGCACACATGGCGGACTTCATGTTAGGATGCCTTTCTCGTGACCCTCGCGTTATACGCATTCTGGCCACTATGGATTACTGGGTGTACATACTGCTCGACCCACGGTATAAGGAGAACCTTTCCACTCTCATACCCGAAGAGGAAAGGGGTTCGGGAGTGATGCTATACCACAGGACCCTGGTGGACAAACTGATGGTAAAATTCCCATCCGACAGCGCTAGTGGCAGAAGGCGCAGTTCCGAGGGCCAGGTGGCAGGGGAGACGCGGAGATCAGGCAGCATGTACAGGGCAGGCAGGGGAACACTCTCCAAGGCCTTTGCCAGCTTTATGGCTCCCCAGCAAGACTGTGTCACCGCTCCCCAGTCAAGGCTGAGTCGGCGGGAGCACTGTAAAAGGATGGTGAGGGAGTACGTAGCCGATCGCACGACCATCCTCTGTGACGCCTCTGCTCCCTACAACTACTGGGTGTCGAAGCTGGACACGTGGCCTGAACTCGCGCTGTATGCCCTGGAGGTGCTTGCTTGCCCTGCGGCTAGCGTCTTGTCAGAGAGGGTGTTTAGTGCGGCTGGGGGAATCATCACGGATAAGCGTACCCGCCTGTCAACTGACAGTGCCGGCAGGCTTACACTCATAAAGATGAACAAAGCCTGGATTTCCCCAGACTTCTCTTCTCCACCAGCGGACAGCAGCGGTACCTAAACAATATGTAGGCTGCACCAGCGGATGGAAGCATCGTTCTCTATCACCATAAAAAACGGGGACCTTTTTAGCTTCATCAATCTGTGTATTATATTCATCCTCCTCCTTTTGCTCCTCCTCCTGAAACCTCACGTAATCACGCCGAACGGGCAATTTTTCTTAGGCCCACAAGGCTCAGTCATATTACTTTTGTAAACAATGTTTATACGATTCAATTCTCATTAAAGCGTTGAAACTTGCACCTGAACCAATTTTTATTTTAACTGGGCTGCCTCCAGGCCTAGTTACAAATGAAGCCACAGTAACCAAATCGATTAATGGGTTTCACCTGCCCTCTTGGTTGGGCATGGGCAATTTTTCTGAGGTACATTAGTACTGTTGGTACACCAATTTTTTTGGGCCTTCGCCTACAGTGTAATCCTAGTAATTTTTATGGGCTTTGCCTGCACTCATGGTACAGCAAGGTGTGTGGGGTTGGCCTACACTTTTGCTACATAAATGTAACTGGGGCCTTGTCTATACTGCAACTACTGAAATGTGAAAGAGACTGTTATCTCCCTAAACTGCTGCAACGAGAATGTTACTGTGGCCTGTCTTGACTGCTGCTACTACTACTGAAATGGAACTAAGACTGTGCTCCCCCTATACTGCTGCTTCGGAATTGTTACTGGGGCCTGTTTTGACTGCTACTACTACTGAAATGGAACTAAGACTGTGCTCCCCCTATACTGCTGCTTCGGAATTGTTACAGGGGCCTGTCTTGACTGCTACTAGTACTGAAATGGAACTAATACTGTGCTCCCCCTATACTGCTGCTAGTGATATGTTACTGGGGCCTGTCTTGACTGCTACTACTACTGAAATGGAACTAATACTGTGCTCCCCCTATACTGCTGCTAGTGATATGTTACTGGGGCCTGTCTTGACTGCTACTACTACTAAAATTGAACTAATACTGTGCTTCCCCTATACTGCTGCTAGTTATATGTTACTGGGGTCTGTCCAGACTGCTACTATTACTGAAATGGAACTAAGACTGTGCTCCCCCTATACTGCTGCTAGTGATATGTTACTGGGGCCTGTCTTGACTGCTACTACTACTGAAATGGAACTAATACTGTGCTCCCCCTATACTGCTGCTAGTGATATGTTACTGGGGCCTGTCCAGACTGCTACTACCACTGAAATGGAACTAAGACTGTGCTCCCCCTATACTGCTGCTAGTGATATGTTACTGGGGCCTGTCCAGACTGTTACTATTACTGAAATGGAACTAAGACTGTGCTCCCCCTATACTGCTGCTAGTGATATGTTACTGGGACCTGTCTTGACTGCTACTATTACTGAAATGGAACTAATACTGTGCTCCCCCTATACTGCTGCTAGTGATATGTTACTGGGGCCTGTCTTGACTGCTACAACTACTGAAATGGAACTAATACTGTGCTCCCCCTATACTGCTGCTAGTGATATGTTACTGGGGCCTGTCCAGACTGCTACTACTACTGAAATGGAACTAATACTGTGCTCCCCCTATACTGCTGCTAGTGATATGTTACTGGGGCTCGTCCCTACTGCTACTGCTGAAATGTTACTAATTCTGGGCTCTGCCTATACCACTGCTAATGCTATGTCACTGGGGTGTAGAAACGGAGGCTTCCCAAAGACATGATGGCGGAGAGGCCATTTCCCACCAACGCGGTTACTGTTAAGGTGCATATAACCACGGACACGTGGAGTGGACACGTAGTGCCTCAAAAACATCCCCCTCCTCCTCCAACAATGAAAACATTCTTGGCAAATACCTTAGCATTGGTCCGTCTGGTGGCAGTCCAAGAATTTCACCTTTAACGACACAACAAGAGAGCCCCCCCACCATGGCCCACTTAATCCTGGCCACATTCCGAAAACCAACCAAATAAAACCGCGCTACTAGGTCCGCAGTCGCGACCACATTCCCACCAACGCGGTTACTGTTAAGGTACATATTACCAGTCTGACTGGGGCATGCACTGTGGGCCGAAGCCCACCTGTATTGTATCTGACGTTAGCTCTGCTGAGCAGGGCACTGCAATGGGATACAATTATGTACCGCCGATGGGTTCCAGGGAGCCACCCATGCTGTGGGTCCACAGGGACTTCACATTACGGATTTGTACCTGCCAGTGTCTATGTATTAAAAATTCCGGTCAGACTGGGGCATGCAGTGTGGGCCGAAGCCCACCTGCATTTAATCTGACGTTACCTCAGCTGTGCTGGGCACTGCAATGGGATTTGTTTATGTACCGCCGGTGGGTTCCAGGGAGCCACCCATGCTTTGGGTCCACACGGACTTCACATTAGGGAGTTGTACCTGCCTGTGTCTACTTATAAAAAAAACCCAGTCTGACTGGGGCATACAGTGTGGGCCGAAGCCCACCTGCGTTTAATCTGACGTTACCTCAGCTGTGCTGGGCAATGCAATGGGATTTATTTATGCAACGCCGGTGGCTTCCTGGGACCCACCCATGCTGTCGTTCCACACGGAGTTGTACCTGCCTGTGTCTACTTATAAAGAACCCCAGTCTGACCGGGGCATACAGTGTGGGCCAAAGCCCACCTGTATTTAATCTGACGTTAGCTCTACTATCCGGGGCACTGCATTGGGACAAACTACAGGATCAATACAGCGCTGATGAGACGTACACAGCTACGCTAGCATTGGAGTCCGCTGTAGGCACGTGATTGCTGAGGGTTTGTGCAGAGGCCTATGTCCTGGGTGCAGTGAAAGTCCGCTTCCAGCCTAGGATTGCTGAATCTGTGGGCCGAGGCCTATGCCGTGGGCGCGGTGCAAGTCTGCCATATTTGGCCGCTCAGATCAATTTTTTGTTCATGTCTTGGGTTTCCTAGGACCCACCTATGCTGTTGGTGCAAACTTAGTTCCCATTGCGGTGTTTGACCTGTCTGGCACAAAAGCACTGACTGACTTGGGTAGGGGGCAGAGCGCTGACGGCTTTCCCCTTGCAGTGTGGATTGAGCTATGCGACACCTTGACAGAATGAATACTGTGTGGCACATGGATTCTCCATTGCTATGCCCACGTTTGCAGCAACTGACGGAGGTGGCACAGGATTGGAGTTCTCATTGCTTCTGTACAGCATTGTGGGCTATCGCCCCGCCCCTTATAAAGAGAGGGTCACTGCCTGGCCCTGCCAACCCTCTGCAGTGTGTGCATCCAGTTCCTTCTCATGGCAGACGCACTTATAAATAGACATGAGGGTGGTGTGGCTATGAGGCCAGCGTGTGGCATGAGGGCAGCTGAAGGCTGCGCAGGGACACTTTGGTGTGCGCTGTGGACACTGGGTCGTGCGGCGGGGGGGTTGGGCAGCATGTTACCCAGGAGAAGTGGCAGCGGAGTGTCATGCAGGCAGTGATTGTGCTTTGTTGGAGGTAGTGTGGTGCTTAACTAAGGTATGCCTTGCTAATGAGGGTTTTTCAGAAGTAAAAATTGTTGAGGGGGGGCTACTCTTGCCGCTATTGTGGCTTAATAGTGGGACCTGGGAACTTGAGATGCAGCCCAACATGTAGCCCCTCGCCTGCCCTATCCGTTTCTGTGTCGTTCGCATCACTTTCTTGAATTTCACAGATTTTCACAAATGAAAACCTTAGCGAGCATCGGCGATATACAAAAATGCTCAAGTCGCCCATTGACTTCAATGGGGTTCGTTACTCGAAATGAACCCTCGAGCATCGCGGGAAGTTCGACTCGAGTAACGAGCACCCGAGCATTTTGGTGCTCGCTCATCTCTAGTCTTTATATATAGATCAATGCTCGTGCCAAATTTCAAGTTTCTATGACATCGGGAAGTGAAAGAATTAGATTACATACATAAAATTGGGATGCTAATTTTTTTGCGCTTAGAATTTAATAATCAAGTTGGGACCCATTAACTTTTTCTATTTATGACATAATCATTCCAGTGCCAAATTTTTACATTTCTATGAAATCGGGAAGTGAGAGAATTAGATTCCGTACATAAAATTTGGACGCTAATTCTTTTGCGCTTAGAATTGAATAATCGAGTTAGGACCCATTAACTTTTCCTAATTATGACATAATAACTAGAGATGAGCGAACGTACTCAGTAAGGGCGATTTCGCAATCGAGCACCGCGATTTTTGAGTACTTCACTACTCGGGTGAAAAGTACTCGGGTGCGCTGCGGGGCGGGGGGTTGCAGAGGGGCGTGGGGGGTAGCAACGGGGAACAGGGGGGAGCCCTCTCTCTCTCCCTCTCCCCCCCACTCCCCGCTGCAACCCCCCGCTCACCCACAGCGCACCCGAGTACTTTTCACCCGAGTAGTGAAGTACTCGAAAATCGCGGCGCTCGATTGCGAAATCGCCCTTACTGAGTATGTTCGCTCATCTCTAATAATAACCAATACTCGTGCCAAATTTCAAGTGAGAGAATTAGATTACGTACGTAAAATTTGGACGTTAATTTTTTTGCGCTATAATTGACTAATTGAGTTGGGACCCATTAGCGTTTCCTATTTATGACATAATCAATGCTCATGCCAAATTTCACGTTACTATGACATCGGGAAGTGAGAGAATTAGATTCCGTACGTAAAATTTGGACACTAATTCTTCAGCGCTTAGAATTGAATAATCGAGTTGGGACCCAGTAGCTTTTCCGATTTATGACATAATCAATGCTCGTGCCAAATTTTATGTTTCTCTAACATCAGGAAGTGAGAGAATTAGATTCCGTACGTAAAATTTGGATGCTAATTCTTTTGCGCTTAGAATTAAATAATCAAGTTGGAACCCATTAACTTTTCCTATTTATGACATAATCAATGCCCGTGCCAAATTTCAAATTTCTATGACATCGGGAAGTGAGAGAATTACATTGCGTACGTAAAATTTGGACATTAATTCTCTTGCGCTTAGAATTGAATAATCGAGAGGGGACCCATTAACTTTTCCTATATATGACATAATCAATGCTCCTGCCAAATTTCACATTTCTATGACATCAGGAAGTGAGAGAGTAAGATTATGTACATAAAATTTGGATGCTAATTCTTTTGCCCTTAGAATTTAATAATCGAGTTGGGACCCCTTTACTTTTCCTATTTATGACATAATCAATGCCCGTGCCAAATTTCAAGTTTTAGTGACACTGGGAAGTGAGAGAATTAGATTCCGTATGTAAAATTTGCATGCTAATTCTTTTGCGCTTAGAATCGAATAATCGAGTTTGGACCCATTAACTATTCCTATTTATGACAATCAATGCCCGTGCCAAATTTTTAAATTTCTATGAAATCGGGAAGTGAGAGAATTAGATTCCGTACAGAAATTTTGGACGCTAAATCTTTTGCACTTAGAATTGAATAATTGAGTTGGGACCCATTAGCTTTTCCTATTTATGACGTAATCAATGCTTGTGCCAAATTTCATGTTTCTATGACTTCGGGAAGTGAGAAAATTAGATTCTGCACGTAAAATTTGGACGCTACTTCTTTTGCACTTATAATTAAATAATCGAGTTGGGACCCATTAACTTTTCCTACTTATGACAATCAATGCCCGTGCCAAATTTTTAAATTTTTATGAAATCGGGAAGTGAGAGAATTAGATTCCGTATGTAAAATTTGGGTGCTAATTCTTTTGCGCTAGAATTGAATAATCGAGTGGGGACCCATTAACTTTTCCTATATTGGACATAATCAATCCTCCTGCCAAATTTCATGTTTCTACGACATTGGGAAGCGAGAGAATTAGATCACGTACGTAAAATTGGGACCCTAATTCACTTGCGCTAGAATTGAATAATTGAGTTGGGACCCATTAACTTTTCCTATTTATGACATAATCAATGCTCATGCCAAAGTTCACATTTCTATGACATTGGGAAGTGGGAGACTTAGATTACGTACATAAAATTTGGACGCTAATTCTTTTGCGCTAGAATTGAATAATCGAGTTGGGACCCATTAGCTTTTCCTATTTATGACATAATCAATGCTCGTGCCAAATTTCAAGTTATGACCTCGGGAAGTGAGAGAATTAGATTACTATGTAAAATTTGGACGCTAATTCTTTTGCGCTATTATTGCATATTCAAGTTGGGACCTCTTTACTTTTCCTATATATGACATAATCAATGCTGCTGCCAAATTTCATGTTTCTACGACATTGGGAAGTGAGAGAATTAAATCACGTACGTAAAATTTGGACGCTAATTCATTTGCGCTAGCATTGAATAATCGAGTTGGGACCCCTTTACTTTTCCTATATTGGACATAATCAATGCTCCTGCCAAATTTCATGTTTCTACGAAATCAGGCAGTTGGACAATTAGTGGCGAATCAGTCAGTCAGTTATATATATATAATTTTTTTTTAAAATGAGGTCCATCTTGCTGTTTAGTACTGTCCAGAGATGGAACCGTTCGGCCACAGGGATTCTCATTTCCTGCTACCCGAATAGGGATGTGAGACCACCTTTAGGCCACTCTCACACAGGATTTAGTAAAAATACTGTGTTTTTAAACACGGTGTTTTACAGGGTTTTCAAACCCATTCAACAGCATTTTTACCGCACTCCATCGTTGTAATTGGTGATGTGGCGCATTTAAAATGCTGAAATGCACTAAAATAGAGCAGACGCTTGTCTGAGAAGCCCCATTGAAATCAATGGAGGTGTTTTACCACATTATTTAGCAGACATTTCAAACGCTGCGATAAGTGCTGTAAAAAACGTCTGTGAAAGACGGGCCTTAGTGACACAAAACAGTTTATTTTTTTTAAGAGGATTTTTCTCCCATTCCACTACATTTGAAAATTTCTCCTATACATTGCATTTCTTCAATACATTGTATGTAGAGATGAGCGAACGTACTCGGTAAGGGCGATTTCGCAATCGAGCACCGCGATTTTCGAGTACTTCACTACTCGGGTGAAAAGTACTCGGGTGCGCCGGGGGGCGGGGAGAGGCGTGGCGGCGTGGGGGGTAGCAGCGGGGAACAGGGGGGAGCCCTCTCTCTCTCCCTCTCCCCCCCACTCCCCGCTGCAACCCCCCGCGCCTCCACGGCGACCCCTGAATTTTTTCGCCCGAGTACGGAAGTACTCGAAAATCGCGGTATTCGGGCGAAAAAGGGGGCGTGGCCGAGCACGTTCGCTCATCTCTAATTATATGCTACGTTATATCCTAACTAGAGTTGAGCGAACGTACTCTGCCGAGCCTGATGCTCGTTCGAGTATTAGCATACTCTATGGTGCTCGTTATTTGAACGAGCATCATGCCATGTTCAACCCCGCACCAGTTTTTGGCTCCTCCCCGCTGTGACGCGCCTGTTCTGGCCCCACTGCGACACAGCGCGCGTGTCAACGGCAAATTTTTTGGGAGAGAGAGAGGGAGAGAGAGAGAGAGAGATAGAGAGAGACTCGACTCGAATAACAAGGACCCGAGCATTTGGGTGCTCGCTCATCTCTAATCGTAACACTAAAAATTGCAACTTGTCCTGCAAGAAATAAGCTTGCATATAGTGGGGAAAATTTTTAAAAAGCCATAACTTTTTGAAGTTGGGGATAAAAAATGAAAATGAAAAATCAAAACAATCAAAACAAGACGGTGGAAAGCAATAACTAGAAAAAAAATTAAATGTTTGTCAAACAGGAGCATCCACAGACACATAAAGTAGCAAGCTTTTTAGACAAAACTAGTCTCACAGTAAGGGCTCAGTCAGACAGGCGTTTTTTGTTGTGCAGTCAGCTGTGTGAAATAAACACAAACTACATGCATCAACAAATGCGTGACCGAAGCGGGCGACACAGTTTAAAAATCGCACTTGGTTGCGTTCAAAATTTGCAGATAAAGTGCAGTGCCATCTCTATCCCCTGCTGCAGCTGTGACAGCTGCAGCAGGGGATTCCTTGGATATGAAACCCCTGGATGCTGTCACATCCTGGGGCTTCACCTTGTGGTCAATGAGCGAACACATTGCACTCGTGTGACATCTGGGGTGGGGGAATTCTCTATCCCTGCGGGGAGTCCCCTCTTCACTGAACTCTGTGACAGCACTTTCACAGGGTTTAGTGACAAGGGAACTCTCCGCGGGGATGAAGAATTCCTCCACCACAGCTGTCACAGGAGCACAATGTGCTCTCATTGCTTTCAATGGGGACAGCGCTTCTGCAGCCCCATTGAAAGCTATGGGATGACGGCAATTGCTGCAGTTATTTTCACATGGCTGAGAGCTGCCTGTGATTGGTTGAGTGCTCAGCCAATCAGACATAGCTCTTTCATCAGGTGGTGATTTTAAATCCCCGCCTGCTGAAATCATCCCTGAAAATCATCCCTAACTGTAGAAAAAGAAAAGAAAAAAAAAAGGAAACTCACCTAAAAGTCCTGACCATCTCTTTGCTCCGGCAGTGTTCTTCTCTCTTCTGGTGGCCGGGGATTTAAAATCCCTGCCTCCAGACAGCGCTGCCTCTGATTGGCTGAGCACTGTGAACAATCGGAGGCAGCGCACAGCCGCTGAATGACAGCTGAATGCTGCCTCTGATTAGTCACTGCTCTCAGCCAATCAGAGACAGCGCTCAGCCTCTCATTGAATTCAGCCCTTCATTGAATTCAATTAATGGCTGAGCACTGCCTCTGATTGGCTGAGCGCAGGGACCAATCACAGGCAGTGTTCAGCCAATCATACACAGCCCTTTCATCAGGTGGGGATTTTAAATCCTCTCCTGCTGAAAGAACTTCAGAGCAGTTCAGGAAGACCAAGCGGCTAGACGCGCCTTAGCCCCAGCAGCAGCGGAGAGGTGAGTAAATATTTTTTTTACACATTCTAGGGATGATTTTTCAGGGAGGGGCTTATATTTAAAGCTCTTCCCCGGAAATCACTGCAGGGGTTGCCAGCAGCCCTTTGCTTTCAATTGGGATGCAGAAGTGCCGGCCCCATTGAAAGCAATAGGAGAACATTGCGCTCCTGTGCCACATCTGTGACCGCTTTGGCAGGGAAATTCTTCATGCCTGCAGGGAGTTCCCTTGTCACTGAACACTGTGACAGTGCTGTCACAGTGTTCAGTGATGAGGGGACTCCCTGCGGAGATGAAGAAATCCTCGGTCATAGCTGTCACAGATGTGGCACAGGAGCGTAATGTTCTCCTTTTGCTTTCAATGGGCTGCCGCTTCTGCAGCCCAATTGAAAGCAAAGGGCTGCTGACAACCCCTGCAGTGATGTCATAGCTGTGACTGAGGATCACAATCTTCACTGTATATTTTCAATGGGGCTGCCGCTGCAGCCGCTGGCCCCATTGACCACATGGTGAAACCACTGGATGTGACAGCATCCAGGGGTTTCAATCCAAAGAATCCTGATGCCACTGTTAGTTGCGTTTTGCAATTTGTTGCCCTATTTTTTACTGGTACAATTTTTGTGACCGCTGCCATTCAAAAGCATTGGTTCTAATAGATGCGAATCACAAACACAAAAAACATGCGCAACAGAAAACGCCCATCTGACTGAGCCCTCAGTACACAAACGTACCAATCCACAATTGATAGAGATTCCTTCTCTGGCTCGCTCTCCAGTCGCACCAGTTCTTTTTAAACGCTCTGAGCCAGCCAGATCCACAAAGTGAAATTTTGCAGTGAGTGTTTCATACTCCAATGAGGGTGCATCTGCCTATGAAGAAAATAACTTTATTAGGTGCTTCAGTAACTTCACACAAACATAGCAATTGCAGGTTGTATTAAAAAGGAATAACTTGCTGACCGGTGGGGAAGTGTCTGCAGGCCACACAGTGCCGGGTTATCAGTAGGATAGGCTGATATTTCCCACATCTTCTGGACTCCCCCTTCACTGGGTATATTTATAGTGTATACAAATGTGTAGTGTGGCACAAGACCTGATAGGATCAGCTGGACAAAATCAATGAGAATATCTTTATGAAAGTACTGGAAGCAACCTGTTTCAAATCTGGACAGGATTCTTCCTCAGGCACAATGCAGTGATGATAATGGGCTGGCTAGCAAATTTTAGCCTGGGGGCAAGCACCGGCCCATGAACAGCAGCCCATCTGTTTACCCCCGTGTTCTGTAACATAAGTATAGCAGAAAAAATAAGCTCAGTAAGCAAATAGAGCCACAGAACCAAGTTCATAACATTCATACAGTACCAGAACCAAGCTCATGACATTCATACAGCACCAGAACCAACCTCAGTACAGAGAACAGTTGCAAAGTCAGGTTAACTTTTGACATATAAGTTTGTAACATGTGAAACTACAACTCGCAGTCTAACCTTAACAATGGTAAGGGTATACAGGCCGTATGGGTAATGACAGTACTGATCAGACACAGATGGAGAATAAACATTTATGCTGAAGGAGCTCCCAGGTGACATCTTCTCTGGGTGGCGTCCTACTTTTTCCAGTAACCATGACAACTTCTGACAGTCTCAATTCGTCTCTGCAGAGTTTTACGTCCAGAAACAGATGTCTTCTGTTCCTTGATTTTGCAGCGCATCTGCACAAGTGGCCTTGAAAATAACAGTACCATATATTGTGCCCCATGCATTAAAGTATGCTCTGTGCTGTGCCCCTGAATATCAAGTGATGCAAAACTGTGCTCTGAAATAGTAGTATGTCCCACATTGTGACCCTCAATAAAATGTGCCTGATTCTTTCTTCAGAATAAGCAAACTTGCTCCTTCCTGTGTTCCTGAAAGTAGGTCCCACAATGAGACCCCTAAATAAACGTGTCCCATACTATGTACTAAGATGCCCCTGACTTCCAGTTATGAATATTTACCTGCTAACTCACCTACACAGTCACTCAAAAAAAGATTAAAAGAGCATAGGCGCAAGCCCCGAGATTAGAGATGAGCGAGCATTATCATCCGAGCTTGATGCTCGTTCGAGTATTAGGGTGCTCGAGATGCTCCTTACTCGAGACGAGCACCACGCGGTATGCAAGTCAATTCCATTTCCTTCCCTGCATGTTTAGTGCCATTTTCTGGCCAATAGACATGCAGGGAAGGCATTACAACTTCCTCCTGTGATGTTCCAGCCCTATCCCACCCCCCTGCAGTTAGTGGCTGGTTAGATCAAGTGACCGCCGAGTATTTAAAGCGGCCCCTCCCGCGGCTCGCCTCAGACACATGCTGGCAGAGATTAGGGAGAGTGGTGCTGCTGCTATAGGGAGAGTTTTAGCGTCTTCAAGAACCCCAACGGTCCTTTTTAGGGCCACATCTGACCTTGTGCATTACTGTTGTGGCTGCTGGGAGCAGTTTTGCACCAAAATATTTTTTTTCATCTCGGGCTCTGCAGGCTATTACAGCTATAGCATTCTCAGTCTGCAGTCAATTATACAGAGTATAGGGGCAGTACTGGTGAGGCAGGGACAGTGGTAGTGTAGAATCCTGTCTACAAGAACCCCAACGGTCCTTCTTAGGGCCACATCTGACCGTGTGCATTACTGTTGTGGCTGCTGGGAGCAGTTTTGCACCAAAAACTTATTCTTCATCTCGGGCTCTGCAGGCTATTACAGCTATAGCAATCTCAGTCTGCAGTCAATTATACAGAGTATAGGGGCAGTACTGGTGAGGCAGGGACAGTGGTAGTGTAGAATCCTGTCTACAAGAACCCCAATGGTCCTTCTTAGGGCTACCTGTGACCATCTGCATTTTACTGCGTGGCTGCTGGGAGTTGTAGTGCTTCACTATTCTGCAGCTAGGCCTTTTTGCAGCCTTGCGTATAATTTTTTTCTGGCTGCAGTTTGCGTTACATAACCACTGTCAGCCTCCAACTGTACGCCAATAATTACCTAATTTTATACACCGCTCTGTGTCTGCTGTCAGCTTCAGGTACAGCCTACGGCGACAGCCCCTGATAGAGGGAAATACATGCTATATAGCCTGTATTCTTTTTCCAAAAAATTACAAGAAAAGCTCCTTGGTTGGGCTACCCCTGACCGTTTGAAATTTACTGTGTGTCTGGTGGGAGTTGTAGTGAATCACTATTGCATGGTTAGGCCTGTTTGCAGCCTTCTGTATTCTTTGTTTCTGCCTGGAGTTAGCGTTACAATACCACTGTCAGCCTCCAACTGTACGCCAATAATTCCATAATTTTATACACCGCTCTGTGTCTGCCATCAGCTTCAGGCACAGTGTACAGTGACAGCCACTGATAGAGGGAAAGTCAGATACACGCTATATAGCCTGTATTCTTTTTCCAAAAAATTACAATAAAAGCTACTTGGTTGGGCTACCTCTGACCGTTTGAAATTTACTGTGTGTCTGGTGGCAGTTGTAGTGAATCCCTATTGCACGGCTAGGCCTGTTTGCAGCCTTCTGTATTCTTTGTTTCTGCCTGGAGTTAGCATTACAATACCGCTGTCAGCCTCCAACTGTACGCAAATAATTCCATAATTATTTACACCGCTCTGTGCCTGCCGTCAGCTTCAGGCACAGCGTACGGCAACAGCCACTGATAGAGGGAAAGTCATATACACGCTATATAGCCTGTATTCTTTTTCCAAAACATTACAAGAAAAGCTCCTTCGTTGGGCTGCCCCTGACCGTGTGCATTTTGCAGGTTTTCTGGTGGGAGTTGTAGTGCATCAGTATTGCACGGCTAGGCCTGTTTGCAGCCTTCTGTATTCTTTGTTTGTGCCTGGAGTTAGCGTTACAATACCGCTGTCAGCCTCCAACTGTACGCCAATAATTCCATAATTATTTACACCGCTCTGTGTCTTCTCTATTTGTAATCCACCATGCTGAGGGGTAGGGGTAGGGTTAGAGGACGTTGACGTGGATGCGGGCGAGGACGCGGAGGTCCAAGTGAGGGTGTGGGCACAGGCCGAGTTCTTGGTCCAGGTGAATCGCAGCCGGTTGATGCGGGATTAGGAGAGAGGCAAGTTTCTGGGCTCCCCAGCTTCATATCACAATTTTTGGGTCCACGTGGTAGACCTTTATTGCAAACAGAGCAGTGTGAGCAGGTCCTGTCGTGGATGGCAGAAAATGCATCCAGCAATGTATCGACCACCCTGTCTTCTACGCCGTCCACTGTTGCAACTCTGAATCCTCTAGCTGCTGCTCCTCCTTCCTCCCAGCCTCCTCACTCCATGAAAATGACACATTCTGATGAGGAGACAGACTCCCAGGAACTGTTCTCGGGCCCCTGCCTTGATTGGGAAAAAATGGTTCCTCTCTCACCTGAGGAGTTTGTCGTGACCGATGCCCAACCTTTGGAAAGTTCCCGGGACCCGGGTGATGAGGTTCGGGACTTCCGGCAACTGTCTCAAGAGCTTTCAGTGGGTGAGGAGGACGATGATGATGAGACACAGTTGTCTATCAGTGAGGTAGTAGTAAGGGCAGTAAGTCCAAGGGAGGAGCGCACAGAGGATTCGGAGGAAGAGCAGCAGGACAATGAGGTGACTGACCCCACCTGGTTTGCTAAGCCAACTGAGGACAGGTCTTCAGTGGGGGAGGAAAGTGCAGCAGCAGGACAGGTTGGAAGAGGCAGTGGGGTGGCCAGGGGTAGAGGCAGGGCCAGAGCGAAGAATCCCCCAACTGTTTCCCAAAGCACCCCCTCGCGCCAAGCCACAGTGCAGAGGCCAAGGTTTTCAAAGGTGTGGATGTTTTTCAGTGAGAGCGCGGACGACCGACGAACAGTGGTGTGCAACCTGTGTTGCACCAAGATCAGCCGGGGAGCCACCAGTACCAGCCTCACCACCACCAGCATGCGCAAGCATATGATGGCCAAGCACCCCACCAGGTGGGATGAAGGCCATTCACCGCCTCCTGGTTGCACCACTGCCTCTGCCCCTGTGCCCCAACCTGCCACTCAGATCCAACCCCCCTCTCAGGACACAGGCACAAGTGCCTCCCGGCCTGGACCCACACCCTCACCTCCGCTGTCCTCGGCCCCATCCAGCAATGTCTCTCAGTGCAGCGTCCAGCTGTCGCTAGCAGAAGCGTTGGAGCGAAAGCGCAAATACGCTACCACGCACCCGCACGCTCAAGCTTTAAACGTGCACATTGCCAAATTGATCAGCCTGGAGATGCTGCCGTACAGGCTTGTGGAAACGGAGGCTTTCAAAAGCATGATGGCGGCGGTCCCACGCTACTCGGTCCCGAGTCGCCACTATTTTTCCTGGTGTGCCGTCCCAGCCCTACACCAGCACGTCTCCCGCAACATCAATCGTGCCCTCACCAACGCGGTTACTGAGAAGGTCTACTTAACCACGGACACGTGGACAAGTATTGGCGGGCAGGGCCACTATATCTCCCTGACGGCACATTGGGTGAATTTGGTGGAGGCTGGGACCGAGTCAGAGCCAGGGACCGCACACGTCCTACCCACACCCAGAATAGCAGGTCCTTCCTCAGTTCGGGTATCTGCGACGGTCTATGCCACCTCCTCTAAACCCTCCCCCTCCTCCTCCTCCTACGCAACCTCTACCTCTCAATTAAGACATGTGAGCAGCACGTTGCCAGCAGTCGGTGTCGCGCGGCGCAGCAGCACAGCGGTGGGCAAGCATCAGCAGGCCGTGCTGAAACTCCTCAGCCTAGGTGACAAGAGGCACACGGCCCCCGAACTGTTGCAGGGTCTGACAGAGCAGACCGACCTCTGGCTTTTGCCGCTGAGCCTCCAACCGGGCATGGTCGTGTGTGACAATGGCGATAACCTGGTGGTGGCTCTGCAGCTCGTCAGCCTCACACACGTGCCATGCCTCGCCCACGTCTTCAATTTGGTGGTTCAGCGGTTTCTGAAAAACTACCCGCACTTGTCTGACCTGCTCGGCGCGGTGTGCCACGTCTGTGCACATTTCCGCAAGTCCACCACGGACGCTTTAATGTGCCAGAGCACCGACTGCTGTGCGACGTGCCCACACGGTGGAATTCTACGCTTCACACGTTGGCCAGGCTGTATGAGCAGCGTAGAGCAGTAGTGGAATACCAACTCCAACATGGGCGGTGTAGTGGGAGTCAGCCTCCTCAATTCTTTACCGAGGAGTGGACCTGGATGGCAGATATCTGCCAGGTCCTCGGAAACTTTGAGGAGTCTACCCAGATGGTGAGCGACGATGCTGCAATCATTAGCGTCACCATTCCTCTGCTATACCAACTGGAAAGTTCGCTGCAAAGCATAAAGGCTGACGCTTTGCGGTCAGAACAGGAGACGGAGGAAGAGAGTATGTCACTTGATAGTCAGAGCACCCTCATGTCTATATCTCAGCGCGTTTTGGAGGAGGAGGAAGAGGGGTAGGAACAGGAGGAGGAGGGGGAAGAGACAGCTGGGCCCACTGCAGAGGGTACCCATGCTGCTTGCCTGTCATCTGTTCAGCGTGTATGGCCTGTGGAGGAGGAGGATCCTGAAAGTGATCTTCCTAGTGAGGACAGCCATGTGTTGCGTACAGGTACCCTGGCACACATGGCTGACTTCATGCTAGGCTGCCTTTCTCGTGACCCTTGCGTTAGACGCATTCTGGCCACTACGGATTACTGGGTGTACACCCTTCTCGACCCACGGTATAAGAAGTACCTTTCCACTCTCATTCTCGAAGAGGAAAGGGGTTCGAGAGTGATGCAATACCACAGGGCCCTGGTGGCCAAATTGATGGTAAACTTCCCATCTGACAGCGCTAGCGGCAGAAGGCGCAGTTCCGAGGTCCAATAGCAGGGGAGGCGCGGAGATCAGGCAGCATGTTCAGCGCAGGCAGGGGAGCACTCTCCAAGGCCTTTGCCAGCTTTATGGCTCCCCAGCAAGACTGCGTCACCACTCCCCAGTCAAGGCTGAGTCGGAGGGAGCACTGTAAAAAGATGGTGAGGGAGTACGTAGCCGATCGTACCACCGTCCTCCGTGATGTCTCAGCTCCATACAACTATTGGGTGTCAAAGCTGGACACGTGGCACGAACTTGCGCTGTATGCCCTGGAGGTGCTGGCTTGCCCTGCCACTAGCGTCTTGTCAGAGACGGTGTTTAGTGCAGCTGGGAGAATCATCACAGACAAGCGTACCCGCCTGTCAACTGCCAGTGCCGACATGCTTACACTCATAAAGATGAACAAAGCCTGAATTTCCCCAGACTTCTCTTCTCCACTGGCGGAGAGCAGCGGAACCTAATGATTGTTTTCACTGCAACCGCAGATAAAAGCACTCCTCTCTATCACCGGGAAAATGGGGCATTTCTCTTTGTCAATCTGTCTCTGACATTAGTCCTCCTCCTGCTACTCCTCCTCCAGAAACAACATGTCATCGCACTGAACGGCCAATTTTTCTGCGGCCCAAAAGGCTCATCTACATCTACTAATGTTTTTACAATTTTTCAAAGTTTCAAAAGTATTGATACTTTAACATGAAGCAATTTTTTCAACAGGGCTGCCTACAGGCTCTGTTACAAATTAAGCAACAGTGATCTGTATCTTTCAAAAAATATTTCTGGGTTTCACCTGCCCTCTCGGTTGATAAATTTTTCAGAGGTACACTTGTACTCTTAGTACACTAATTTTTCGAGCCCATGCCTACACGCTTATCCAACCAAATTTTCCAGCCTTCGCCTACGCTCATGGTACCCCAATGTTTCAGAGGTTGGCCTATACTATTACTACAGAAATTTTACTGGAGTCTGCCTGCCTATACTTCTGCTAAAAGAAAGTTACAGGGGTCTGCCTATACTGCTGCCACTTAAATGTTACAGGGGTCTGCCTATACTGCTGCCACTTGAATGTTAAAGGGGTCTGCCTATACTTCTGCGACGTAAATGTTACAGGGGTCTGCCTATACTGCTGCCACAAGGATGTTCCTAGGGTCTGCCTATACTGCTGCCACTTAAATGTTTGAGGGGTCTGCCTATACTTCTGCCACATAAATGTTACAGGGGTCTGCGTATACTGCTGCCACAAGGATGTTACTGGGGTCTGCCTATACTGCTGCCACATAAATTTTACAGGGGTTTGCCTATACTGCTGCCACAAGGGTGTTACTGGGGTCTGCCTATACTGCTGCCACGTAAATGTTACAGGGGTCTGCCTATACTTCTGCTACAGAAATGTTACTAGGTTCTGTCTATACTGTTACTACAGAAATGTTACAGGGGTCTGCGTATACTTCTGCTTCCAAAAATGTTACTGAGGTCTGGCTATACTGCTGCCACGTAACTTTTACAGTGGTTTGCCTATACTGCTGCCACAAGGATGTTACTGGGGTCTGCCTATACTGCTGCCACATAAATGTTATAGGGGTCTGCCTATACTTCTGCTACAGAAATGTTACTGGGATCTGTCTATACTGTTACTACAGAAATGTTACAGGGGTCTGCGTATAATGCTGCCACAAGGATGTTACTGGGGTCTGCCTGTACTGCTGCCAGGTACATTTTACAGGGGTTTGCCTATACTGCTGCCACTAGGATGTTACTGGCCTCTTCCTATACTGCTGCCACTTAAATGTTACAGGGGTCTGCCTATACTTCTGCTACAGAAATGTTACTGGGATCTGTCTATACTGTTACTACAGAAATGATACTCGGCTCTGTCTATACTGTTACTACAGAAATGTTACTGGGGTCTGTCTATACTGTTACTACTGAAATGTTACTACTACTGGGCTCTGCCTATACTGCTGCTACATAAATGTTACTGGGATCTGTCTATACTGTTACTACAGAAATGATACTCGGCTCTGTCTATACTGTTACTACAGAAATGTTACTGGGGTCTGTCTATACTGTTACTACTGAAATGTTACTACTACTGGGCTCTGCCTATACTGCTGCTACATAAATGTTACTGGGGTCTGCCTATACTGTTACTACAGAAATGTTACTCCGCTCTGTCTATACTGTTACTACAGAAATGTTGCTGGGGTCTGTCTATACTGTTACTACTGAAATGTTACTGGGATCCGCTTATACCTTTGCTACAGGAATATTACAGGGGTCTGTGTATACTATGGGTGCACTAAGTCTTCCCATCGCAGTGTTCTACCTATCTTGCCCCCAAAAAACCCAGACTGACTAGGGCATGGGTTGTGGGCCGAGGCCAACATGTATTTTCTCTCACGTAACCTCAGCTATCCGGGGCACTGCATGGGATTTCTTTATGTTCCGTTTGTGGGTTCCTGCTAGCCACCCATGCTGTGGGTGTACACAGACTTCCCATAGTGGAGTTGTACCTGCCTCGCACTTTTAAAAAACCCAGACTGATTAGGGCATGGAGTGTGGGCCGAAGCCAACATGTATTTTCTCTCACGTAACCTCAGCTATCTGGGGCACTGCAATGGGATTTGCTTATGTACCGTCTGTGGGTTTCTGGGAGCCACCCATGCTGTGGGTGCATGCAGACTTCCCATAGCGGAGTTGTACCTGCCTGGCACTTTAAAAAAAACCCAGACTGACTAGGGTATGGAGTGTGGGCCAAAGCCAACATGTATTTTCTCTCACGTAACCTCAGCTATCTGGGGCACTGCAATGGGATTTCTTTATGTACCGTCTGTGGGTCCCTGGGAGCCACCCATGTTGTGGGTGCAGAGTGCAGATGGTTTGTTTTGCCCCCACAAAACATTATTATTAGAGATGAGCGAACTTACTCCTTTAGACCGTTTTTGCACTCGAGCACCGCTTTTTCAGAGTAACAGACTACTCGGACGAAAAGATTTGGGGGGAGCCGGGGACAGATTTACACCGCGGGGAAGGAATCGTGGCATGTTCTATCCTACCGCGTTATTCTGTGGCATGAGGTCTCCATTAATACAGTATTAATGCAGACCTCCCAGAGACCGCGGAATAACATGCGTTATTCTGCGATCGCCAGCGGGGATTCTTTTGTTTATTCCTGCTGGCGATGGCGGCATAATACCGTGTCAGAATCCCACTCCAGCCGTGGGCATCTGGCCTAATAGCTCAATGTTCACTCTGTGGAATTCCGCAGCATGAAAGAAACTGTGGCATGTTCTAATTTCTGTGGAAAAATGCACGGACGGCTTCCATTGTAGTCAATGAAAGCCGCCCGTCACGCGATACGTCTGCTGTGAGCATAGCGGAAGTATCGTGTAAATACGCCTCACCGCCCATCACCAGCGCGTAATGCGATCTGGAGAGGTGAGTTTGGGTGTTGTGGGGTGCCGTGTGGGACTCTGCTGCAATATTTCCCTAGCGGAGTCCACCACGGCTGTGGGCATGAGGCCTAAGGCCACCTGGCCACGGACGGAGCATGATATGCCTGCATTTTAACACTTCAGGAATTCCGCAGAGTTAATAAAAAATTTCCTGCAGGCAATTGTGGAAAAACGCGCATTTTTCTGCGGTGTCTGGGAGGTCTCCTTTAGGAGTATATGAATAGAGACCTCACACGGCAAAAAAACGCGCTAAAATACAGCGTGCCGCAAGTTTTTACCCACGGCGTATGTCCGCGGCAGCATCATGCCACCGCAGGAACCGCTGCAGAAATCCCGCCCTAAAGGGGACCAGCGGCGGTATCACATATGTGGGGTTTAGCTGAAATGTTTTATTCGCTTCATGAAAGTAGCAGAAAGAAGAGCAAAACAGGGTTTTTTTAAAAAAAGGGGGGGGGGAAAGTAGAAAAAAAAGTTGTTTTTTTGTACACTATTGATTTAGTTGCTGGCAGAGCAGGTCACCTGTATCTGGCGTCCTCTTGCCATGGCAACCCAGTGACACAGAGCTCCCCTCCCTCTGTGAAGCCTTTCCAATTCTCCCTCTGTGAAGCCTTTCCATGTTTCCACCGAGCTGCTGATCTCCGCAGCTCCCTGAAGGTGGCTGAATGTGTGTATAAAAGCAGCCAATTAGCAGCCAGCACAGAGCTCTGGCCACAGCAGTGAGGGTGTGTATGTGGCTGCCAATAAGAAACTCTGGGCGTTCCCTTCACCTTAGCCCCTCTCCACCCATCAGCCTGGTGGTGATAAGATACAACAATACCCAACCTCACAATAGCAGTGTCCCTCATTAGTAATACCCTGTTTCCCTGAAAATAAGCCCTAGCATGATTTTTAAATAGTGTCCAGGCAACTATACAGTTAAAAAAATAAATATTTTGGAGCAAAAATTAATATAGGTCCCTGTCTTATTTTTGGAGAAACATGGTAGTGACCCCCTTCCAGTAATAGCAACCAAATTTGACTTATTGTAATCAGCAATATTGGCCAAAGAGGCATAACCTCATAGGACTCTCGGTTTTATACTGTACAAGGACATGTCTGGAATTACTGCTAATCTTTGATCTGAGTAGAAATAGCCCCAGTGCATGTTAGCCGATTATCCTCTGTATGATTGTCTTCATCCCTCATGGCAGCCCCTCAGCACGGCTACCCCTCTCTATCTCTGAGAAGTCAGTATACGCAACAGTGCTGAGGGGCTACGGTCTCAGCGTGAGGCATGAAGACTGGGAGACAGAGGCAGGAGTGCCCCAAGTCTTCATGCTGCCTGAGGAAAAATGTGAAATGATGACCGCCTTCCCCTAAAACAAAAAAAAAATTATGATTATAGAAAACACACTCATCTTACAGGCATTGAGAGCACCAAAATACAAGATACAATTGTCAAAGCATTGAAAATACGGGCACCCCCCTATTAATACAAATCCCTTAGATGGGTGCAGGACTAACACTCTATAATTTAATACATAAAGTGTCAAACCTCCTGCACATCAAAAAGAATAACTCCTACAGAATGAACTAGACAGCAAAATATCATTGAATCACATGAATAACTACACGCAGCAAAATACAATAAAACCAATTAAAATAGTATCCAAACATGGAACACTAGTAAAATGACACGTGGAGGTCAGTACAGTATAAAACATGACCTTCCATACAACCTCCCCATCTTATATGATTCAGATCAAACCTGTCGTACTGCCATGTGATCACTAAGAGTATCAAGAAAAGGGCTAAAAATAGAAGTGCAAAAATACGCTTGATAATCCAAGTGCAATGAAAGCAATAGTCTTGTTGGTATGGAAACTTGAGCATAGAGGAGTTTTTTTTGTTTTTTTTTGGAGTGCAGGAAGTTTGACACACATCTTTCCTCTTTGGATTTTATATAATACACAAGATACCCCAAACATATTTGAACCATAAGTGCCACCTTAGTGACCCTAGCAATAACAGTTACTCCCTTAAAGGCCCCAGTAGTAATACTGACTCTGTTAGTAGTCCAAGTAATATTTGTGCCCCTCATACGGGCCCCAAAAGTACTATCTTATATTAAATTTTCCCGCAAAACAGGCACAGTGGCTTATTTTCGGGCGGGGTCATATATTCACTGCGCAGCCGGCATCTGTGTCCCCCACGATGATCTCCCAGGTGCTGCGGCAGGCTCTGATTGGCTAGCACTTGATCCAATCACAGCACTCACTGCTGAAGATGGGGGAATTCAAAGCCCCATTTACCAGAGAGAGAATCCTCTGACAGCGGGGAGGATTACACAGCAGCCTGCTGCAGCGCCTGGGAGATTATCGCAGGGAACACAGAAACCGGCTGTGAGGTGAGTGTTGCTGTTTTTTTTTTTACCTAGTGTAACTAGGTCTTATTTTTTGGGGAAGGGTTTATATTTCAAGCCCCCCTGAAAATCAGGGTAGGGCTTATTATTTGGGTAGGTCTTATTTTGGGGAAACGCAGTAGTTATTCCTGTAATGGCGTCAGTAGTAATAGTGTCCCTGTTAGTGGTCCCACTATTGATACTAGCCCTTGCAGTAACAGGCTCCTGGTTGGTGACCCCCACAGTAGCTCGAGTAGTAATAGTCCCCCATCAGTGACCCCTGTAGTAATAGTGTTCCCTGTTGGTAATTTCTCTAGTAGTAATAGTGACTGCTCTAGTATTAATAATAGCCCCCACAGTGTCACCCTTAGTGACCTAAGTAGTAATAGTGATCCCCATAGTATCCCAGCATTAATAGTGACCCACCATTGCATCCCCAGTAGTAATAGTGTCTCCCATAGTGTCCCCATTAGTAATAGTGATCTCCTTTAGTAGCCCCAGTCTTAATAGTGATCCCAATAGTGACTCTCCTCCAGCCGCAGCAACTCAACAGGCATAACTCATTTGTTGTGGCCACCGCTGCTGTAATTAGTTTATTGGAGCTCCCCTTGTTACAGTCCTCGGTATAAATATATGATTGGAGAGATCTCTGTACTGACTCTTGATATATGTATACATAGCTATTAGGTCGCCCATCAGCTGTCTTTTTTCTAAACTAATTAACCCCAATTTTGATAACCTCTCTGGGTATTGTAGTCTGCCCATTCCATTCATTACTTTAGTTGTCCATTTTTGTATCCGCTTAAGCTCTGATATGTCCTTCTCGAGTACCAGTGCCCAAAATCGTACACAAAATTCCATGTGTGGTCTGACCATTGACTTGTAAAGAGGATGAACAATGTTCTCGTCATGTGCCCCTAGACCTCTTTTGATGCACCCCATGAACCTATCTGCCTTGGCAGCTGCTGCCTGTCACTGGTTGCTCCAGGTAAGTTTATAGTTGACCAAAATCCCCAAGTCCTTTTTCCATATCAAACTTTTATGCTGCATAATACAATATGTTTTGGAAAAGGCCAGATATACAAGATCCAATGACTCTCCCCAGTCCAGTCTAGAATTTACCTCCTCATAGAAGCTGATCTGATTAGTTTGACAGGAGCGATCTCTCATAAATAGAGATGAGCGAGCATACTCGTCCGAGCTTGATACTCGTTCGAGTATTAGGGTGTTCGAGATGCTCATTACTCGTAACGAGTACCACGTGATGTTCGAGTTACTTTCACTTTCTTCCCTGAGAAATTTGCGCGCTTTTCTGGCCAATAGAAAGACAGGGAAGGCATTACAACTTCCCCCTGCTACGTTCAAGCCCTATACCACCCCCCTGCAGTGAGTGGCTGGCGAGATTAGGTGTCACCCGAGTATTGAAATCTGCCCCTCCCGCGGCTCGCTACAGATGCATTCTGACATTAGTTCAGGGAAAGTGCTATCGTGTTGGAGCTGCTATAGGGAGAGTGTTAGGAGTATTTTAGGTTTCAAGAACCCCAACGGTCCTTCTTAAGGCCATAAATCTTCTCTATATGCGCTCAATGGGGCCGGCGGCAGCAGCGCCGACCCCATTGAGAACATATAGAAGACAGATCCTTCTTCTCTGCCACAGCTGTAACAGCTGTGGCAGAGAAGAACGATGTTTGCCCATTGAATTCAATGGAGCCAGCAATACAGCAGGTTCCACTGAAAGCAATGGGCTGCCGGCGTGCGCGGGCATGAATTGTCGGGAAGCGGTTAAATATATAAGCCGTTCCCTGCAATTCATCCAGAAATGTGTTACAATAAAAATATATACCGGCGTATAAGGCGACGGGGCGTATAAGACGACCCCCCAACTGTCACCTTATACGCCGGCAATACAGTGGAGCAAAGAATAAAAATCATTACTTACTTCTTCTGACGTTCTGCGGCGCTCCTGCAGGCTGTTGCTAACTCCTGGTGTTCTGCGGTGCTACTGCAGGCTGTTGCTCCCTCCTGGTTCCCGGCAGAGCATTGATTTCTCTACGAAGGGCTTTAAATCCCCGCCTCCAGAAACACACGTGCCTTCAGCCAATCACAGCCAATGACAATGATGTCATTGAATGGCTGTGATTGGCTGTGTTTCTGGAGGCAGGGATTTCAAGCCCTGCGTCCAGAAAGCAATGCTCTGCCGGGAACCAGGAGGGAGCGACAGCCTGCAGCAGCGCCGCAGAACGTCAGAAGAAGTAAGTAATGATTTTTATTCTTTGCTCCACTGTATTGCCGGCGTATAAGGTGACAGTTGGGGGGTCGTCTTATACGCCCCGTCACCTTATACGCCGGTATATATTTTTATTGTAACACATTTCTGGATGAATTGCAGGGAACGGCTTATATATTTAACCCCTTCCCGACAATTCATCCTGCGATCGCCGGCAGCCCATTGCTTTCAGTGGAACCTGCTGTATTGCTGGCTCCATTGAATTCAATGGGCAAACATCGTTCTTCTCTGCCACAGCTGTTACAGCTATGGCAGAGGAGAACGATCTTTACGCTGACAGTGCGGGGGGGGGGGGGCACTCTTGCCGCTATTGTGGCTTAATAGTGGGACCTGGGAACTTGAGATGCAGCCCACCATGTAGCCCCTCGCCTGCCCTATCCGTTTCTGTGTCGTTCCCATCACTTTCTTGAATTGCCCCGATTTTCACAAATGAAAACCTTAGCAAGCATCGGCGATATACAAAAATGCTCGGGTCGCCCATTGACTTCAATGGGGTTCGTTACTCGAAACGAACCCTCGAGCATTGTGAAAATTTCGTCCCGAGTAACGAGCACCCGAGCATTTTGGTGCTCGCTCATCTCTACTCATAAACCCAAGCTGATATGAAGTTATATAGCTATTTTACTTGAGGTTCTCCAGGATTGCATCTCTTAGACACCCTTCAAACATTTTAGCCACAATGGAAGTTAAACGTATTTTCAAAAAGAGGATTTATTTGCACAAGTTACTGCAGCTAAGAGCTTTATAAACAAACACAAAAGGTGTTGGAGCATAGGAGTACTACTGCTCATGACCATACGATCAATTAAATCAAACCATTTTTCACAAAATCAGATCAGGTGAGCCTGAAATTATTTTTGGCAAAAATGACAAGAAAAAGGACTTTTCCATAATCTATATATATAAAATTGAATGTATGCGTGTCTGTGTGTCTGTCTGTCTGTCTGTCTGTGTGTGTCTGCCTGTCTGTCTGTTTGTCCTTTATGCGCTACTACACCATTCATCCGATCGCCATGAAACTTTGGGAAGTTGTTGAGTACACTCCTGGGAAGATTATAGGCATAGCACAACTATCCTAAGATAAATGGCGCGCGTGCGAGCGTTGTCGACAGTTACGCCCCCCCCCCACGTACAGTAGATCGTTCGATTTCCATCACTGCCACTAATTCTCTCACTTCCCAATTTCGTAGGAACATGAAATTTGGCACGAGCATTGATTAGGTCATAAATAGGAAAAGTTAATGGGTCCCAACTCGATTATTCAATTCTAGGCGCAAAAGAATTGGCGTCCAAATTTTACGTATGGAATCTAATTTTCTCGCTTCCCAATGTCATAGAAACTTGAAATTTGGCAGGAGCATTGATTATGTCATAAATAGGAAAAGCTAATGGGTCCCAACTCCATTATTTAATTCTATGCGCCAAAGAATTAGCGTCCAAATTTTACGTGTGGAATCTAATTTTCTCGCTTCCCAATGTCATAGAAACTTGAAATTTCGCACAAGCATTGATTATGTCAAAAATAGGAAAAGCTAATGGGTCCCAACTCGATTATTCAATTGTAAGCGCCAAAGAATTAGCGTCCAAATTTTACGTACGGAATCTAATTTTCTCGCTTCCCAATGTCATAGAAACTTGAAATTTCGCACAAGCATTGATTATGTCAAAAATAGGAAAAGCTAATGGGTCCCAACTCGATTATTCAATTGTAAGCGCCAAAGAATTGGCGTCCAAATTTTACGTACGGAATCTAATTTTCTCGCTTCCCAATGTCATAGAAACTTGAAATTTGGCACGAGCATTGATTATGTCATAAATAGGAAAAGCTAATGGGTCCCAACTCGATTATTCAATTCTATGCGCAAAAGAATTAGCGTCCAAATTTTACGTACGGAATGTAATTTTCTCACTTTCCGGTGTCATAGAAATGTGAAATTTGGCACGAGCATTGATTATGTCATAAATAGGAAAAGCTAATGGGTCCCAACTTGATTATTCAATTCTATGCGCAAAAGAGTTAGCGTCCAAGTTTTGCATACGGAATGTAATTTTCTAACATAGAAACTTGAAATTTGGCACGGGCATTGAATATATCAGAAATAGGATACGCTAATGGGTCCCAACTCGATTATTCAATTCTATGCGCAAAAGAATTAGCGTCCAAATTTTACGTACGGAATTTAATTTTCTCGCTTCCCAATATCATAGAAACTCGAAATTTGGCGCGAGCATTGATTATGTCATAAATAGGAAAAGCTAATCGGTCCCAACTCGATTATTCAATTCTATGCGCAAAAGAATTAGCATCCAAATTTTACGTACGGAATCGAATTCTCTCGCTTTCCAATGTAATAGAGACTCGAAATTTGACACGAGCATTGATTATGTCATAAATAGGAAAAGTTAATGGGTCCCAACTCGATTATTCAATTCTAGGCACAAAAGAATTGGCGTCCAAATTTTACATACGGAATCTAATTTTCTCGCTTCCCAATGTCATAGAAACTTGAAATTTGGCACGAGCATTGATTATGTCATAAATAGGAAAAGTTAATGGGTCCCAACTCGATTATTCAATTCTAGGCGCAAAAGAATTGGCGTCCAAATTTTACGTGTGGAATCTAATTTTCTCGCTTCCCAATGTCATAGAAACTTGAAATTTGGCACGAGCATTGATTATGTCATAAATAGGAAAAGCTAATGGGTCCCAACTCGATTATTCAATTCTATGCGCAAAAGAATTAGCGTCCAAATTTTACGTACGGAATGTAATTTTCTCACTTTCCGGTGTCATAGAAATGTGAAATTTGGCACGAGCATTGATTATGTCAAAAATAGGAAAAGCTAATGGGTCCCAACTTGATTATTCAATTCTATGCGCAAAAGAGTTAGCGTCCAAGTTTTGCATACGGAATGTAATTTTCTAACATAGAAACTTGAAATTTGGCACGGGCATTGAATATATCACAAATAGGATACGCTAATGGGTCCCAACTCGATTATTCAATTCTATGCGCAAAAGAATTAGCGTCCAAATTTTACGTACGGAATTTAATTTTCTCGCTTCCCAATATCATAGAAACTCGAAATTTGGCACGAGCATTGATTATGTCATAAATAGGAAAAGCTAATCGGTCCCAACTCGATTATTCAATTCTATGCGCAAAAGAATTAGCATCCAAATTTTACGTACGGAATCGAATTCTCTCGCTTCCCAATGTAATAGAGACTCGAAATTTGACACGAGCATTGATTATGTCATAAATAGGAAAAGTTAATGGGTCCCAACTCGATTATTCAATTCTAGGCACAAAAGAATTGGCGTCCAAATTTTACATACGGAATCTAATTTTCTCGCTTCCCAATGTCATAGAAACTTGAAATTTGGCACGAGCATTGATTATGTCATAAATAGGAAAAGTTAATGGGTCCCAACTCGATTATTCAATTCTAGGCGCAAAAGAATTGGCGTCCAAATTTTACGTGTGGAATCTAATTTTCTCGCTTCCCAATGTCATAGAAACTCGAAATATGGCACGAGCATTGAATATGTCATAAATAGGAAAAGCTAATTGGTCCCAACTCGATTATTCAATTCTATGCGCTAAAGAATTAGCATCCAAAGTTTACGTTCAGAATCGAATTCTCTCGCTTCCCAATGTAATAGAAACTTGAAATTTGGCACGAGCATTGATAATGTCATAAATAGGAAAAGTTAATGGGTCCCAACTCGATTATTCAATTCTAGGCGCAAAAGAATTGGCGTCCAAATTTTACGTACGGAATCTAATTTTCTTGCTTCCCAATGTCATAGAAACTCGAAATTTGGCACGAGCATTGAATATGTCATAAATAGGAAAAGCTAATCGGTCCCAACTCGATGATTCAATTTTAAGCGCAAAACAATTGGCGTCCAACTTTTACATACAGAATCGAATTTTCTTGCTTCCCAATGTAATAGAAACTTGAAATTTGGCACGAGCATTGATTATGTCATAAATAGGAAAAGCTAATGGAAAGTTGTTGAGTACACTACTGGGAAGATTACTGGCATAGTACATCTATCCTACGATAGATGGCGTGCGCGCGTGCGAGCGTCGTCGACAGTTATGCCCCCCCAGACAAAGATCGTTTGATTTCCATCTCAAGCACAAAAGCAAAAGGCATTACGAGCAACGGGATGCGTGTTCAACTACAAAACGATGCATCCGCCAAACGTATCAAAAGACAATTCCTGGATATTGAGAATGCTGAGGTAAAATAAAAGCTGTGCTGTGATTGGTTGCTATTAGAGATGAGCGAGCACCAAAATGCTCGGGTGCTCGTTACTCGGGACGAAATTTTCGCGATGCTCGAGGGTTCGTTTCGAGTAACGAACCCCATTGAAGTCAATGGGCGACCCGAGCATTTTTGCCGATGCTCGCTAAGGTTTCCATTTGTGAAAATCGGGGCAATTCAAGAAAGTGATGGGAACGACACAGCAACGGATAGGGCAGGCGAGGGGCTACATGTTGGGCTGCATCTCAAGTTCCCAGGTCCCACTATAAAGCCACAATAGCGGCAAGA
The DNA here is from genome assembly GCF_035609145.1 of Eleutherodactylus coqui. NCBI lineage: Eukaryota > Metazoa > Chordata > Amphibia > Anura > Eleutherodactylidae > Eleutherodactylus > Eleutherodactylus coqui. The sequence goes on from NC_089840.1 coordinate 155,057,004, forward strand.
GTGGGCCCCCCCCCTCCCAACAACTTTTACTTCTGAAAAGCCCTCATTAGCAATGCATACCTTAGCTAAGCACCACACTACCTCCAACAAAGCACAATCACTGCATGCTTGACACTCCGCTGCCACTTCTCCTGGGTTACATGCTGCCCAACCCCCCCCTGCACGACCCAGTGTCCACAGCGCACACCAAATTGTCCCTGCGCAGCCTTCAGCTGCACTCATGCCACGCCACACTCATGTCTATTTATAAGTGCGTCTGCCATGAGGAGGAACCGCAGGCACACACTGCAGAGGGTTGGCACAGCTAGGCAGCGACCCTCTTTAAAAGGGGCGGGGCGATAGCCCACAATGCTGTACCGAAGTAATGAGAAATATAATCCTGTGCCACCGCCATCAGGAGCTGCACACGTGGGCATAGCAATGGGGAACCTATGTGCCACACACTATTCATTCTGTCAAGGTGTCTGCATGCCCCAGTCAGACTGCGGTTTTTTATAAATAGTCACAGGCAGGTACAACTCCGCAATGGGAATTCTGTGTGCACCCACAGCATGGGTGGCTCCCTGGAACCCACCGGCTGTACATTAATGTATCCCATTGCAGTGCCCATCACAGCTCAGGTAATGTCATGTTTAATGCAAGTGGGCTTTGGCCCACACTGCATGCCCCAGTCAGACTGGGGTTCTTTAGAAGTGGACACATGCAGTTACACCTCCGTGTGGACCCACGGCATGGGTGGCTCCCTGGAACCCACCGGCGGTACATAAATATATTTCATTGCAGTGCCCAACACAGCTGATGTAACGTCAATTAATTGGATTATACTGTAGGCGAGGGCCTCGTAAAATTGGTGTACCAACAGTACTAATGTACCTCAGAAAAATTGCCCATGCCCAACCAAGAGGGCAGGTGAAACCCATTATTCGCTTTGGTTTATGTGGCTTAATTGGTAACTAGACCTGGAGGCAGCCCAGTTAAAATAAAAATTGTTTACAAAAATTATATGACTGAGCCTTGTGGGCCTAAGAAAAATTACCCGTTCGGCGTGATTATGTGAGGCTTCAGGAGGAGGAGCAGGAGGAGGAGGAGGAATATTATACACAGATTGATAAAGCAAAAATGTCCCCGTTTTTGATGGTGATAGAGAACGATGCTTCCATCCGCGGGTGCAGCCTACGTATTGCTTAGGTATCGCTGCTGTCCGCTGGTGAAGAAGAGAAGTCTGGGGAAATCCAGGCTTTGTTCATCTTGATGAGTGTAAGCCTGTCGGCACTGTCGGTTGACAGGCGGGTACGCTTATCCGTGATGATTCCCCCAACCGCACTAAACACCCTCTCTGACAAGACGCTAGCCGCAGGACAAGCAAGCACCTCCAGGGCATACAGCGCGAGTTCAGGCCAAGTGTCCAGCTTCGACACCCAGTAGTTGTAGGGGGCAGAGGCGTCACCGAGGACGGTCGTGCGATCGGCTACGTACTCCCTCACCATCCTTTTACAGTGCTCCCGCCAACTCAGCCTTGACTGGGGACCGGTGACACAGTCTTGCTGGGGAGCCATAAAGCTGGCAAAGGCCTTGGAGAATGGTCCCCTGCCTGCGCTGTACATGCTGCCTGATCTCTGCGCCTCCCCTGCTACCTGGCCCTCGGAACTGCGCCTTCTGCCACTAGCGCTGTCGGATGGGAAGTTTACCATCAGTTTTTCCACCAGCGCCCTGTGGTACAGCATCATTCTGGAACCCCTTTCCTCTTCGGGAATGAGAGTGGAAAGGTTCTCCTTATACCGTGGGTCGAGCAGTGTACACCCAGTAATCCGTAGTGGCCAGAATGCGTGTAACGCGAGGGTCACGAGAAAGGCATCCTAACATGAAGTCAGCCATGTGTGCCAGGGTACCTGTACGCAACACATGGCTGTCCTCACTAAGAAGATCACTTTCAGGATCCTCCTCCTCCTCCTCCTCCTCCTCCTCTGGCTATACACGCTGAAAGTATGACAGGCAAGCAGCATGTGTACCCTCAGCAGTGGGCCAAGCTGTCTCTTCCCCCTCCTCCTCATGCTCCTCCACCTCCTCCTCCTCAATGCGCTGAGATATAGACATGAGGGTGCTCTGACTATCCAGCGACATACTGTCTTCCCACGCCTCCATTTCCGAGTGCAAAGCGTCTGCCTTTATGCTTTGCAGGGAACTTCTCAAGAGGCATAGCAGAGGAATGGTGACACTAATGATTGCAGCATCCCCGCTCACCATCTGGGTAGACTCCTCAAAGTTTCCAAGGACCTGGCAGATGTCTGCCAACCAGGCCCACTCTTCTGTAAAGAATTGAGGAGGCTGACTCCCTCTACGCCGCCCATGTTGGAGTTGGTATTCCACAATAGCTCTACGCTGCTCATAGAGCCTGGCCAACATGTGGAGCGTAGAGTTCCACCGTGTGGGCACGTCGCACAGCAATCGGTGCACTGGCAGATTAAAGCGATGTTGCAGGGTCCGCAGGGTGGCAGCGTCCGTCTTGGAGTTGCGGAAATGTGCGCTGACCCGGCGCACCTTTCCGAGCAGGTATGACAAGTGTGGGTAGCTTTTCAGAAAGCGCTGAACCACCAAATTAAAGACATGGGCCAGGCATGGCACGTGCGTGAGGCTGCCGAGCTGCAGAGCCTCCACCAGGTTACGGCCGTTGTCACACACGACCATGCCCGGTTGGAGGCTCAGCGGCGCAAGCCAGCGGTCGGTCTGCTCTGTCAGACCCTGCAGCAGTTCGTTGGCCGTGTGCCTCTTCTCTCCTAAGCTGAGTAGTGTCAGAACGGCCTGCTGACGCTTGCCCACCGCTGTGCTGCCGTGCCGCGCGACACCGACTGCTGGCGACGTGCTGCTGCTGACACATCTTGATTGCGAGACAGAGGTTGCGGAGGAGGAGGGTGGTTTAGTGGAGGAAGTATACACCGCCGCAGATACCACCACCGAGCTGGGGCCCGCAATTCTGGGGGTGGGTAGGACGTGAGCGGTCCCAGGCTCTGACTCTGTCCCAGCCTCCACTAAATTCACCCAATGTGCCGTCAGGGAGATATAGTGGCCCTGCCCACCTGTGCTTGTCCACGTGTCTGTTGTTAAGTGGACCTTGGCAGTAACAGCGTTGGTGAGGGCGCGTACAATGTTGCGGGAGACGTGGTCGTGCAGGGCTGGGACGGCACATCGGGAAAAGTAGTGGCAACTGGGAACTGAGTAGCGCGGGGCCGCCGCCGCCATCATGCTTTTGAAAGCCTCCGTTTCCACAAGCCTATACGGCACCATCTCCAGGCTGATCAATTTGGCTATGTGCACGTTTAACGCTTGAGCGTGCGGGTGCGTGGCGGCGTACTTGCGCTCGCGCTCAAACAGTGGTGCTAGCGACGTCTGGACGCTGCGCTGAGAGACATTGCTGGATGGGGCCGAGGACAGCGGAGGTGAGGGTGTGGGTGCAGGCCAGGAGACGGTAGTGCCTGTGTCCTGAGAGGGGGGTTGGATCTCAGTGGCAGGTTGGGGCACAGGGGGAGAGGCAGTGGTGCAAACCGGAGGCGGTGAACGGCCTTCGTCCCACCTTGTGGGGTGCTTGGCCATCATATGCCTGCGCATCCTGGTGGTGGTGTCTCCCCAGCTGATCTTGGCGCGACAAAGCTTGCACACCACTGTTCGTCGGTCGTCAGGCGTCTCTGTGAAAAACTGCCACACCGTAGAGCACCTTGACCTCTGCAGGGTGGCATGGCGCAAGGGGGTGCTTTGGGAAACAGTTGGTGGATTATTCGGTCTGGTCCTGCCTCTACCCCTGGCCACCGCACTGGCTCGGCCTGTGCCCACACCCTGACTTGGGCCTACACGTCTTCGCCCGCGTCCACGTCCTCTAGGCCTACCCCTACCCCTCAGCATGGTGTATTACCAGTAGTGCAGAAACAGAACGCTGTAATTAAATGTGTCGCTTATTGGCCTGTGGTTGGAGGCTGACTTCACTTACGGAACGCCAGGAAATAATTTTGCGCAAGCCTACTGTAACACTTAGCTGGCTGCGTATGAATTAGGAGGACAACTACACCCAGCACAGACCCAGTACACTGAGGACAGTCACAGGCAGCCCAAATAGATTTTTTTTCCCCAAATGTTTTTGCAAAGGCCCACTGCCTATATTCAATAAATATGTCTTCTGTCCCTGCGTCACCACTACTGGCCCTGGAGTATGTAAAATAACTGCAGACTGTTGCACTGTGGACCGGAATACAGCGGTGATGTAAGAGGCAACACAGAGCCAGGAAATAATTTTGCGCAAGCCTGCTGTAACACTTAGCTGGCTGCGTATGAATTAGGAGGACAACTACACCCAGCACAGACCCAGAACACTGAGGACAGTCACAGGCAGCCCAAATCGATTTTTTCCCCCAAATGTTTTTGGAAAGGCCCACTGCCTATATTCAATAAATATGTCTTCTGTTTCTGCGTTACCACTACTGGCCCTGAAGTATGTAAAATAACTGCAGACTGTTGCACTGTGGACTGGAATGTGATGTAACAGCCAACACAGAGCCAGGAAATAATTTTGCGCAAGCCTGCTGTAACACTTAGCTGGCTGCGTATGAATTAGGAGGACAACTACACCCAGCACAGACCCAGAACACTGAGGACAGTCACAGGCAGCCCAAATAGATTTTTTTCCCCAAATGTTTTTGGAAAGGCCCACTGCCTATATTCAATAAATATGTCTTCTGTCCCTGCGTCACCACTACTGGCCCTGGAGTATGTAAATAACTGCAGACTGTTGCACTGTGGACAGGAATACAGCGGTGATGTAAGAGGCCACACAGAGCCAGGAAATAATTTTGCGCAAGCCTGCTGTAACACTTCGCTGGCTGCATATGAATTAGGAGGACAACTACACCAAGCACAGACCCAGAACACTGAGGACAGTTACAGGCAGCCCAAATAGATTTTTTTCCCCAAATGTTTTTGGAAAGGCCCACTGCCTATATTCAATAAATATGTCTTCTGTCCCTGCGTCACCACTCCTGGCCCTGGAGTATGTAAAATAACTGCAGACTGTTGCACTGTGGACTGGAATGTGATGTAACAGCCAACACAGAGCCAGGAAATAATTTTGCGCAAGCCTACTGTAACACTTAGCTGGCTGCGTATGAATTAGGAGGACAACTACACCCAGCACAGACCCAGAACACTGAGGACAGTCACAGGCAGCCCAAATAGATTTTTTTCCCCAAATGTTTTTGCAAAGGCCCACTGCCTATATTCAATAAATATATGTCTTCTGTCCCTGCCTCACAATATATGTCTTCCGTCCCTGCCTCACCACCACTACTGGCCCTGGAGTATGTATAATTACTGCAGGGCGCAATGCTCTGCACGGCCGATATACAAAAAAAAAAATGTGCAACACTGCAAAAAGCAGCCTCCACACTACTGCACACGGTTAGATGTGGCCCTAAGAAGGACCGTTGGGGTTCTTGAAGCCTAAAATACTCCTAACACTCTCCCTATAGCAGCTCCGGCACCAACAGCACTTTCCCTCCTCTATGTCAGAACAAATCTGTGGCGAGCCGCGGGAGGGGCCGATTTTTATACTCGGGTGACACCTGATCTCGCCAGCCACTCACTGCAGGGGGGTGGTATAGGGCTTGAACGTCGCAGGGGGAAGTTGTAATGCCTTCCCTGTCTTTCTATTGGCCAGAAAAGCGCGCTAACGTCTCAGAGATGAAAGTGAAAGTAACTCGAACATCGCGTGGTACTCGTCACGAGTAACGAGCATCTCGAACACGCTAATACTCGAACGAGTATCAAGCTCGGATGAGTACGTTCGCTCATCTCTAGTTGCAATATATTATACCGCTGAGGTAAAATGAATGCTGCGCTGTGATTCATTGCTATTTTTTATATTGCTGAGGCAGAATAAAAGTTGCGCTGTGATTGGTTGTTATTTCTCTTACTGCTGACGTAACATGAAAGCTGCACTGTGATTGGTTGTTATAGTTTATACTGCTGAGGTAACATGAAAGCTGCGCTGTGATTGGTTGTTATATATTATAAAGCTGAGGTAACATGAAAGCTGCGCTGTGATTGATTTTTATATATTATACCACTGAGGTAACCTAAAAAAGCTGTGCTGTGATTGGTTGTTATCTAGATATATAAAAACGAATGTATGTCTGTCTGTCTTCGCAGCAACGTGCGACGGGTAAGCTAGTGTGAACTAAAAAGTTCAGCATGCAGCTAATCAGCAAGCAGGCCACCTTGATGATGTCACCAAATGTGTACTCCATCTTCATTGGATGCCCGCATCACATGACCCAGCCAGATGTAACAGTGTTAAAGAAATCACCAAGTCAGGCAGAAAGAATACAAAGAATAAAGAGTTAAGTGTCTACTGCACCTTTTCTTAAAAAAAAAAAAAACAGATGAGATATTCTGGTTTTAGTAAGAGAATGATCAAGAGAATCCTCCCCTCGTATATTTTTATACTCAAAAACTTGTTTAGATACATCATTACAGAAAAGAGTAATAAATCAAGCTTGACATAACATACAAACAGGGTAATTAGTCATCCTAAACCACAACTTGGTACAAAGCTACATTTCTCATGTAAAACAAACAAGGCTCAGGTACACAAACAAGAATAAAGATGCAATGCGTTTCGGTGCACCCAGGCGCTTTTCTCAAGCATAAAATATAACCATATGGGCACTAATATATAGCACAAATGATTATGCTTACCAAAAAAGCATGGAGCTCTGTAAGCATAACCATTTGTGCTGTATATTAGTGCCCACATGGTTATGTTTTATGCTTGAGAAAGGCGCCTGTTTGCACCAAAAAGCATTGCATCTTTATTCTTGTTTGTGTACCTGAGACTTGTTTGTTTTCTTTGTCTGCTTCAATTAATTAATTAAAAAAAAACATTGGAAAATAATTAACCTGGTTTCTGCTCGCTGTGGATCACAGTTACATCTGCTTTTTGGATTACACCATCACCATCCCCACTCGTCTATATTTCTTCTGGGGGGGGTCACTTAATTGGGAGACCCCCACCTTTTTTTTTTCTTATTCAGAATTGTATTTTCAAGTAGCACAGACCCTTATACCCTTTTTGCACCACGTTTTTTTTCCTGTGGTTATTTTGTCTATACAGGGGAATGTGAGGGATTCCAGCTCCTGATGCTCAATGTAGCAGAAAAGGGCGATGAAAAAAAGGAAGGTGGAAGATGATTAAGTTCTTGACACAACGTAATGTGAAGGCAGGGAACGCCATCATAATGTAGTGGCCCAAATGGCTCCTACAAAAGTGCCTTGCTTTTAAATAGCGGCACTCAGTTCATGTAAAACCAGCAGGGGTTAACCACTACTTAATTTGCCCTACGAAAAGGTGGACAGTTAATTTTCATTAGTTGCCGGCAGATTGAACTCTGATTGGCTACAAGCCAGTGGAGTGACGCTTGGGAGGCAGTTGATCAAGCAGGTCCCGGGAGTAAGAAAAGAGAGAGGTAGAAGAGTCATGTCATAGTTATAGTGAGAAGATAGTCAGTCAGTGAGATTTTTAGCAGATAAGAACGGTAAAGTACGCAGAGAGTTAGTCAGTAAGTCGGCTGTTAAACAAGTGAACCATATAGTTAGTCAGTGTGACCATGTGTGTAGCTGAGAGGAGTTAGTCAGACAAGTGAGAGAGTTAGATAGTAAAACTCTTCGGGTGTCCATCAGAGAGAGAGGAAAGAGCAAACATCAAGTAAGCGCAGGAGGGAAATAGAGGAGTAAATAGTGCTGTGAGAAGGAAAAGTGTAGTTTAATACAAGAGAAGATTCTAATAGAAAGATATAGAAAGGCCGGATAAAGAAGAAGAATATAGAAAAAAGAATTGCAATAAGAAAATAAAGATATAGGAAAATGGATATATATATATATATATATATATATATATATATATATATATATATATATATATATATACACACACACACACACACACACACAGAAGGATAGAGACAGAAGATTATAAAAGAAAGAGAAAGAGTTGTGAATAGAGAAGAGGAATATTTATTTAAGGAAAGCAAATATTTCTCCAATCATCAAACTTCAGAAAGCTCATCTGTTACTTGTCAACTGCCCTAAAGTCGATGAACGTTAAGAACAAACATGAGTTGTATCAACCTTCTCAACCAAGACCACCTGCATAGCATTTAATACTACACCCCACTCCAGGGGAAGGGACTACAACATGCAATATCACCAAATACCATTACAAAAACATTGCAGCGGGCTCGAGCCTGGCTATGAACTGACATCACGACAACAGTTACCATCATTTTCTACTCAATCACGAGTAGTGGTCATTTAAAGTCTTACATCAAAAATTCTTTCCGCCTGTTGTTGTTTTGGGGAATAGCAGAGCCACCACCATTACCACCCCCCATCTGGCGCGTCTCACTAGGAAACACCAAATATACACAGTGTGTCAGGAGCCTGTGGTTTTCCGCAAACTACAAAGTTAGCTGATAAGTTGCAAAAAACTACACTCAAGAGTAAGCAAAAAAAAAACCTAAATGAAAAATTAAGAAAGCAAGGGGTGCTGGTGGTAGAGAATGGGCCAAGTTGGCACTTCAAGCAGCTCCCACTGAAGCAACAGCTCTGTGAGGTAAGCCCACTGCCCTTCCTTATGATTGCTTTTTCTCGTGCGTTACATCTGCGACACACATAACAGATTGTAGGGTGGATAACACAACATGCCTAACATAACACCACCCCCTATTCCTCCTAGTCACAGGTACACAGCAGTCAACTGCACCATAGAATCATAGAATGGTAGAATTGGAAGGGACCTCTAGGATCATCTGGTCGAACCCCCTGCTCAGTGCAGGATTCACTAAATCATCCCAGACAGATATTTGTCCAGCCTTTGTTTGAACACTTCCATTGAAGGAGAACTTACCACCTCCCGTGTTAACCTGTTCCACTCATTGATCACCCTCACTGTATAATGTCTAATCTGTGTCTCCTCCCTTTCAGCTTCATCCCATTGCTTCTAGTCTTTCCTTGTGCAAATGAGAATAGGGCTGATACCTCTGCACTGTGACAGCCCTTCAGATATTTGTAGACAGCTATCAATTCACCTCTCAGCTTTCTTTTTTGCAAACTAAACATTCCTAGATACTTGAACCATTCCTCATAGGACATGATTTGCAGATCTGAACTTGCTCCAATTTGTCTATGTCTTTTTTAAAGCGGGGTGCCCAGAACTGGACACAGTTGTCGCATCCGTGCAGCACACAAGCACCATGATCAGCATATTCACAACTGCAGTTGATACTATGCATTGTAGAACAGTGTGCACCACAACAGGAGTACGTTAACCCGCATGTAAAGCCCATGCGACACAAGAGTACTACGCTCAGCACTGCATCAGAGAATGTACACACTGCTGGAAAAAGATGCACACCACGCTATGCTGAACAGTACTACCACTCCAGGGAGAAGGAAGCCAAGCCCTTACCTAGCAAGGGGTGAAGGGTCCATGCCTAGAAGCGGAGTAATCGCCTTGATGGAGGCAGCCCCACAGTCTTCTTTCTGGGCCCTGATTGTCCCTATAGAGGCCCCTGGAGAGATGCAAAGCAATACAGAAAAGAAAACAGAAATACAACTGAAAAGGAACAGCAGCAACTTATCTGGAAGTCGCAATACACCCAGCACAGAGGAGCTCCACTCTCCACTACTCCTCTATGGAGCTGAAAAAGCAGAACTGAGCACAGGGAGGGGTGAGAATATAAAGCTACTCCACACCTGAGGACTGACACAGCAATTAGAGAAGCACACCTTCAACCGTCTCCCAGGCATGGCTAATCCAGCATGCATCATGCAGCAAAGAGAGACAGCACCCAGCAGTCTCTGCACATGGTGCATTAACCCTTGTCCTGCATAACATGTCAACAGGTCATGGCCTGCGTCAAAGCCACCATGCCACGATGCGACAACAGAATTCCAGATTAGGTCTGAAGAGTAGAGGGGGATAATTACCTCACGTGATCTAGACTCTATGCTTTTCTTAATACATACCAGTATTGTGTTTGCCTTTTTGGCTGCTGCATCACATTGTTGACTCATGTTCAGTCTATGATCTATTAGTATACCCAAGTCTTTTTCCCATGTGCGGCTGCTTAGCCCAATTCCTCCCATTCTGTATCTGCTTTTTTCATTTTTCTTGCACAGATGTAGGACTTTGCATTTCTCCTTGTTAAATGCCATTGTTAGTCAACGCCCACTGTTCAAGCTTTTCTAGATCTTTTTGAATACTCTCTCTCTTCCCCAGCGTTAGCTACACCTCCTAGCTTTGTGTCATTGGCAAATTTTATCAGTTTCCCATCAATTCCCTCCTCCAGATCATTTATAAAAATGTTGAACAACACTGGGCCTAGGACAGAGGCTTGTGGTACCCCACTTGATACATTCTTCCACTTGGATTTAGGACCACTCTTTGAGTACGATCACTTAGCTAGTTGTAAATTGTCTTGTCAATCCCATATTTGGTCATTTTTTCAATAAGTATGCTATGAGATACTTTGTCAAATGCTTTACTAAAGTCAAGATATACTATATCTACTGCATTTCCCTGATCAACCCAGTCAGTGATTCTGTCATAGAAGGAATTTAGATTTGTCTCGTGTGATTTGTTTGTTACAAACCCAGGCTGGCTGATTAATTACTCCATTTTTACCCAAGTACTTGCATACATGCTGTTTAATGATTTGTTCAAAAATCTTTCCCAGCAAAAAAGTCAGGCTCCTAGGCTTGTAGTTTCCTGGATCCACTTTCTTCCTTTTTTTTTGAAGATAGGCACAACATTTGCACTTTTCCAGTCTTCTGGGACTTCTCCTGTTCTCCAGGCATTTTCAAAGATTATGGCGAGTGGTTAAGCAATTGCCTCCGCTGCTTCCTTTAGTATCCTAGGATGTAATTCCTCTGGACCTTAAGACTTGAATTCATTTAAGTTAGCTATGTGTTCCCTCACCATCTCTCTGCTTATAGATAGCCTGCATTCTTTTATTCTGCCAATAGCACAAGGAAGATCAGCTGATGTTACGTCTACTTTCTGAGAGAAAACAAATACAAAATAGGAATTTAAAAGTTCGGCCTTCTCAACATCATTTTTAACTAATTCACCATTTTCATCCTGAAAGCATCCAATAGCATCTTTGACTTTTCTTTTGCTTTTGACATAACGCCCAAATCCTTTTTTATTGGTTTTGGCCTCTGTTGCAAGCCTCAATTAATTATTAGCTTTAGCTTTTCTGACATTTGCCCTACAGTTTCTGCAGATGGCATTATATTTTTCTTTAGATATTCCCCCCTCTTTCCATTTGATAAACATATTTTTCTTCCTTTTTAGCATGTGTGCAAGTTCTGTGTTCATCCGTCGTGGTCTCTTTAAATGCTTCCCATTCTTCCTTCTTTTAGGGATTGTTAACGATTGTGCTTTGAGAATCTCATTTCACAATATTTCCCAACCTTCTTGGACATTTCTGTCCTTAAGAACATCCAGCCATTGGATTCTTCCTATCCTCTGAGAGAGATTCCCAACAAATGTCTGAATAGTTAAAATCTCCCATGATCACTATGCCATGATTTTTGAGAGCTTGGCCATCTGATGTTGAAAGAGTTCATCAATATTTTCTGCTTGTCCAGGCGGCCTATAGTAAATGCCTACAACTGTGTCCTTTCTGTCCTCTCCTTGTATTCTTAGCCAAACAGTTTCTACAGAAATAGCATTCTTTGAAGCTTGAATCTCAGTGGAGACAAATGTTTTCCTAACATACAACACAACACCTTCTCCCATTTTCTTAGGTCTGTTTCTTATAAATAAGTTGTATCCTTCAGTGACATTTGTCCCTACATGTATTAGTAGGAATGTGTGGTGTTCTGTAGGACTGAAGAGTCTTGACAGCCTATCAGACACATCTTTCATTTGTGCACCAGTCAGCCATGAGCATCCACCCTCTACATCACCCCATGACAAATCCTGCACACCATCAACATGGATCAGCCTGAGGAGCGGTTTGATCATACAGTGTCAAGAATGTCAATCAGTCAGTCCAAACAACCAAAGGGAGAAAACCAAGATATTGAATGCCCAACCATTTTTTTCCTTCAAAAAGGAAGAAGAGGGTGGGTCAGTGAATGCAGTCATCCCTCCACAGGTAATGTGTATTCAGGGGAATGTGGAAACAGAGGTACCGCTCACTATGACATAATCCACTCAGGAGAAGGATGATGGTGGGAGAAGAGGTGCACGAAAATAAAATGCTCGATCTAACATGGAGAGGTAGGGAGAGTCATCATAGTGCAGCATTCCATAGGAAGACCCCGGACACCTGACATATTTGGGGAGCTAGGAGGATAAAGTGTTGGCTTGTCACGACAGCACTTACCAGACTTCTTTCCCAGAGGAATAAAACACGCAGCCAAGGCCAGAATATTCCTACAGGCCACCAAAGACACCCCTAGGATAGGGAATGCCAATAACACAGGAGGATGGGGATTGTAGTTATCACGGGTGATGCCACCGTTCCTTCACACACCGGTTTGACCTTCGCAGAGGAAAAATGCAGACTCAGACAGTTTCTTAGTACCACAGATCCCTAGGAATGGTTACAGCCCAGCAAAATTTACTTGAAACTTTGAACAAGGCAGTTCGCTTATAGACTTAACAGTGCAGGTAAACAAGCTAGTCTTCAAAAACGCAGTAAGTCCACATGACTTGCACAAGCTCAAAGATGCATGTGTGTGAACAGTGATTATTTCTTTTGTAGTACTTCCACCCAACCTTGGAGATGCAAGGGTGTGTCAATTAAAGGGTGTATCTCTACGTGGTGATCTAGGTTCAAGACGGCAGTGTAAGAAAATTAGAAAGTGAAATAGTACCTCTGCACTGACCTTGAGAAGTAGTAACTTACAATTGCTCACTCTCTCCTGGGGGCTCACTCCACTCACATCCAGAACACAAACAGCAAGGGATATATCTCCTCTGCTTCCATCTTCACCACAAGGAAGCTGAAGGTGCACCCATGTGGCTCTGTGGTTTAGACTCTCTCAACTCCAGAAGATGGAACTGCTTTCCCGCTCTCAATCACTCCTATTTATACCTTCTCTCATTCCACATGACATGACAAACTTGATGCATTTACATGCAGGCTTTGGATTTTATTAAAACATTAACCTCTCAAGCACTGCAGCCTGTCTTGTCATTGGAAATGATAAGACAGGTTTGCACAGTGCATCCACATAAGACAAACATGTATGACATTTATGGAGGGGACCAGTATGATGTACTGGGCCACTACAATAGCAGCTTGCAAGGAGAGGAGGAAGAGGTGGACATGGCAGGATAGCACCTTGCCAAGGCAGTGAGTAGGATGTTGTAGAAAAACAAAAGGGCAGTGCCACCACCCTCAGGTACCTCTAGTCACAGCAACAGTGACATTAGGCATACAGCTAGTTATGCTCACAGGACCTGTGTAGGTTGAGCATTTTTTGAAACCGCAGGGGATGACAGAAGAGTGATCATCCATAAGATCTGTGGTAAGCGTTTAAAATACAGCAAGAATATTTCTCCACCCATGGAAGAACTATAGAGAAGGGAAAGGAGGGGGATGATATAGAACCAGAGGCAGGGGAGGGGGCGATACAACGTTCCTTCCATCCATCACTAGCCTCAGCTAATCTCCGTGGATGGCAGGACCAGCCAGAGGATACTCTTAGGCCTGACTCCGGGGAATGTGAACCATCACCCTTAGTCACTTTGAGGCAAGAGTGATTTTATGCTGTAGTGCTTGTCGAAGGATCGTCACATATCCCACATCAAAAGCTTACATCATTATTGGGTTTCCACTCTCCTTGATCCCCTCTACAAGGCCAAAGTGATAAATTTCATTATGGCAGTGGAGAAGGACTTCAAAATGCGGCACTATCAGGACAGACCGTTGAAGAGCATAAGCACAGCATTTCCCAATACCTGCGGGTATGCATCTGAAATGGTCACAAATAGTCTCTGCGGCTCGAGGTGGACGAGCAAGAAGCCACAGCAGCAGCATTGCCGGTATTGGTGGCAGGGAAAGTCTAATAGAGATGTGGTATCGTTTTTTCAGCCTGTAGCAAAAGCACAGGGTTGGACTGATAGTCACCATCCATGATGGTCCAAGAGTTTGTCAGCTCCCACGTGTATGTACTCAGACATGGCATTGGCCTCTTTGACTTCCAGGTGTCTAAGCTGGATGAGTGGCCAGAGCTAGACAACATGCTGTAAAGCTGCTTGCCTGCCGCGCTGCGAGTGTGTTATCAGGTAGGGTGTTCAGCGTAGTGGGTGGGGGGGGGGGGTGGATGATAATTGACAGACACATCCACCTATCCACAGATGATGTAAATTACCTGGCGTTTGTAAAACTGAAGCAGGAATGAATTTCTCCAGACTTCTGCACCCCATGGCAGATAGCACTGATTAGTTAGCATGCTGGCAATTTCTACTCACATAAGACTGAGCACAGATTTATATCAAAGACCATACTGTGCCCTCAAGGTACTGGTGGGGGTGGTTGTGGTGGTGCTACTAATCTCCTTCTCATGTTTTTATCATGTTTCTTCCTCCTTCTTTCACCCAAATGAAAAATATGTCAATATGGAAAGACTGAACTATAGCTCTCTTCTCATGTTTCCACAAGCAGCACACTCTGCACTCAAGGTGTTGTATCTGCTGCTCTTCTTTTCCTGCTTCTGCCAAGTTTCCTTTTCCTTTTCCCCAAAATGGAAATTTTCTAAAAACTGCCCTATTATCTAAAACTGACTTTAATATTTCTTCGTCTATAATTATGGTCATCTGTAATTTTTCTCCCGGGTCCAGTGCTTAACTACTACCAGTTAGTTTGAGGTAAGGATTCATAACCATTATTTAGGGAAACATGTAGAAAAAATATAACTGTTCCATGTTTTTTCACATTAAATATTGGTCGATACTACTAAGACATTCAATGAAATAGGAATGGCGGTTTTAGGGTTTTTATGAAAATTTGGTGGCGAAGTGCATAACATAACCTCTTTGTCATTCCCTTTGGGTAAAAAAATGGAAGTTAAAATGACCTTCCGCTGTAATTGCACAGCATCAACGTGGTGCAATATAAGCTTGAAAATGTATTTGGAAAATTGCTTTAGTATTTGCCCTTGTGTAAAGAACAAAAAGGCCAAAAACCATATAGTCCAATGTGAAATTTTTACCTATTGCTTAGGGCTCAGTCACACGGACGTTTTAACGCGCAAGTTTTTTGTGCGGAGAATGCAAACGCACAAAAATTTGCATGATCAAAGTGGGCAGCACGCAGAAAATACCGCACTTGGCCACGTTTTTCCACACATAACGTGCACTGCCCGCTATCCCCTGCTGTGGCTGTGACAGCTGCAGCAGGGAATTCCTTGAATGTAAAACCCCTGGATGCTGTCACATCCAGGGTTTTCATCTTTGGTTAATAGGGCCAGTGGCAGCAGCAGCAGCGATCCTATTGACATACAGAGAACATTGCGATCCTCTGCTACAGCTGTGACAGCTGTGGTAGAGGATTTCTTCATCTCCGCGGAGAGTTCCTTTGTCACTGAACACTATGACAGCATTGTCACAGTGTCCAGTGACAATGGGACTCCCTGCGGAGAAGAAGAAATCCTCTGCCACCTGTCACAGCTGAAGCAAAGGATCGCGATGTTCTCTCATTGAATTCAATGGAGCCGGTGCTACAGCTGGCTTCATTGAAAACAATGGGCTGCCAGCAAGCCCTGCAGTGTTTTTCAGGGAAGGGCTTTAAATATAAGCCCTTCCCTGAAAATCATCCCTAAAATGTGTAAAAATTTAAAAAATATATATATACTCACGTCTTTGCAGCTGTGGGGCTCAGGCACGTCCATCCGGGTCTTCCCCTGCACTGCTCTGAAGTGCTTTCAGCAGCCGGGGATTTAAAATCTCTGCCTGCTGAAAGGGCTGTCTCTCATTGGCTGAGCACTGTGACCAATCAGAGGCAGCTCTCAGCTATTGAATGACAGCTGAGAGCTTCCTGTGATTGGTCTCTGGGCTCAGCCAATCAGAGGCAGCACTCACGCATTCATTGAATTCAACCATTGGTTGAATTCAATGAATGGGTGAGTGCTGTCTCTGATTGGCTGAGCACTGTGACCAATCATAGGCTCTCAGCTGTCATTCAAAGTGACGAATACTTGTGACTCTGCTGTGCAGTCATATGCGCCAAAATCTACTTGAATGAACTCGCACCGACTGTCAACCAAGGCCAATAGTGCAACAGAAAAATAATGCTTATAATTAAACTAGCTGATATACCCGGCTTCGCCCGAGTTAATTTGGTACTGGTGTTTATCTGGTGTTCACACGGAAAATCTTATGAAGTCGTGGTTACTTTAGAGATACTGAGGAAAAAAAATATGTTCACCATTTTGCATAGTTCTCTGCGTTACCCAGGAAATACCACGGGGAGGTAACCATGCGACGTTTCCTTTATATAAAATGACATCAGGAAGTGAGTGAATTAGATTACATACGTAAAATTTGGACACTAAGTCTTTTGCGCTTAGAATTGAATAATCGAGTTGGGACCCATTAGCTTTTCCTATTTATGACATAATCAATGCTCGTGCCAAATTTCCTGTTTCTATGACACCGGAAAGTGAAAAAATTACATTCCGCACGTAAAATTTTGACGCCAATTCTCTTGCGCTAGAATTTAATAACCGAGTTGGGACCCATTAGCTTTTCCTATGTATGACATAATCAATGCTCGAGCCAAATTTACCGTTTCCATGACACGAGAAAGTGAAAAAATTACATTCCGCACGTAAAATTTGGACGCTAATTCTTTTGCACATAGAATTGAATAATGGAGTTCAGTCAGTGAGTAAGTCAGTCAGTGAGTCAGTGAGGGCTTTCAGCTTTATATATATAGACTAGCTGATATACCTGGCTTCGCCCGAGTTAATTTGGTACTGGTGTTGATCTGGTGTTCACACGGAAAATCTTATGAAGTCATGGTTACTTTAGAGATACTGAGGAAAAACATATGTTTCCCATTTTGCATAGTTCTCTGGGTTACCCAGGAAACCCCACGTGGAGGCAACCATGCGATGTTTCCTTTATATAAAATGACATCAGGAAGTGAGAGAATTAGATTACGTACATAAAATTTGGACACTAATTCTTTTGCGCTTAGAATTGAATAATCGAGTTGGGACCCATTAACTTTTCATACTTAGGACACAATCAATGCTTGTGCCAAATTTCATGTTTCTATGACATTGGGAAGTGAGAAATTTAGATTATGTAAGTAAAATTTGGATGCTAATTCTTTTGCGCATAGACCTGAATAATGGAGTTGGGACCCATTAATTTTTCCTATTTATGACATAATCAATGCTCCTGCCAAATTTCCCGTGTCTTTGACAGCGGAAAGTGAGAAAATTAGATTCCGTACGTAAATTTTGAACGCTAAATCTTTTGCGCATAGAATTGAATAATTGAGTTGGGACCCATTAGCTTTTCCTATTTATGACATAATCAATATTCGTGCCAAATTTCCCGTTTCTATGACACCGGAAAGTAAAGAAATTACATACCGCATGTAAAATTTGGACGCTAATTCTTTTGTGCATACAATTGAATAATGGAGTTGGGACCCATTAGCTTTTCCTATATATGACATAATAAATGCTTGTGCCAAGTTTCCCGTTTCTATGACATCGGAAAGTGAAAAAATTATATTCCGCACGTAAAATTTCGATGCCAATACTTTTGCGCTAGAATTCAATAATCGAGTTGGGACCTATGAGCTTTTCCTATTTATGACATAATCAATGCTCGTGCCAAATTTCCTGTTTCTATGACACCGGAAAGTGAAGAAATTACATTCCGCACGTAAAATTTGGATGCTAATTTTTTTGCGCATAGAATTGAATAATCGAGTTGGGACCCATTAGCTTTTCCTATTTATGACATAATCAATGCTTGTGCCAAATTTCACGTTTCTATGACACCGGAAAGTGAAAAAATTACATTCTGCACGTAAAATTTTGACGCCAATTCTTTTGCGCTAGAATTGAAAAATCGAGTTGGGACTTATAAACTTTTCCTATTTATGACATAATCAATGCTCGTTGCGAAATTTCACGTTTCTATGACACCGGAAAGTGAAAAAATTACATTCCGTACGTAAAATTTCAACGCTAATTCTTTTGCGCATACAATTGAATAATCGAGTTGGGACCCATTAGGTTTTCCTATTTCTGATATAATCAATGCTCGTGCCAAATTTCCCGTTTCTATGACACCGGAATGTGAGAAAATTACATTCCGCACGTAAAATTTGGACGCTAATTCTTTTGCGCATAGAATTGAATAATGGAGATGGGACCCATTAGCTTTTCCTATTTATGACATAATCAATGCTTGTGCCAAATTTCACGTTTCTATGACACCGGAAAGTGAGAAAATTAGATTCCGTACGTAAAATTTGGACGCTAATTCTTTTGCGCATAGAATTGAATAATGGAGTTGGGACCCATTAGCTTTTACTATTTATGACATAATCAATGCCTGTGCCAAATTTCCTGTTTCTATGACACTGGAAAGTAAAGAAATTACATTCCGCACGTAAAATTTGGACGCTAATTCTTTTGCGCATCGAATTGAATAATGGAGTTGGGACCCATTAGCTTTTCCTATTTATGACATAATCAATGCTCGTGCCAAATTTCACGTTTCTATGACACCGGAAAGTGAAAAAATTTCATTCCGCACGTAAAATTTCAATGCCAATTCTTTTGCGCTAGAATTGAATAATCGAGTTGGGACCTATAAACTTTTCCTATTTATGACATAATCAATGCTCGTGCGAAATTTCACATTTCTATGACACCGGAAAGTGAAAAAATTACATTCCGTAAGTAAAATTTCGACGCTAATTCTTTTGCGCATACAATTGAATAATCGAGCTGGGGCCCTTTAGCTTTTCCTATTTATGACATAATCAATGCTCGTGCCAAATTTCCCGTTTCTATGACACCGGAATGTGAGAAAATTACATTCAGCAGGTAAAATTTGGACGCTAATTCTTTTGCGCATAGAATTGAATAATGGAGTTGGGACCCATTAGCTTTTCCTACTTATGACATAATCAATGCTCATGCCAAATTTCCCTTCTCTATGACACCGGAAGGTGCAAAAATTACATTCCGCACGTAAAATTTCGACGCCAATTCTTTTGCGCTAGAATTAAATAATCGAGTTGGCACCCATTAGCTTTTCCTATTTAGGACATAATCAATGCTCATGCCAATTTTCCCTTTTCTATGACACCGGCAAGTGAGAAAATTACATTCCGCACGTAAAATTTGGACGCTAATTCTTTTGTGCATAGAATTAAATAATGGAGTTGGGACCCATTAGCTTTTCCTTTTTATGACATAATCAATGCTCGTGCCAAATTTCACGTTTCTATGACATTGGGAAGTGAGAGATTTAGATTATGTACGTAAAATTTTGGCGCCAATTCTTTTGCGCATAGAATTGAATAATGGCGTTGGGACCGATTAACTTTTCCTATTTATGACATAATCAATGCTCGTGCCAAATTTCCCATTTCTATGACATTGGGAAGTGAGTGATTTAGATTATGTACTTTAAATTTCAAAGTCAATTCTTTTGCGCTAGAATTGAATAATCGGGTTGGGAGCCAATTTCTTTTCCTATTTTGGAGAAAATCTATGCTTGCGCAAAATTTCATGTTTCTACGACATCGGGAAGTTGGAGAACTTTTGGCGAGTCAGTCAGTCAGTCAGTCAATGAGGGCTTTCAGCTTTATATATATAGACTAGCTGATATACCCGGCTTCGCCCGAGTTAATTTGGTACTGGTGTTTATCTGGTGTTCACACGGAAAATCTTATGAAGTCGTGGTTACTTTAGAGATACTGAGGAAAAACATATATTCACCATTTTGCATAGTTCTCTGCGTTACCCAGGAAACACCATGTGGAGGTAATCATGCGACGTTTCCTTCATATAAAATGACATCAGGAAGTGAGAGAATTAGATTACGCACATAATATTTGGACACTAATTCTTTTGCACTTAGAATTGAATAATCGAGTTGGGACCTATTAACTTTTCATATTTATGACACAATCAATAATTGTGCCAAATTTCATGTTTCTATGACATTTGGAAGTGAGAGATTTGGATTGTATGTAAAATTTGGATGCTAATTCTTTTGCGCATTGAATTGAATAATAGAGTTGGGACCCATTAGCTTTCCCTATTCATGACATAATCAATATTCGTGCCAAATTTCACGTTTCTATGACACAGGAAAGTGAGAAAATTACATTCCGCACGTAAAATTTGGACGCTGATTCTTTTGCGCATAGAATTGAATAATCGAGTTGGGACCCATTAGCTTTTCCTATTTATGACATAATAAATGCTCGTGCCAAATTTCCCGTTTCTATGACACCGGAAAGTGAGAAAATTAGATTCCGCATGTAAAATTTGGACGCTAATTCTTTTGCGCATAGAATTAAATAATGGAGTTGGGACCCATTAGCTTTTACTATTTATGACATAATCAATGCTCGTGCCAAATTTCCTGTTTCTATGACACCGGAAAGTGAAAAAATTACATTCCGTACGTAAAATTTTGACGCCAATTCTTTTGCGCTAGAATTGAATAATGGAGTTGGGACCCATTAACTTTTCCTATTTATGACATAATCAATGCTCGTGCCAATTTTCCCCTTTCTATGACACCCAAAAGTGAGAAAATTTCATACCGCACGTAAAATTTCAATGCCAATTCTTTTGCGCTAGAATTGAATAATCGAGTTGGGACCTATAAACTTTTCCTATTTATGACATAATCAATGCTCGTGCGAAATTTCACGTTTCTATGACACCGGAAAGTGAAAAAATTACATTCCGTAAGTAAAATTTGACGCTAATTCTTTTGCGCATACAATTGAATAATCGAGTTGGGACCCATTAGCTTTTCCTATTTATGACATAATCAATGCTCGTGCCAAATTTCCCGTTTCTATGACACCGGTATGTGAGAAAATTACATTCCGCACGTAAAATTTGGACGCTAATTCTTTTGTGCATAGAATTGAATAATGGAGTTGGGACCCATTAGCTTTTCCTACTTATGACATAATCAAGGCTCGTGCCAAATTTCCCTTTTCTATGACACCGGAAGGTGCAAAAATTACATTCCGCACGTAAAATTTCGACGCCAATTCTTTTGCGCTAGAATTGAATAATGGAATTGGGACCTATTAACTTTTCCTATTTATGACATAATCAATGCTCGTGCCAAATTTCCCGTTTCTATGACACCGGAAAGTGAGAAAATTAGATTGCGTATGTAAAATTTGGATGCTAATTCTTTTGCGCATAGAATTGAATAATCGAGTTGGGACCCATTAGCTTTTCCTATTTATGACATAATCAATGCTCGTGTCAAATTTCCTGTTTCTATGACACCGGAATGTGAGAAAATTAGATTCCGTACGTCAAATTTTGACGCTAATTCTTTTGCGCTAGAATTGAATAATGGAGTTGGGACCTATGAACTTTTCCTATTTCTGACATAATCAATGCTCGTGCCAAATTTCCCGAATCTATGACACCGGAAAGTGAGAAAATTAGATTCCGTACGTAAAATTTGGACGCTAATTCTTTTGCGCATAGAATTGAATAATGGAGTTGGGACCCATTAGATTTTACTTTTTATGACATAATCAATGCTCGTGCCAAATTTCCTGTTTCTATGACACCGGAAAGTGAAAAAATTACATTCCGCACGTAAAATTTCGACGCCAATTCTTTTGCGCTAGAATTGAATAATGGAATTGGGACCTATTAACTTTTCCTATTTATGACATAATCAATGCTCGTGCCAAATTTCCCGTTTCTATGACACCGGAAAGTGAGAAAATTACATTCCGCACATAAAATGTCGACGCTAAATCTTTTGCACATAGAATTGAATAATGGAGTTGGGACCCATTAGCGTTTCCTATTTATGACATAATCAATGCTCGTGCCAATTTTTATCGTTCCTATGACACCGGAAAGTGAGAAAATTACATTCCGCACGTAAAAGTTCGACGCCAATTATTTTGCGCTAGAATTGAATAATGGAGTTGGGACCCATTTGCTTTTCCTATTCATGACATAATCAATGCTCGTGCCAAATTTCACGTTTCTATGACACCGGAAAGTGAAAAAATTTCATTCCACACGTAAAATTTTGATGCCAATTCTTTTGCGCTAGAATTGAATAATCGAGTTGGGACCTATAAACTTTTCCTATTTATGACATAATCAATGCTCGTGCCAAGTTTCACGTTTCTATGACACCGGAAAGTGAAAAAATTACATTCCGTAAGTAAAATTTCGACGCTAATTCTTTTGCGCATAGAATTGAATAATCGAGTCGGGACCCATTAGCTTTTCCTATTTATAACATAGTCAATGCTCGTGGCAAATTTCCCGTTTCTATGACACCGGAAAGTGAAGAAATTACATTCCGCACGTAAAATTTGGATGCTAATTCTTTTGCGCATAGCATTGAATAATCGAGTTGGGACCCATTAGCTTTTCCTATTTATGACATAATCAATGCTCGTGCCAAATTTCACGTTTCTGACACCAGAAAGTGAAAAAATTACATTCCGCACGTAAAATTTCGACGCCAATTCTTTTGCGCTACAATTAAATAATGGAGTTGGGACCTATAAACTTTTCCTATTTCTGACATAATCAATGTTCGTGCCAAATTTCACGTTTCTATGACACCGGAAAGTGAGAAAAATAGATTTTGTATGTAAAATTTCAACGATAATTCTTTTGCGCATAGAATTGAATATTGGAGTTGGGACCCATTAGCTTTTCTTATTTATGACATCATCAATGCTTGTGCCAAATTTCCCGTTTCTATGACACCGGAAAGTGAAAAAATTACATTCCGCACGTAAAATTTCGACGCCAATTCTTTTGCGCTAGAATTGAATAATCGAGTTGGGACCCATTAGCATTTCCTTTTTATGACATAATCAATGCTCCTGCCAAATTTCACGTTTCTATGACATTGGGAAGTGAGAGATTTAGATTCCGTACGTAAAATTTTGGCGCCAATTCTTTTGCGCTAGAATTGAATAATGAAGTTGGGACCCATTAGCTTTTCCTACTTATGACATAATCAATGCTCGTACCAAATTTCCCATTTCTATGACACCGGAATGTGAGAAAATTACATTCCGCACGTAAAATTTTGACGCCAATTCTTTTGCGCATAGAATTGAATAATGGAGTTGGGACCCATTAACTTTTCCTATTTATGACACAATCAATGCTCGTGCCAAATTTCCCATTTCTATGACATTGGGAAGTGAGTGATTTAGATTATGTACGTTAAATTTCGACGCCAATTCTTTTGTGCTAGAATTGAATAATCGAGTTGGGAGCCAATTTCTTTTCCTATTTTGGAGATAATCTATGCTTGCGCCAAATTTCATGTTTCTACGACATCGGGAAGTTGGAGAACTTTTGATGAGTCAGTCAGTTTGTCAGTCAGTGAGTCAGTGAGGGCTTTCAGCTTTATATATATAGACTAGCTGATATACCCGGCTTCGCCCGAGTTAATTTGGTACTGGTGTTTATCTGGTGTTCACACGGAAAATCTTATGAAGTCGTGGTTACTTTAGAGATACTGAGGAAAAACATATATTCACCATTTTGCATAGTTCTCTGCGTTATCCAGGAAACACCACGTGGAGGTAATCATGGGAAGTTTCCTTCATATAAAATTACATCAGGAAGTGAGAGAATTAGATTACGTACATAAAATTTGGACACTAATTCTTTTGCGCTAAGAATTAAATAATCGAGTTGGGACCTATTAACTTTTCATATTTATGACACAATCAATGCTTGTGCCAAATTTCATGTTTTTATGACATTGGGAAGTGAGAGATTTGGATTAGGTATGTAAAATTTGGACGCTAATTCTTTTGCGCATAGAATTGAATAATCGAGTTGGGACCTATTAGCTTTTCCTATTTATGACATAATCAATGCTCGTGCCAAATTTCCCGTTTCTATGACACCGGAAAGTGAGAAAATTAGATTCCGTACGTAAAATTTGGACGCTAATTCTTTTGCGCATATAATTGAATAATGGAGTTGGGACCCATTAGCTTTTACTATTTATGACATAATCAATGCTCGTGTCAAATTTCCCGTTTCTATGACACTGGAAAGTAAAGAAATTACATTCCGCACGTAAAATTTGGACGCTAATTCTTTTGCGCATCGAATTGAATATCGGAGTTGGGACCCATTAGCTATTCCTATTTATGACATAATCAATGCTCGTGCCAAATTTCACGTTTCTATGACACCGGAAAGTAAAGAAATTACATCCCGCACGTAAAATTTCTATGCCAATTCTTTTGCGCTAGAATTGAATAATCGAGTTGATACCTGTAAACTTTTCCTATTTATGTCATAATCAATGCTCGTGCCAAATTTCACGTTTCTATGACACCGGAAAGTGAAAAAATTACATTCCGCACGTAAAATTTCGACGACAATTCTTTTGCGCTAGAATTGAATAATCGAGTTGGGACCCATTAGCTTTTCCTATTAAGGACATAATCAATGCTCGTGCCAAATTTCACGTTTCTATGACACCAGAAAGTGAAAAAATTACATTCCGCACGTAAAATTTCGACGCCAATTCTTTTGCGCTAAAATCTAATAATGGAGTTGGGACCTATGAGCTTTTCCTATTTCTGACATAATCAATGCTCGTGCCAAATTTCACGTTTCTATGACACCGGAAAGTGAGAAAAATAGATTTCGTACGTAAAATTTCAATGCTAATTCTATTGCGCATAGAATTGAATAATCGAGTTGGGACCCATTAGCTTTTCTTATTTATGACATAATCAATGCTTGTGCCAAATTTCATGTTTCTATCACATTGGAAAGTGAGAAAATTAGATTCCGTACGTAAAATTTGGACGCTAATTCTTTTGCGCATAGAATTGAATAATCAAGTTGGGACCCATAAGCTCTTCCTATTTATGACATAATCAATGCTCATGCCAAATTTCACGTTTCTATGACACCGGAAATTGAGAAAATTAGATTCAGTACGTAAAATTTGGACGCTAATTCTTTTGCGCATAGAATTAAATAATGGAGTTGGGACCCATTAGCTTTTACTATTTATGACATAATCAATGCTCATGCCAAATTTCCCATTTCTATGACACCGGAAAGTGAAAAAATTACATTCCGCATGTAAAATTTTGACGCCAATTCTTTTGTGCATAGAATTTAATAATCGAGTTGGGAACCATTCGCTTTTCCTATTTATGACATAATCAATGCTCATGCCAAATTTCCCGTTTCTATGACACCGGAAAGTGAGAAAATTAGATTCCGCACGTAAAATTTGGACGCTAATTCTTTTGTGCATAGAATTAAATAATCGACTTGGGACCCATTAGCTTTTCCTTTTTATGACATAATCAATGCTCCTGCCAAATGTCACGTTTCTATGACATTGGGAAGTGAGAGATTTAGATTATGTACGTAAAATTTTGGCGCCAATTCTTTTGCGCATAGAATTGAATAATGGCGTTGGGACCCATTAACTTTTCTTATTTATGACATAATCAATGCTCGTGCCAAATTTCCCATTTCTATGACATTGGGAAGTGAGTGATTTAGATTATGCACTTTAAATTTCAAAGTCAATTCTTTTGCGCTAGAATTGAATAATCGAGTTGGGACCCAATTTCTTTTCCTATTTTGGAGAAAATCTATGCTTGCGCCAAATTTCATGTTTCTACGACATCGGGAAGTTGGAGAACTTTTGGCAAGTCAGTCAGTGTCTCAGTCAGTGAGTCAGTCAGTCAGTGAGTCAGTGAGGGCTTTCAGCTTTACATATATAGACTAGCTGATATACCCGGCTTCGCCCGAGTTAATTTGGTACTGGTGTTTATCTGGTGTTCACACGGAAAATCTTATGAAGTCGTGATTACTTTAGAGATACTGAGGAAAAACATATGTTCACCATTTTGCATAGTTCTCTGCGTAACCCAGGAAACACCATGTGGAGGTAATCATGCGACGTTTCCCTCATATAAAATGACATCAGGAAGTGAGAATTAGATTACGTACATAAAATTTGGACACTAATTCTTTTGCGCTTAGAATTGAATAATCGTGTTGGGACCTATTAACTTTTCATATATATGACACAATCAATGCTTGTGCCAAATTTCATGTTTCTATGACATTGGGAAGTGAGAGATTTGGATTGTATGTAAAATTTGGACGCTAATTCTTTTGCGCATAGAATTGAATAATGGAGTTGGGACCTATTAGCTTTTCCTATTTATGACATAATCAATGCTCCTGCCAAATTTCATGTTTCTATGACACAGGAAAGTGAGAAAATTACATTCCGCACGTAAAATTTGGACGCTAATTCTTTTGCGCATAGAATTGAATAATGGAGTTGGGACCCATTAGCTTTTCCTACTTATGACATAATCAATGCTCGTGCCAAATTTCCCGTTTCTATGACACCGGAATGTGATAAAATTACATTCCGCACGTAAAATTTCGACGCCAATTCTTTTGCGCTAGAATTGAATAATCGAGTTGGGACCCATTAGCTTTTCATTTTTATGACATAATCAATGCTCCTGCCAAATTTCACGTTTCTATGACATTGGGAAGTGAGAGATTTAGATTATGTACGTAAAATTTTGGCACCAATTCTTTTGCGCATAGAATTGAATAATGGAGTTGGGACCCATTAACTTTTCCTATTTTGGAGATAATCTATGCTTGCGCCAAATTTCATGTTTCTACGACATCGGGAAGTTGGAGAACTTTTGGCGAGTCAGTCAGTGTGTCAGTCAGTGAGTCAGTCAGTGAGTCAGTCAGTGAGTCAGTCAGTGAGTCAGTCAGTGAGTCAGTCAGTGAGTCAGGTCAGTCAGTCAGTGAGTCAGGTCAGTCAGTCAGGTCAGTCAGTGAGGGCTTTCAGCTTTATATATCTAGACTAGCTGATATACCCGGCTTCGCCCGAGTTAATTTGGTACTGGTGTTTATCTGGTGTTCACACGGAAAATCTTATGAAGTCGTGGTTACTTTAGAGATACTGAGTAAAAACATATGTTCACCATTTTGCATAGTTCTCTGCGTTACCCAGGAAACACCACGTGGAGGTAATCATGCGACGTTTCCTTCATATAAAATGACATCAGGAAGTGAGAGAATTAGATTACGTACATAAAATTTGGACACTAATTCTTTTGCGCTTAGAATTGAATAATCGTGTTGGGACCTATTAACTTTTCATATTTATGACACAATCAATGCTTGTGCCAAATTTCATGTTTCTATGACATTGGGAAGTGAGAGATTTGGATTATGTATGTAAAATTTGGACGCTAATTCTTTTGCGCTACAATTAAATAATGGAGTTGGGACCTATAAACTTTTCCTATTTCTGACATAATCAATGTTCGTGCCAAATTTCACGTTTCTATGACACCGGAAAGTGAGAAAAATAGATTTTGTATGTAAAATTTCAACGATAATTCTTTTGCGCATAGAATTGAATATTGGAGTTGGGACCCATTAGCTTTTCTTATTTATGACATCATCAATGCTTGTGCCAAATTTCCCGTTTCTATGACACCGGAAAGTGAAAAAATTACATTCCGCACGTAAAATTTCGACGCCAATTCTTTTGCGCTAGAATTGAATAATCGAGTTGGGACCCATTAGCATTTCCTTTTTATGACATAATCAATGCTCCTGCCAAATTTCACGTTTCTATGACATTGGGAAGTGAGAGATTTAGATTCCGTACGTAAAATTTTGGCGCCAATTCTTTTGCGCTAGAATTGAATAATGAAGTTGGGACCCATTAGCTTTTCCTACTTATGACATAATCAATGCTCGTACCAAATTTCCCATTTCTATGACACCGGAATGTGAGAAAATTACATTCCGCACGTAAAATTTTGACGCCAATTCTTTTGCGCATAGAATTGAATAATGGAGTTGGGACCCATTAACTTTTCCTATTTATGACACAATCAATGCTCGTGCCAAATTTCCCATTTCTATGACATTGGGAAGTGAGTGATTTAGATTATGTACGTTAAATTTCGACGCCAATTCTTTTGTGCTAGAATTGAATAATCGAGTTGGGAGCCAATTTCTTTTCCTATTTTGGAGATAATCTATGCTTGCGCCAAATTTCATGTTTCTACGACATCGGGAAGTTGGAGAACTTTTGATGAGTCAGTCAGTTTGTCAGTCAGTGAGTCAGTGAGGGCTTTCAGCTTTATATATATAGACTAGCTGATATACCCGGCTTCGCCCGAGTTAATTTGGTACTGGTGTTTATCTGGTGTTCACACGGAAAATCTTATGAAGTCGTGGTTACTTTAGAGATACTGAGGAAAAACATATATTCACCATTTTGCATAGTTCTCTGCGTTATCCAGGAAACACCACGTGGAGGTAATCATGGGAAGTTTCCTTCATATAAAATTACATCAGGAAGTGAGAGAATTAGATTACGTACATAAAATTTGGACACTAATTCTTTTGCGCTAAGAATTAAATAATCGAGTTGGGACCTATTAACTTTTCATATTTATGACACAATCAATGCTTGTGCCAAATTTCATGTTTTTATGACATTGGGAAGTGAGAGATTTGGATTAGGTATGTAAAATTTGGACGCTAATTCTTTTGCGCATAGAATTGAATAATCGAGTTGGGACCTATTAGCTTTTCCTATTTATGACATAATCAATGCTCGTGCCAAATTTCCCGTTTCTATGACACCGGAAAGTGAGAAAATTAGATTCCGTACGTAAAATTTGGACGCTAATTCTTTTGCGCATATAATTGAATAATGGAGTTGGGACCCATTAGCTTTTACTATTTATGACATAATCAATGCTCGTGTCAAATTTCCCGTTTCTATGACACTGGAAAGTAAAGAAATTACATTCCGCACGTAAAATTTGGACGCTAATTCTTTTGCGCATCGAATTGAATATCGGAGTTGGGACCCATTAGCTATTCCTATTTATGACATAATCAATGCTCGTGCCAAATTTCACGTTTCTATGACACCGGAAAGTAAAGAAATTACATCCCGCACGTAAAATTTCTATGCCAATTCTTTTGCGCTAGAATTGAATAATCGAGTTGATACCTGTAAACTTTTCCTATTTATGTCATAATCAATGCTCGTGCCAAATTTCACGTTTCTATGACACCGGAAAGTGAAAAAATTACATTCCGCACGTAAAATTTCGACGACAATTCTTTTGCGCTAGAATTGAATAATCGAGTTGGGACCCATTAGCTTTTCCTATTAAGGACATAATCAATGCTCGTGCCAAATTTCACGTTTCTATGACACCAGAAAGTGAAAAAATTACATTCCGCACGTAAAATTTCGACGCCAATTCTTTTGCGCTAAAATCTAATAATGGAGTTGGGACCTATGAGCTTTTCCTATTTCTGACATAATCAATGCTCGTGCCAAATTTCACGTTTCTATGACACCGGAAAGTGAGAAAAATAGATTTCGTACGTAAAATTTCAATGCTAATTCTATTGCGCATAGAATTGAATAATCGAGTTGGGACCCATTAGCTTTTCTTATTTATGACATAATCAATGCTTGTGCCAAATTTCATGTTTCTATCACATTGGAAAGTGAGAAAATTAGATTCCGTACGTAAAATTTGGACGCTAATTCTTTTGCGCATAGAATTGAATAATCAAGTTGGGACCCATAAGCTCTTCCTATTTATGACATAATCAATGCTCATGCCAAATTTCACGTTTCTATGACACCGGAAATTGAGAAAATTAGATTCAGTACGTAAAATTTGGACGCTAATTCTTTTGCGCATAGAATTAAATAATGGAGTTGGGACCCATTAGCTTTTACTATTTATGACATAATCAATGCTCATGCCAAATTTCCCATTTCTATGACACCGGAAAGTGAAAAAATTACATTCCGCATGTAAAATTTTGACGCCAATTCTTTTGCGCATAGAATTTAATAATCGAGTTGGGAACCATTCGCTTTTCCTATTTATGACATAATCAATGCTCATGCCAAATTTCCCGTTTCTATGACACCGGAAAGTGAGAAAATTAGATTCCGCACGTAAAATTTGGACGCTAATTCTTTTGTGCATAGAATTAAATAATCGACTTGGGACCCATTAGCTTTTCCTTTTTATGACATAATCAATGCTCCTGCCAAATGTCACGTTTCTATGACATTGGGAAGTGAGAGATTTAGATTATGTACGTAAAATTTTGGCGCCAATTCTTTTGCGCATAGAATTGAATAATGGCGTTGGGACCCATTAACTTTTCTTATTTATGACATAATCAATGCTCGTGCCAAATTTCCCATTTCTATGACATTGGGAAGTGAGTGATTTAGATTATGCACTTTAAATTTCAAAGTCAATTCTTTTGCGCTAGAATTGAATAATCGAGTTGGGACCCAATTTCTTTTCCTATTTTGGAGAAAATCTATGCTTGCGCCAAATTTCATGTTTCTACGACATCGGGAAGTTGGAGAACTTTTGGCAAGTCAGTCAGTGTCTCAGTCAGTGAGTCAGTCAGTCAGTGAGTCAGTGAGGGCTTTCAGCTTTACATATATAGACTAGCTGATATACCCGGCTTCGCCCGAGTTAATTTGGTACTGGTGTTTATCTGGTGTTCACACGGAAAATCTTATGAAGTCGTGATTACTTTAGAGATACTGAGGAAAAACATATGTTCACCATTTTGCATAGTTCTCTGCGTAACCCAGGAAACACCATGTGGAGGTAATCATGCGACGTTTCCCTCATATAAAATGACATCAGGAAGTGAGAATTAGATTACGTACATAAAATTTGGACACTAATTCTTTTGCGCTTAGAATTGAATAATCGTGTTGGGACCTATTAACTTTTCATATATATGACACAATCAATGCTTGTGCCAAATTTCATGTTTCTATGACATTGGGAAGTGAGAGATTTGGATTGTATGTAAAATTTGGACGCTAATTCTTTTGCGCATAGAATTGAATAATGGAGTTGGGACCTATTAGCTTTTCCTATTTATGACATAATCAATGCTCCTGCCAAATTTCATGTTTCTATGACACAGGAAAGTGAGAAAATTACATTCCGCACGTAAAATTTGGACGCTAATTCTTTTGCGCATAGAATTGAATAATGGAGTTGGGACCCATTAGCTTTTCCTACTTATGACATAATCAATGCTCGTGCCAAATTTCCCGTTTCTATGACACCGGAATGTGATAAAATTACATTCCGCACGTAAAATTTCGACGCCAATTCTTTTGCGCTAGAATTGAATAATCGAGTTGGGACCCATTAGCTTTTCATTTTTATGACATAATCAATGCTCCTGCCAAATTTCACGTTTCTATGACATTGGGAAGTGAGAGATTTAGATTATGTACGTAAAATTTTGGCACCAATTCTTTTGCGCATAGAATTGAATAATGGAGTTGGGACCCATTAACTTTTCCTATTTTGGAGATAATCTATGCTTGCGCCAAATTTCATGTTTCTACGACATCGGGAAGTTGGAGAACTTTTGGCGAGTCAGTCAGTGTGTCAGTCAGTGAGTCAGTCAGTGAGTCAGTCAGTGAGTCAGTCAGTGAGTCAGTCAGTGAGTCAGGTCAGTCAGTCAGTGAGTCAGGTCAGTCAGTCAGGTCAGTCAGTGAGGGCTTTCAGCTTTATATATCTAGACTAGCTGATATACCCGGCTTCGCCCGAGTTAATTTGGTACTGGTGTTTATCTGGTGTTCACACGGAAAATCTTATGAAGTCGTGGTTACTTTAGAGATACTGAGTAAAAACATATGTTCACCATTTTGCATAGTTCTCTGCGTTACCCAGGAAACACCACGTGGAGGTAATCATGCGACGTTTCCTTCATATAAAATGACATCAGGAAGTGAGAGAATTAGATTACGTACATAAAATTTGGACACTAATTCTTTTGTGCTTAGAATTGAATAATCGAGTTGGGACCTATTAACTTTTCATATTTATGACACAATCAATGCTTGTGCCAAATTTCATGTTTCTATGACATTGGGAAGTGAGAGATTTGGATTATGTATGTAAAATTTGGACGCTAATTCTTTTGCGCATAGAATTGAATAATGGAGTTGGGACCCATTAGCTTTCCCTATTTATGACATAATCAATGCTCCTGCCAAATTTCACGTTTCTATGACACCAGAAAGTGAGAAAATTAGATTCCGTACGTAAAATTTTGACGCCAATTCTTTTGCGCTAGAATTGAATAATCGAGTTGGGACTTATTCGCTTTTCCTATTTATGACATAATCAATGCTCTTGCTAAATTTTACGTTTCTATGACACCGGAAAGTGAGAAAATTACATTCTGCACGTAAAATTTGGACGCTAATTCTTTTGCGCATAGAATTGAATAATCGAGTTGGGACCCATTAGCTTTTCCTTTTTATGACATAATGAATGCTCCTGCCAAATTTCCCGTTTCTATGACATTGGGAAGTGAGAGATTTAGATTATGTACGTAAAATTTTGACGCCAATTCTTTTGCGCATAGAATTGAACAATCGAGTTGGGACCTATTAACTTTTCCTATTTATGACATAATCAATGCTCGTGCCAAATTTTCCGTTTCTATGACATTGGGAAGTGAGTGATTTAGATTATGTACGTTAAATTTCGACGCCAATTCTTTTGCGCTAGAATTGAATAATCGAGTTGGGACCCAATTTCTTTTCCTATTTTGGAGATAATCTATGCTTGCGCCAAATTTCATGTTTCTACGACATCGGTAGTTTGGAGAACTTTTGGCGAGTCAGTCAGTGAGTCAGTCAGTGAGTCAGTGAGGCCTTTCAGCTTTATATATATAGATAACGGGAACCAGAGTACGGCTGCTTCCTCACTCAAATGTGCTTTCCATCAAGTGCACCAATGCAGCGCGAAAAGTGTGTTGTGTCCAAGAAAGCTGAAGCTATATTTTTCCTGTCTGAGGTGGTCTGTTGGGCCAAAACTTAAAGGGGTTGTCCCGTGATAGCAAGTGGTGTTAAGCACTTCTGTATGGCCATATTAATGCACTTTGTAATATACATTGTGCATTAAATATGAGCCATACAGAAGTTATACACTTACCCCTCCGATGCTGGCGTCCCCGTCTCCATGGCGCCGACTAAAGCTGCCTTCTCCCTGGATTAGACGCGCTTGCGCTGTCTGCCCTCTTCTGTCCGGCTCCGGCGTGCTCGCGCTGCAGAGATCTTCTGCGCATGCGAGAATTGAATACAATGAGAGAACATCGCGATCCTTTGCTTCAGCTGTGACAGGTGGCAGAGGATTTCTTCTTCTCCGCGGGGAGTCTCATTGTCACTGGACACTGTGACAATGCTGTCATAGTGTTCAGTGACAAAGGAACTCTCAGTGGAGATGAAGAAATCCTCTACCACAGCTGTCACAGCTGTAGCAGAGGATCGCAATGTTCTCTGTATGTCAATGGGGTCGCTGCTGCTGCCACTTGCCCCATTAACCAAAGATGAAAACCCTGCATGCGCAGAAGACCTCTGCAGCGCGAGCACGCCGGAGCCGGACAGAAGAGGGCAGACAGCGCAAGCGCATCTAATCCCGGGAGAAGGTAGCTTTAGTTGGCACCATGGAGAAGGGGACGCCAGCACCGGAGGGGTAAGTGTATAACTTCTGTATGGCCAATATTTAATGCACGATGTATATTACAAAGTGCATTAATATGGCCATACAGAAGTGCCTAACACCACTTGCTATCACGGGACAACCCCTTTAAGGCTGCAGTCGATTCCAAGTTACCTCACACGTATTGTGCACAGTTTGTGCAATGGTTGACTGTCGTAGTAGAAAATCTAAAGGTAGTGTTATAAACAATATTCCCGTTGCAAGGAATCTGCAAACATAGTGGAAAATTCTGAGAAAACAAATTAATACTCCAAAAAACACTAATCAACAAGTGGCTGCTTGCCAAGAAATACTTAACATTTAAAAATATATGAAAAAAAAACATGCCCTTTACATATAGCACAGAACACTGGCATGGTCCAAAGTTATTGCAGTCGCTGCACATATGCACTACACACATTCACTGTGACAAGCAAGGCAAAGGTAACCCCCCAGACACAAAACAAACCCTGCGCTAAGGAACTAAGCCACTGTGCACTCTGTAAACATTCATTTTACAAACTACACTCCAAAATTACAATCAGGGCAACTGTATGCTGGATACCCTCCTAGCAAAATTAGCCGTAAAACAGTTATTCTCTCAATTTTTAAGTTAATTTTCCACCTCCAAAAATTGATAATAACAGCAGTGTTTATCACTGGAGGTTAAAAAAAAAGGACACAGCAACTGAGGGGAAAACACTGACAAGCTCAGAGGGCAGTGGTGAATAATGAATACAGAACAGGGTGCGACACCTCCTCGCCTGTATTTACTCAGTGGCACAGATCATGGGGCACACTGTGACGTCAGTGTGCACTTGGGATCCTCCTCCCATCATCTCCTCCTTGATTCCGCAGGAGCAGAGGGAAGGAGGTGCTCAGACACACCCACAGACGTCAGCAGAGGGTCTTCGACAACAAGAAGGTATAAGTATATGGGTGTCGAGGGGGCACTATTTAAACTGGGCCAGAAATAGCTAATACTATTACTAACAGTTTCCCCTATATCGTCCCCCACTATTACTAATAGAGCTAGCGTGAGGGGTCACTAATACTACTGTGTGCGCTGTTGAGGTCACTATTACCACTGAAGCTATTGCATGGGGTAGCAAATACTACTGAGGTGGCTGTGGGGGTCACTATTGGGTGTTATCTGTCTGGGATGATGTAGTGAATCCTGCACTGAGCAGGAGGTTGGACCCGATGACCCTGGAGTTCACTTCCAACTCTACCATTTTATGATTCTATTACTGCTCTGGCCTATGAGAGGGTCAATATTATTGCTGTTTGAGACACAATTAAAACTACCGCTACTGTGGGGGGTCGCTACTATTACTGGGGCCACTGTGGGTGACACTATAACTGCAGGAGCTAATGTAGGGGTCAATATTACCAGTGAAACTACTATGGAGGTCACTATTACTACTGGGGCAACTGAGGAGGTCACTATTGCTAGTGAGGGGGTCACTATTACTGCTGAGGCCACTATTGGGGGGGTCACTATTACTACTGAAGTCTCTGTGAGGGCCACTGTTACTGCTGAGGCCACTGTGGGGGGTCGCTATTTCTACTCAGCTATGTTTACATGTGACGAAAATGCTTCAGAATGTCCTCAGCAGAAATCTCTGTGACAAATTTCACAGCAATACCACGCCAAAAATGCAGTCAAAATCAGCACAATCTTTAATTTGAAACAGCTTTGCCCTTTTTAATAACACTGCAGGTAAAAGAATACATTGTGATAAGCCCTGTCCCCTGCCATATTGGCATTTGACAATAAATATGAGGTTGGTCTCAAACTCACTCAAGTAGCGGCACAAGCAAAATACAAAGGTACAAAGGGCTCATTTATGACAAGAAATTTGCAGGCAGGCAGCTATTTAACCCCTTAACGACCAGCCCATAGTGTTTTTACGTCCTCCCAAAGTGGGCTTTATTCTCTGAGGACGTAAAAACATGTGTCCTGCAGAGAATAAAGCCCCTCGGGCTCTGGACGTGACAGCTCCATGCTGTCGGTGCCCGCAGGTAGCCGACAGCATGGAGCTGTCATCACAGGCTGCTCGGATCCCCCCCCCTACCCCCCCCCGGCAATGCGATCGGCGCTATCCAATCGATACCGCCGATCGCATAAAAGTTAAAAAAAGTTGAAAAACAGTTAAAGATTCAGCTGCCCTGATGGATCGGATCCATCAGGGCAGCTGAAATTACTCACCCCCGTCCGCCGCACTGCTCCCCGCTCTCCTGATGCTCCGGGACCCGAAGCTGGCCTTCTGCGCATGCGCGCCAGCGGCATTACATCAGCCGCATGCGCAGAAGGCCCGGAGCCGTGGGAGATTGAAAATCTCCTGGCTCCCAGTTCCTGTAGCTAGCCGGGAGGCAGGAGATGTCAGCGGGGACTGGTCCCCGGTACCGCGATCGCCGTTATCCAATGGATAAAGGCGATCGCGGAAAAGTGAAAAAAAGTTTTAAAAAAGCAAAGTTTCACCTCCCCCCATGGATCGGATCCATGAGGGGAGGTGAAAATACTCACCTCGGTCCACCCCGATGTCCCGCTGTCCCGGGACCCGTAGTCCCCTTCTGCAATGCGCGCCCGATGATTGACGTCGGGAGCGTGCACAGAGGGGCTCGAGCCCCGGGAAATTCAAAATCCCTCTGCTCCTGGCTGCCATGTGTAGCCAGGAGCAGAGGGATGTCACCCAGCATGTGATCACTGTTATCCAATGGATAACAGTGATCATGTAAAGTAAAAAAAAGTGTAAAAAAGTTTTTAAAAAAAGTAAAAAAGTTTTAAAAAGTTAAAAAAGCTTACGTTTCATCTCCCCTCATGGATCATATCCGTGAGGGAGGATGAAAGTACGTACCTATGGCCCCCGGATTTATCCGTGGACCTTACCCCAGCTTCTGCGCACACGCCCGTTGCCAAAATGGCGGACGCATGCGCAAAAGCTGTGGATTGCCAGGATAATTTAAATTCTCCCTGCTCCTGGCTAAAAAACGTAGCCAAGAGCCTGGAGCTTTCACGGAGGGCCGCGGTGAGCGGATCATGGTCACGTGTTCGCCGTTATCCAATAATGGCGGTCACGTAAAAGTTAAAAAAAAAAATTTGAAGTTTCATCTCCCCCCACCGATGCGATCGGTGAGAGGAGATGAAACTTTTTACCAGAGGCCTCCGTATTTGCACCCCGACGCAATTCTACTCCGTGAACCTTACCGGATTCTGCACATGCAACAGCCGACAAAAAGCCGGACACATGCGCAGGAGTCAGGGAGCCCAGGAAATTTAAAACCTCCTTGCTCTCAGCGACCAACGGTCGCCGAGAGCCTGGAGCAGTGACGGGTGGCCTCGTTGAGCAGTCCCCGGTCACGTAATAAAAAAGTAGCGCTCTAACATAGGTCGGTCTCACATGACCGGATAGGAATTACGGATTCCGCATGCGTCTGATCCGCGGTAATACGCAGATCAATCACATTGGATTACACAATTCTGCTCACATTAGTGGGTTGAAATTGTGTAATCCACTCGCAGAAAAGAGATTGCAACAGGTTCTATTTTACCGCGGCTATCCGCAGCATAGAGCCTATTGTGCTCCATGGTCGCGGATATACCCGATGTCCATACGCAACTACATTGTGTACGGGCTGCGGGTACCCGTGTCATCGCTAAGTGACGGTGCGGGAAATACAAACAAAAAAAAGGTGTACTGTGCATGACCGCCCGTGTAAGTACGCAGTTATGCGCAGTACATTACGCGGCCGTACGCAGGGTCACAGCCGGGCTCATAGATGGGATCCGCTGCGGGCCTCCGCAAGCGGATTCCACCTATGGCTGCGTGAGCCCGGTGTTATTCAGACCGCTACCTGTAATACGTATTTTACAAGAAGCCCCGGGAACTCTTGCCTTCATGCAGTTCCAGGAGCAGCTTGTTGACCGCCTTCTGTGTGAGACCACCGCACCTCCGCAAGCTTACGGAGACTAACGGAATGCCACTTTTTACACCCCATACCCGCCACTGAGGTCAAGAAAAGACCCCCAAAAAGCATGAGAGGAGGGGGGATACTGGTTTTATAGCCCCATGTGCCCATCCCAACCAGGCCCCCGTAATTACCCCTGTCTTCGGAAATACCACACAGTTCACATTATTACTTTTATCTAAGATTTGCGAACGCCGAAAAGGGTGCGGAGTGTGTGTGTGGGCGGGGGGGAATATTTTTAGGGAGTCAATTTTTATTTCGTACAAATAAGCAATGGGGCCTGGAATTTATTCAGTTGTGCCCTGAAATCCAACGGGTGTTCCCTCCTTTATAGGCCTTGCCATGGGTCCTGTAAGTAAATTAGGGCCACAATGGGTATGTTTCGGAACACGGGACAAA
The DNA here is from genome assembly GCF_035609145.1 of Eleutherodactylus coqui. Lineage (NCBI taxonomy): Eukaryota > Metazoa > Chordata > Amphibia > Anura > Eleutherodactylidae > Eleutherodactylus > Eleutherodactylus coqui. Next base: position 155,095,292 of record NC_089840.1, read on the forward strand.
CGGGGGTATCCATTTGGGGGTGGATGTCTTCATTCCTATGTACGCTGTACAAAAAAACTGTTTTAAAATTTTAAAAATTGCCAAAAAAATTGAAAATCGTGACTTTTTCCTTCTGCTTCGCTTAGATTCATTCAAATACTGTGGGGTCAAAATACGCAGTACACCCCTAGATGAATTTGTTAAGGGGTCTAGTTTTCAAAATGGGGTCATTTGAGGGTGTTCTTTATAGTTTTGGCCGCTCAATGGCTCTATAAGTGGGCAATGGGGCCTGGAATTTATTCAGTTGTACCCTGAAATCCAACAGGTATTCCTTTCATTGTAGGCCTAGCCATGTGTCCTGTAAGTCTATTAGGGCCACAATGGGTATGTTTCTGAACACGGGACAAACGGGTATCCATTTTGGGGTGAAAGTCTTCATTTGTACATGTGCTGTACAAAAAAAACTGTTTTTAAATTGACGCAAAAGCCCCAAAAAATGAAAATCGTAATTTTTTCTTACTGCTTTGCTTAGATCTATTCAAAAATTGTAGGGTTAAAATACACAGTACACCCCTAGATAAGTTCGTTAAGAGGTCTAGTTTTCAAAATGGGGTCATTTGTGAGGGTTCTCTATGGTTTTCGCCGCTCAAGAACTCTACAAGTGGGCAATGGGGCCTAAAAGGACTTCAAGCAAAATGTTCTGAAAGCCACCGATTACTCCTTTCATTTTGGCCCCGTTCTGCATGCGGACATAATATTAGGGCCACAATGGGCATGTTTCTGAAAACAGTACAAACAGGGGTATCCATTATGGGGTGCAAATCTTCCTTCATATGTGTGCTGTACAAAAAAAGCTGTTTTTAAAATGACAGAATTGCCAAAAAAACGAAAATCCTAATTTTTTCCTTTTGCTTTGCTTGAATTTATTCAAAAACTGTGGGGTCAAAATACGCAGTACACCCCTAGATAAATTCGTTAAGGAGTCTAGTTTTCAACATGGGGTCATTTGTGAGGGTTCTCTATGGTTTTGGGCGCTCAAGAACGCTACAAGTGGGCAATGGGGCCTAAAAGGACTTCAAGCAAAATCTATGTTCTGAAAGCCACCGACTACTCCTTTCATTTTGGGCCCTGTTGTGCATCCAGACATAAGATTAGGGCCACAATGGGTGTGTCTCTGAACATGGGACAAACAGGGGTATCCATTTTTGAGTGCAAGTCTTTATTCATGTGTGTGCTGTACAAAAAAAGCTGTTTTTAAAATGACAGAATTGCCAAAAAAACGAAAAATCACAATTTTTTCCTTTTGCTTGGCTTCAATTCATTCAAAAACTGTGGGGTCAAAATATGCAGTACACCCCTAGATAAATTCCTTAAGGGGTCTAGTTTTCAAAATGGGGTCATTTGTGGGGGTTTTCTATGGTTTTGGGCTCTCAAGAACTCTACATGTGTGCTATGGGGCCTAAAAGGACTTCAAGCAAAATTTCTGTTTTGAAAGACACTGACTGCTCCTTTTATTTTGGGCCCCGTTGTGGACTCAGATATAACATTAGGGCCACAATGGGTATATTTCTGAACACGGGAGAAACAGGGGTATCCATTTTGGGGTGTAAATCCTCATTTTCATGTAAACTATAGGAAAAAAAATATGTCTTTAAAATGACAGATTTGCAAAAATATGAAATTTTACTTTTTCTCCTCTAAATTGAATTAATTCCTGAAATAAAACTGTGGGGTCAAAATACTCATGACACCCCTCAGTGAATACACTAAGGGGTGTAGTTTTTAAAATGTGGTCATTTGTAGGGGTATCTATTATTCTGACACTCATGAGCCTTTCCAATCTTGGCTTGGCGTAGGAAAACAAAGTGTTCCTCAAAATGCTAAAAAGTTCTGTTAAATTTGTACGTCTCCTAAATGGTTAAAAAAAACAAAACGAAAGTTTTTCCATTGTGCCCCAAAATAAAGTAAACGGGTAGAAATATATATCTTAGCAAAAATTTCTATATTATTTTTGCACATATTTAAGATATTGCAGTTGGAAATGTGAAAAAAATGACGATTTTTTCAAAATTTTCCGAATTTTGGCTCCTTTAATAAATAAACACAAATTCTATTGGTCTATTTTTTCCGCCTAAATGAAGTACAACATGTGACGAAAAAACAATGTCAGAATCGCTTGGATATGCAAAACCTTTCTGGTCTTTTTCCATGTTAGGCCTTAGTCAGACGGGGGTTTTTAGCCGCGATTTGCGCATGCGCATGCGTCCGGCGATTTTATAAAACCATTGCTTTGCAATGGTATCGGACACATGAGCGCTTTTTATGCGCTCGTCCGATAAATTATAGAACAAAAAATCGCAGATCGCACCTATCTGCGATCTGCGATTCCTGTTCTCTTCTCTCTATGCGCTCAATGGGGCCGGCGGCAGCAGCGCCGACCCCATTGAGAACATATAGAAGACAAATCATTCTTCTCTGCCACAGCTGTAACAGCTGTGGAAGAGAAGAACGATGTTTGCCCATTGAATTCAATGGAGCCGGCAATACAGCCGCTCCATTGAAAGCAATGGGCTGCCGGCGTGCGCGGGGTGAATTGTCGGGAAGGGCTTAAATATATAAGCCCTTCCCTGCAATTCATCCTAAAATGTGTTAAAATAAAAAAAAAAAATTGTATACTCACCTTTCCGCTGCAGCCGGAGTCCAGCCGCGGCCGCTGTCAGTTCTCCTGAACTGCTTCTCAGCACTATTCAGCCGGCGGGGCTTTAAAATCCCCGCCTGCTGAATGTTCTGCCTCTGATTGGTCACAGCCCTGACCAATCAGAGGCAGGTTTTACTCACACACCCATTCATGAATTCATGAATAGGTGAGTGACTGCTGCCTCTCAGTGCTGAGCCAATCAGGGGCAGGTCTGACTCACATCCATTCATGAATTCATGAATGGGTGTGAGTGAGACATGCCTCTGATTGGCTCAGCGCTGAGCCAATCAGGGGGCAGGTCTGACTCACACCCCCTTCACACCCACTGCAGGACGGCCGCGGGGAGCTCCGGCTGCCGGGAGAAGGTGAGTACATATATATTTTTTATTTTTACACATTTTAGGATGAATTGCAGGGAAGGGCTTATATATTTAAGCCCTTCCCGACAATTCATCCCGGGCTCGCCCGCAGCGCATTGCTTTAAATGGAGCCGGCTCTATTGCCGTCTCCATTGAATGCAATGCGCTGGACAGCTCTGGCCCGTTTCTAATGAAACGCGGCTAGGAGCAGATTTTCGGGCGATTTGCGGGCGACTTGCGCGCACCGATCACGCGATTTACGGATGCGCATCCGTCATGCGATCCGCAAATCGCGCGAAAAACCGCCCGTCTGACTAAGGCCTTAAAGTGACACATGTCAGATTTGCAAAATTTGGCCTGGTCATTAAGGCGCAAACAGGCTTGGTCACTAAGGGGTTAAGGACAATTCAGCATGCTTATACTTATTTTCTCCCCAACCAACGAACCTTAATGTCACAAGGAGCTGCTCCTCAGCTGAAATACACCTCCGTAGCCTTGTGTCTTGATATGTGATGTCCGGTCACACTTTCCCGAGAAGGGTGTCAAATGCTCTGACAGATAGTCAAGTAAAACAAAAAAATTGTCAGGATGTCGCCATAGGTCTTCATACATCCTTCAAAATTGCCCTTTTAATGGCCGTTGGTCCAAAAGCGGGTAAACCCACATTCTACGATTTCTCACCCTGCCATCTTCAAGCATCCACTGATGCTCACCACAAACCCTGGAAATTAGCCAGTTCAGCAAAACCAGACTTCTAGACAGTCATAATTATGCTATTCAGCGAGGAGTTATCACCTCAGCAAAAGGAACCAAAAAATGACCATGCCCAGGTGTTACATTCACTGCTGGATTGCACCTGTTCTAATTTATCACAAGCACAAATTGTGGCTGTAAAAACCGCAAGGAAAACAGCCATAACGGCAATGCGTGGTAAGGATTTTCCCACAAAAACGCAACGCTGACGCACAGAAATTGCAAGTATCAACCTGGTCAGTCTGCCAAGTCTGCTCACAAAGTCCACACAATGCTACAACCCCTTCCCCTCCACTATGTGCCTAGACGGGTGTTGAGCAAAAATAGAGTTATAACATGAAGGATGGGCACACAAAGTCCATTAGATAGAGGAAAATTAAACAAAGGAAAATGAAACAAAATAACACATTAACAATAAAAGTTAAGAAACATTATGCATCTTCACACAACTTTGTAAATCCCTTGTAAAACCAACCCTGGTAACTTTTCTTTGAACTTGCTCTTGTTTGTATGTCTTTTTTAAATTGTGATGCCCAGAACTGTGCACAGTATGCAAGATGAGGTATGGCTAAGGAAGAGTAGAGGGGAACAATTAGCCCACATGATCTAGACTCTATGCTTCTCTTAATACATTGCAGAATTGTGTTTACCTTATTTGCTGCTGAATCACACTGTTGACTCATGTTCAGTCTGTGATCCATTAGTATACCCAAGTGCTTTCACATGTGCTGCTGCTTAGCTCAATTCCTCCAATTATGTGTTTTTTTCATTGTAGGACCTTGCATTTCTCCATGTTAAATACCATTCTGTTTGTCCACGCCCACTGTTAAAGCTTAACTAGATCTTTTGGAATACTCTCTCTTCTCTAAAGTTAGCTATCTCTCCTAGCTTTGTGCCATCAGCAAAGTCCTTTTTTGCTGTGTCATTTGTCCCTACATGTATTAGTAAGAATCGGTATTGGTCTGGAGAACTGAAGAGTCTTGATAGCCTATCAGACACGTCTTTTATTTGTGCACCTAAAAGACAGCACACCTCTCGTGAGGTTATGTCAGGTCTGCAGTGGTTTGTGTAGGAGCTCTATAAATCGGAAACTAGGAAAAATGTGCTTGCTCAGTTTGGAGAAGAGATGCATTAGAGGTGATTTCTTTTACACACGTGCAGGCAATACAGAGAATTGTCACAGCATTTATTCTTCTCAAGGATTGTAAAGAGAACCATTCACATGAAAAAAGGCAATTAGTGACACACCTATTTTTTGCCTGAAAGACCATCTTACCTGAATCAACATGATTACGGAAATACCAAATTTATATAAATCTTTTATTTTTTGCTACTTTTACACAATAAAAAACGTTTTTAAAGAAAAGCAATTGGCTCTGCATTACTGTATTCTAAGACCCATTGCATTTTTATTTTAAGGCAACGGAGCTCTGTGAGGTCTTGTTTCTTGCGGGAAGAGTTGTAATTTTTAGCACTACCATTTTTAAGTCACTACAAATGTGGTAATATCTATTAGGTTTTGCTTTTTTAACTTTGTGGGGGTATTTTATCCATTTGAAAAATGTTTTTATGGGGAAAATGCATATTTTTTGTTAAACTGGATTTTTTTCCTTTCAATTAGAGATGAGCGAGCACCAAAATGCTCGGGTGCTCGTTACTCGGGACGAAATTATCGCGATGCTCGAGGGTTCGTTTCGAGTAACGAACCCCATTGAAGTCAATGGGCGACCCGAGCATTTTTGTATTTCGCCGATGCTCGCTAAGGTTTTCATGTGTGAAAATCTGGGCAATTCAAGAAAGTGATGGGAACGACACAGTGGCGGATAGGGCAGGCGAGGGGCTACATGGTGGGCTGCATCTCAAGTTCCCAGGTCCCACTATTAAGCCACAATAGCGGCAAGAGTGCCCCCCCCCCCGCACTGTCAGCGTAAAGATCGTTCTCCTCTGCCATAGCTGTAACAGCTGTAGCAGAGAAGAACGATGTTTGCCCATTGAATTCAATGGAGCGGCAATACAGCCGCTCCATTGAAAGCAATGGGCTGCCGGCGTGCGCGGGGTGAATTGTCGGGAAGGGGTTAAATATATAACCCCTTCCCTGCAATTCATCCAGAAATGTGTAAAAATAAAAATATATACCGGCGTATAAGGCGACGGGGCGTATAAGACGACCCCCCAACTGTCACCTTATACGCCGGCAGACTATTGCTTTCTCTACGAAGGGCTTGAAATCCCCGCCTCCAGAACCACAGCCAATCACAGCCATTCAATGACATCATTGTCATTGGCTGTGATTGGCTGAAGGCACATGTGTTTCTGGAGGCAGGGATTTAAAGCCTTTCATAGAGAAAGCAATAGTCTGCCGGGAACCAGGAGGGAGCAAGAGCCTGCAAACACCAGGAGGGAGTGACAGCCTGCAGGAGCGCCGCAGATCGTCTGAAGAAGTAAGTAATGCTTTTTATTCTTTGCTCCGCTATATTACCGGCGTATAAGGTGACAGTTGGGGGGTCGTCTTATACGCCCCGTCGCCTTATACGCCGGTATATATTTTTATTTTTACACATTTCTGGATGAATTGCAGGGAAGGGGTTATATATTTAACCCCTTCCCGACAATTCACCCCGCGCACGCCGGCAGCCAATTGCTTTCAATGGAGCGTCTGTATTGCCGCTCCATTGAATTCAATGGGCAAACATCGTTCTTCTCTGTCACAGCTGTTACAGCTGTGGCAGAAAAGAAGGATTTGTCTTCTATATGTTCTCAATGGGGTCGGCGCTGCTGCCGCCGGCCCCATTGAGCGCATATACAGAAGATTTATGGCCTTTAGAAGGACCGTTGGGGTTCTTGAAGCCTATAATAACTCCTAACACTCTCCCTATAGCAGCTCCAACACGATAGCACTTTCCCTGAACTAATGTCAGAATGCATCCGTAGCGAGCCGTGGGAGGGGCAGATTTCAATACTCGGGTGACACCTAATCTCGCCAGCCACTCACTGCAGGGGGGTGGTATAGGGCTTGAACGTTGCAGGGGGAAGTTGTAATGCCTTCCCTGTCTTTCTATTGGCCAGAAAAGCGCGCTAACGTCTCAGAGATACAAGTGAAAGTAACCCGAACACCGCGTGGTACTCGTTAAGAGTTACGAGCATCCCGAACACCCTAATATTCGCCCGAGCATCAAGCTCGGACGACTACGTTCGCTCATCTCTACTTTCAATTTAACTTCATTGAACATTTTTGACACTATTTTTTGTAGTCTCTGAAGAGCTAGGATAGTTCACTAATAGTATCTAACATAATAACATGGTATGTAAGGCCAAAAAAAGACATATGTCCATCCAGTTCAGTCAATTACCTCCCAATGTTGATCCAGAGGAAGACAGAAAAAAACAAAAAACAATAAAGTAGAAGCCAATTTTCCCCATTGAACTGAAAAAATCCCTTCCTGACTCCAATCTGGCAATCAGAATAATCCCCAGATGGACCGACCCTTTTGAAGTTATTAATGATAATAAGTTAATAACACATAATATAACATATATATATAATGATTATAACATACATACATATATATATATATATATATATATATATATAACAAGAAAGGTGTCCAGGACCCTCTTGAAGTCTTTTGTATTACTTACTCAATATATTACTTATTGTATGTAGTGCATTCCACCAAGCCTATTATAGCAGCCTATTAGACTCTGCTGGAGGTGGGACCTAAAAGACTGAGTTACATGGCAGACAAGCAGGCCTTTGTCAAACTTCTGGCTACCATGGGAACCATTGGCAATGTTAAATTGCACTGCGGGGTGCTAGTGTGTGACAGAAGGAGCCTCCTCCACCTGTCATCTGCTTACATGCTGGAGTTGCTATTGATTGTTACATCGAAGGGTTAAAGTGCCAGGATCTAAGGTTTCTCTACTCATGGCTGTTCGAGCAGGAGTCCGGCTGTCAGTAGTCAGCCAAGCCACAGCCTTAAAAAGATGTATGTGTAGGTTTAAAGTCCATTAGTGAGGTTAGCAAAAAACATATTTCTCGTCACTAACAGGTTAAGTTTCTAAATAGGAAGGGGTTCTTTACAGTTAGTGTCGTCAAACTATGTGATTCCCTATCCAAAGAGGTGGACATTACAGAAAAGGAAGTGGAGCAACCCAAAACAAGGAGAACAGGCTAGGTGGACTATATCCTTCATAGGGATTGTAGGTTTGACTTTTGAGAGTAGAGAATGTTTCTGTATAGCAGGTGCAGCCAACCATAATGGTTGGATATGTGGACAATGAATACCAAAAAAGGCCAAAAAGTTGGGTATAAGATGCCACCCGGGAACATATAACAGTACATATTGGTGTATTCGCTTAACTTCTCCTTTCCTTATATAACCAGAAGATATATGCATTTCGAGGCTGCCTAGCCTCTCCCTCAGTATCTGCTGGGGGCATACATTAATGGCAGAGAGTATTACTTTAATATTATGCCTGCAGGGGAGTTTAAGCAGGATTGATGGGATCCAAGGTCTTTATGGGCTCGATCTATGTCAAGTTCCTCACAGTATTATTTTAAGTAGTTTTTTTTTTTGCCCCTGAAGAGTTAGAATGAGGTATGCCGCTTTAGTGGTATGATGAGGTTATTCATAGAATCATAGCATGGTAGAGTTGGAGGGGACTTTCAGAGTCATCGGGTCCAAACCCCTGCTTAATGCAGGATCACTAAATCCTTCCATACAGATGTCTGTCAAACAGCCTCTGAACACTTGGTTGTATGGCTGTCCCATACAGCCTCTGAACACTTCCATTGAAGGAAAACTCACCACCTCCCTGTTCCACTCAATGATCCCCCTCACTAACTAATATCTAATCTGTGTCTCTCCCCTTTCAGTTTCATCCCATTGATTCTGGTCTTTCCTTGTGCAGATGAGAATAGGGCTGATCCCTCTGCACTGCAACAGCCCTTCAGATATTTGTAGACAGATACTAAGTCTCCTCTCAGCCTGTTTTTTGCAAGCTAAACATTCCTAGATCCTTTAACCATTCCTCATAGGACATCATTTGTAGACTGCTCACCATCCTGGTAGCTCTTCTCTGAACTTGCTCCAGATTCCCTATGTCCGTTTTAAATTGAGGTGCTCAGAACTAGACACAGTATAACAGACAAGCTCTGATTCTAAGGAAGAGTATATGGGATAATTATCTCATGTGATCTAGTCTCTATATGTTAGATATGTGGTTACCACTGGGGGCGCCGAGCTCCGGTTGGTGTGGGGTGTTCTTCCGGGGTGTGCTGCGGGAGCCTGGTCTGGCAGTTCTGTCCTGGGGGGGGGGGGTGTTCCCCCACTCTAGTGGTTGGTCGCAGGGAGTCTGCGACAGGGCAGATGTTCCGCGGAAGAGTTTTGCTCCCAAGATGGAATGACCGCGCTCTGAAAGACTTGTTTTTAACTGGTTTGTCTGAGTCCGTAAAAGATTTGTTGTTGTCGCACCCAGAACCCGAGACGTTGGAGCAGACCAGGAGTATCTCGGTAAAGGCCGACTGTCGTCTTAAGGCCCGACGCAAGACGCAGACCGAACTGCACGTGAACCGGTCCAAGGATCTGTCCAGGAGCTCAGCTACCCACGAAGTTGAGTCAATGGAAGTGGGCCCTATGTCCCCATGGGAGCACAAGGAATTCTGGCTCAGGAACCAATTATGCCTTTATTGAGGAGGTTCAGGTCATCGAGTTGCCAACTGCCGAAACAGCCGCCGGATCAACTAGGAGCCCAGGTACTTCTGAAATGTTTCCAAGTTGTTTATGCCGTTCTCTATCTCTTATAATGCCCATTACCTCGCGGGTCGGGCATTTATTGATTCAGGGGCTGCCTCAAACTTTTGAATTTGTCAAATCTATATCTGCATATCTTTTATCGGTGAATCCTCCAATCCGGGTCTCAGGTATTGATTCTACTCCGTTGTCTGCGGGGTTAAACAGTAAGAGGACTCCTGAATTAGTTTTTTCTGTAGGGGCGCTTCATTCTGAGGTGTGTTCTTTTCTGGTGATTGAGAGCCTATCAGTTGATTTAGTCCTTGGGTTACCCTGGCTCCGGCTTTACAATCCCCTGATTGATTGATCCACCTCTGAATTAGTGCAATGGGGGCCGGGCTGCAGCGAGCATTTGGTCTCAGTCCAGGTGCATTCCACTGAGTGTATGATAAAGGGGTTACCTCCGTATATGAAAGATTTTTCTTACGTGTTTTCTAAACAACCTTCTGAGATGTTACCTCCATACCGTGAACGGGATTGCAAGATCAATCTCATTCACGGGAGCAATATCCCCAAGGGGGAATATATAATGTAACAGTCCCTGAACACGAGGCGATGAAAGAGTATATTACGGAAAGTCTCGCTGAGGGACATATACGTCCCTCCGAATCACCCACGGGGGCAGGGTTATTTTTCGCCTAGAAGGATGGCGGCCTTCGCCCTGTGTTCATTATAGAGCCTTGAACAGGATAACCATCAAGAATCGGTACTCTTTACCCCTGATTCCTGACCTCCTCAACCAGGTTGTAGGAGCCCGTTGGTTCTCCAAGCTCGATCTTCGGGAAGCCTATAATCTCATCCGTATCAGAGAGGGAGACGAATGGAAAACGGCGTTTAATACTCCTTTGGGGCATTTTGAATGTCTAGTCATGCCATTCCGGTTATGTAACGCGCCAGCAAGGTTTTATTAACACCATTTTTCATGACATTCTGGGCACGTTCATGGTGGTATATTTGGATGACATTCTGATATTTTCTTCTGATTGGGAGAGCTATGTTAAGCATTTACGGACAGTGCTCTCCTGCCTTCGAGACCATCATTTGTTTGCTAAGTTGGAGAAATGCCTTTTCGGGGGAAAGGAGATTGCTTTTCTGGGATATGTCATTTCTCCATCAGTCATTCGGATTGACTCGGACAAGGTCAAGGCCACCACTGAATGGGTGCGACCTGCCAACTTAATAGGTGTTACAGCGCTTTTTGGGGTTCGCAAACTTTTATAAGAAATTTTGTAAGAACTTTTCGATGGTGGCCATGCCCTTGACTGATCTGACCAAGAAGGGGGCTAGGGTCGATTCCTGATAGCAGGAGGCTGTGAAGGCCTTTACACGTCTTAAGAGGGCTATTTCCACAGCACCGTTTTGGCTTAGCCGTATCAAGATCGCCCATTCATCATTGAAGTGGAAGCCTCTGAGCATGGTGTGGGGCAGCCCTCTCCCAGGAATCTCCCAGCCGACCTGGTCTCCAACCCTGTGCGTTCTTTTCCAGGAAGTTTAATCAGGCAGAACGCAACTATGATATTGGCAACAGGGAATTATTGGCCATAAAATGGGCTTTTAATGAATGGAGACATTTCTTAGAGGGCGCTCGCCATACTATTACAGACCATAAGAATTTGGTTTATCTATAGTCCGCCAAGTGCTTGAACGCTCATCAGGCAAGATGGGCATTGTTTTTTTCGCGATTCAATTTTGTAGTCACATATGTGCTTGGGTCCAAGAATGTCAAAGCTGATGCTTTCTCACGTAGTTTCGGGGTACCCGAGGTAGAGGAGCCTCAGCCGGAGAGTATTCTGGGCCTGGGCGTGGTGGTAGCCGCCCTTACGCCTGACACCTCTGCCTTAATCCTGGCAGCTCAGAAGTCCGTTCCCGTGGGTCTCCCTGAGGGGAGGTTATTTGTTCCCCGTGCCTTGCGGCTCCTCATATTGGAGGAAGTTCATTCGTCGGTCTTAACAGGTCATCCAGGAGTCCGAGGCACCCTGGAGCTGTGTGGTTGATCGTATTAGTGGCCACAAATGTCTCAGGACATCAGGGAATTTGTCAAGCCTTGCCCTATTTGTGCCGGAGGGAAGAGTGTACGCAGACGGCCAGAAGGTCCGCTTTGTCCTCTTCCCGTTCCAGAGAGGCCATGTACCCATCTGTCGATGGATTTTATCACCGACTTGCCCGCATCCAAGGGGTCCTTGGTCATTTTGGTGGTCGCCGACAGATTCTCCAAGTTGGCGCATTTTACTGCTCTTAAGAAGCTTCTGTCCGCTCCTGAGTTAGCCACAATATTTATCAAGGAGGTTGTGCACCTACATGGGGTCCCCAAGGATATTGTTTCTGACCAGGGAGTCCAATTTGTTGCCCGGTTTCGGAGGGCTTTTTGTAAGAGTATCGGTATTGGGTTGTCATTTTCTTCTGCTTTCCACCCGGAGTCGAATGGGCAGACCGAATGTATGAACCAGGAACTGGTTCAGTACCTCAGAATGTATGTTAGTGATTGTCAGAGTCTCTGGGTCAATTATTTAGCATTGGATAATTTGCTATCAATAACCATACACATTCGGCATCTGGTGTGTCTCCTTTCTTCTGTAATTTTGGTTTTAATCCTAGTTTCCTCCCCTCCTCTAACAATCCTTCTGCAGACGCTCGGGTTCAGGACCTGTGGGAGGTGTGGGAGAAGGTGCGTGGCAACTTCGAGCAGTCCAGGGGTACGGTGCTAAGGAGGATTAGAGGTACGCATACTGTTATACTTGTCCTCCAAGAAAGTTAAAAGTGCCGTCATTAAAGCTGGCTCCCCGATTTGTGGGCTCTTTTCCAGTCACCAGAGTGATTAATCCTATGGTGTACAAGCTGGCACTGCCGGACTCGTGGAGAATCCATAGTGTTTTCCATAAATCGCTCCTTAAGAGGTACGTCCCTCCAGTGGTGTACACAGTATTCCATGTGGGGCCTGAGAAGTGCCTTATATATTGTAAGAATAATGTTCTCGTCCCTTGCCCCTATACCTCTTTTAATGTATTCCAAGACTTTATTTGCTCTTGCAGCAGCTGACTGGCATTGGTTGCTCCAGTTAAATCTACAAGTACCCCCAGGTCTTTTTCTATATCACTTTTCCCTAGCAGTACCCCATTTAGTTTATATTGATAACATCCGTTTCTTCTGCCCATGTACATAACCTTACATTTGTCAAGATTGAACTTCCTTTGCCATTTTTCTGTCCAAGCCCCTAGCTTATCCAGGTCCATTTGTAGTCACACATTGTCCTCCGATGTATTAATTGTCTTGTATAATTTTGTATCATCTGCAAATATTGATATTTTACTGTGCAGTCCCTCTATCAGGTCATTGATAAATATATTGAACAGAATGGGGCCTAATACTGAACCCTGTAGCACCCCACTAGCAACGGCGGCCCAATCAGAGTACGAACCATTTATTATCACCCTCTGCTTTCTATCTCTGAGCCAGTTCTTTACTCAGATACACACATTTTCGCCCAGTACGAGCTGCCTCCTTTTGTATATCAACCTATTGTGCGGCACAGTGTCAGATGCTTTAAAGAAATCCAGATATACAAGATCAATAGACTCTCCCAGGTCCAGCCTAGAGCTTACGTCATCACAGAAGCTGATCAGATTGGTCTGACATGATTGAGCCCTCATGAACCTATGCAGGTGAGGAGTTATTCCCTTGTTCTCCCTGAGGTATTCTAGTGTGGCGTCTCTCAGAAGCCCCTCGAATATTTTTCCAGTTATTGAAGTGAGACTTACTGGCCTGTAGTTTCCAGGCTCTCTTTTTGACCCCTTTTTGTATATTGGAACTGCATTGGCAATGCGCCAATCCAGTGGTACAACCCCGGTCCATAAATATTAGAAATAGCGGCCTAGCTATCACATCACTTAGTTCTCTTAGAACCCTTGGGTGTATTCCATCTGGGCCCGGCGATTTATCGATTTTGATCCTCTTTAACCAGCTCTGCACTTCCTCCCGTGTTAGGTATGTAATATTTTGCAGGGCGTTCGTTTTATTCCCCTGCATCTCGTGTGACATTTTTTTTTCGTTTGTGAAAACACTTAAAAAGAAACTATTTAATAGATTTGCCTTCCTCCCATTGTCTTGTATGATCTCTCCTGTATTATTTGTTAAAGGGCCAGTGCTCTCAGTGCAAATCCTTTTACTGTTAATATAATTGAAGAATAGTATAGGGTTGTTTTTGCTCTCTTTAGCAGTCAGGCTTTCTGCCTCCTCCTTAGCAATTTTGATCTTTTCTTTACATATTTTGTTTTTTTCCCTGTATGATTTTAACGCTTCTTCCCTGCCTTCTTGTTTTAGTAGTTCAAACGCTTTCTTTTTTTCATCTATTGCCCCTCTTACAGTCTTGTTGAGCCACATTGGTTTCCTTCTACTTGTAGTTCTTTTATTTTTAAAGGGTATGAACTGCTCATATGAAGTAATTAGGATGTTTTAAACTTTTCTCATTTGTCGTCTGTACTGTTATTTTGGAGGATGTTGTCCCAATTAATGTTGCCGATAGTAGCTCTGAACTGATCAAATTTTGCTTTACTAAAGTTTATTTGTTAGGTTGATAAGGTAGATAAGGTTTCTTACTGACTGAAAGCTGGAAATTAATTACGGTATATTGTGGTCACTGTTGCCCAAGTGTCCCTCAACCTGCACCCCCATTATTCGGTCTGGTTTGTTAGTTAATACTAAGTCCAGAGTGGCCCTCCCTCTAGTTGGCTCCTGCACGAGTTGGGTAAGGTAGTTTTACTAAAGTCAAGATATACTATATCTACTGCATTTTCCTGATCAAATCAGTCTTCTCTCTGACAGTGATTCTGTCATAGAAGGAAATAATATTAGTCTGGCAAGACTTGTTTTTTACAAACCCGTGTACTTGCAAAACATGTTGTTTAATAATTTGTTCAAATATCTTTCCTGGTACAGAAGTCAGGCTCATAGGCCTGTAGTTTCATGGATCCACCTTCTTCCCTTTTTTGAAGATAGGAACAACATTTGCCCTTCTCCAATCTTCTGGGACTTCTGTTCTCCATGAATTTTCACAGACTCTGGTGAGTGGTTCAGCAATTACCTCTGCTGCTACCTTCAGTATCCTAGGGTGTAATTTATCCGAACCTGGAGACTGTAATTTAGCTAAATGTTCCCTCACCATTTTTTTATTCCCTTAGTAGCACAGGACAGATCAGTTGATATTACATTTGCTTTTTGAAAGAAAACAGATACACAATAGGAATTTAAAAGTTCAGTCTTCTTAACATTATTTTTAACCAATTCTATAGCATCTTTGTTTTTATTTCTTTTTTTTTTACTTTGACATACTCCAAAAATCCTTTTTTATTGCTTTTGGCCTCTCTTGCAAATCTCAATTCATTATTAGCTTTAGCTTTTCTGACACTTGCCCTACAGTTGCTGCAGACCACATTATATTTTTCTTTAGATATGCCACCCTCTTTCCATTTGATAAACCCTATTTTTCTTCCTTTTTAGCATGCATTTAAGATATGAATTTGTTGAACCCATTACTTTTGCTTAAAGAGAGATTTCCAGAAAATGTCTGGATAGTTAAAATCTCCCATGATCACTATGTCGTACTTTTTTGAGAACATGGCCATCTGATGTAGAAAGAGTTCATCCATATCTCCTGCTTGTTCAGGTGGCTTATTGTGAATGCCTACAATTGTGTCCTTTCCGTTTATTCGCACGTAAAAGAAGCACACTTTGTGCATAAAAAAATTTACATGACCAACGTCTATTGACAACCATATGTTCTATCTTTTCTAGGTGCGAATTTCATGCACATGTAAAAATCAGACGTGAACGCTACCTTTGAAAAGCATCGGTTCTATATATATATGCAAATCGCAAACGCAAAAAACACCCATCTGACTGAGCCCTAAAAAGATATTTTTTGGAAATAATTTTTTTTGCATCACCTCATTTAGGGGTGCTTTCACGTGACAGTTTTTATGTTCAGTTTTTTGTGAGCCAAAACCAGGAATGGGGAGAAAGTATAATGGAAGTATTTGCATGTCTTCTGTATTTTAGACAACTCCTGGTTCTGGCTCACCAAAAACTGAACATAACTGTTATGTGAAAGTGCACTAAGTCCTATAAGTTTTTTATTTTTTCATCAACTGAGCTCTGAGGGCTTGATCTTTGCATGACGAGCTGCTTTTATTAGTACCATTTCAGGGGACATATGGCTTTTTTGATTACTTCTATTGGCTTTTTTGGGAGGTAAAATGAAAAAAATAAGCATTTAGTCTAATTTGGCTGTTATTCATTTTTTCTACAGTCTATGCCATGCAGGATAAATACTGTGTACATTTATTGTGCAAGTCGTTATGAAGACGAAGACACCCAATATATGGTTTAACTTTTTATATATTTTTAAAGCGTCTTTTTGTAATTTTTTTAAAACTATTTTTATTTTTACCTTCTTTTATGATCTACATTGATCGTGGCAAAGGGAATAACAGCAGGTGGCCTTCTGTCAGTCACAGCCAGCTCCAATGTGGGATAGCGCAGGCTCACTTTTGAGCCCATGCCATCCACATACATGTAAGTATGCGGAAGTGATCATGCATAAAATGGACCTAGACAAATTGGAAATTGGGGTGAAAATAGGTGGAAGAAACATCAACAATCTCTGTTATGCGGATGACACACCTCTGCTTGCAGAAATAGAAGCCGGTCTGAAGCAGCTGATATGTAAGATTAAAACTGAAAGTGAAAAAATGGGCCTCTACCTGAATTAAAAGACTAAAATTACGACAACTGCAAAGAATGGCCAAATTCACAGCAAAATCATCAATGAGGTCATAGAATGCATGCAAGACTTCATCTTCCTTGGTTTGAAAATTGACCAGGCTGGAGAATCTATGCAAGAGATAAAACATAGGATAGCATTGGGACGAAGCTCAATGCTAAACATGGACAAAATCTGGATCAGTACAGATATCGTTATAGCAACTAAACACAGGATTGTGCTAACCACCATTTTCCTGATAGCCATGTATGAATGTGAAAGCTGGACTGCAAGGGAAGCTGATAGAAGGAGGATTGATGCTTTTGAGCTGTGGTCCTGGTGAAAGCTTCTGTGTATGCCCTGGACAGCGAGAGTAACAAACACAAAACTCCTGAATCGTAAAAGCCCCAATATATCAGTGGAGGGAAAGATAACCAGACTCAGACTCACATATTTTGACCATGTAATGCGAGCAGAGTCGCTAGAAAAACACATTATACTTGGACAGATGTGTGGCAAAAGAAGACCTGGCCACCAAAGAACACAATGGCTGATACTGTCAAAGCTGATACTGGTATGGATATAACACAACTGAAGGAAACAGTGAAAAACCGAAAAACATGGAGGGAGCTCTCCTTTGGGGTCGCCAAGGGTCATGAAAGACTAATCGGCTAACAACAACAACATGCATGCCAAAGTATACACAGCTTCTTTTAAATGAGTTGCAAGCTGCCTCTGACTTGCAATGAAACTGTCTTCATCAAATTCATCAAGTAGTCCCTTAGCAGACAAGTCTGTCAAATAAATCTCATAATGAATCCTTTGACGCTTGGTCATGCATCTCATAATTGAAAGCAATGCTCTGTCTGTTGTAATCAAACTCAGTGTTTTTTTTAAGTAGTTGTTTGGCCATTTGCAACAGCTCAAAATGTCCCTGTGTATCTTCCCTAGGTTTTTTGTGGGGTCGGGAGGTGTGTTGAGATGGCTATAACAAAGGAATGGATTGCTGTGGCAGTCGGTTCCTGGGTGGTCTGTTCAGCGGTGTTTTATTGCTCTCTCTATCACTGTGCTCTGTTAAAAATAATGGAAAATACATTAGTTGGGCAAATAAATAACTTATGGAAATGATAATACTAGTGTGCACTTTGATGTATAGCTAGTCATGTACTTACGCTGTCCAAGGGTTGATGGCTTGTTTGTGCTGTCTGTGTAGTCATTATTTGGATCTGGTATGACGTCTTCAGCAATGTTTAGAATGTGTCACATCCTGGTCCTAGGTAAAAGTACCACAGTCTTGGGGTGTCATCCACACCAGTCCCAGATCTTTTGCTGCTCTCTACCTTGGTCAATTCTTTCTTATAAACAGTCCACGGGTTTTGAATTTTTGCCTTGACAAATTTTACATCTTGTTGCCATGCATGGAAATATTTCTGCACAACTTCTATCAACTTTTCATAGGTTTCTGCCTTCTTCAACCAATTACTATACTCTGGGCTGGTTACCTTCTACAAGAGCAGTAGACATGGATTAAATCCTTCAGGAACTCTTCATGCTCAATGAATTCCCTATGGAGACAAAAACAAGAAGATTGAACACTATTGAAACAACTATCTAGGATCGGAGGTTTCATTCGGAACCTTTAACACTGAGTTATGCTAGTAAACAGGATGGAATATCAGTGCTAATTTGTCATGTAGACTCTGGAAGAATGCCTGACTGCTTGTCGGAAATTGAACAGACCCATATTATAGTCTATTATTAGAATTCTCTAACGCTGATGTAAACAAACCTGTATAGGTTCAAATTATCCAGTCTATCACCCTCTGGACCAGCACTTGTTCAGTCAAAGTAACCCTTTGAATAGCAAACAAAAATATTTTGCAGTCAAAATGGACACTTGGCTCTCCATTACGTGAGAAATCATTCACAATTATGAACGGCTAAATCAAGCAACATGCCACTAGCACTTGCAAGACATTTTTGCTTGCAACTTCAAAGGATACTTTGCTTTCTTTAACCCTTTCCAATCCACTGTCTGACGTCTAAAGACATTATGATTTAAGGCTGTACAGCTCCGATGTTGGAAGACGTCCGTCGGGGTTCTCTTACTGTATATTGCCAGCCTCTCTGCTGTCGGAGCCTATTCAAGATGTCAGCTCATGCAGTACTGGCTTTAGCCAGCAGATAGCGCCGTCGTATAACGGCAGAAAAAGAGTAAGCCCCGTAGGAAAACCAGCATACAAATTGGATTGGAAAGGGCTAAATTAATAAAACCAAAGACTAGATTGACCAAGCAGAGTGCTTTCCTTTGCGGCCAACAGACATGTCGAAGTACATGTCGAAGTAAAAAGCAAAAGTGTATCACAAACTTCAACACCACGTGGCTCTCCATTCGCCATTATGAATGCTTCTATGAAGCCACATGGCACGTCTTACATGCAGTAATGTTGGACACTTTTGCATGCAACTTCAAAGGGTACTTTGAAGCAAAAACATCTTACAGGCAGCAGAGCTATATGGATCTTTATTTGCCATAATGAATGCCTAGATAAAAACCATATGGCACTGCGGCCTGTAAGACATTTTTTATTGCTATCTCAAAGCATACTTCGACATGTATATTTGCCCTAACGAGGAGGTAATAGTACTGGAGGCTATGGAGTAGCAAAACTTATAAGCAAGAAAACTCACCTTTATGGTTTCAAGCGTTCACACCATTCAAAATATTTCCCTGAAGAAGCAGGCCATATTTCCAGGTGATTAAATGAAGTAATCCTCATTCTGTTGTGCAGAGGTTGAAGTATCCTTTGAAGTGGCAAAAAGAAATGTCTCACAGGCATTAGCAGCACTCTCCAGGTGATCTAAATAGCGAATGATTCCTTGAAGCTTTTATTTCAATACTGTGGCATACATTATAATAGACGTCTGCAATCATCTGAAGCTTTAGCCAATAAAGCACTTTGTGGGCATGTTAAAATCCACTTTTGTTCTTCTAACAGCCAATCATAAACTTCCGTGGGCAAATACTTATGGCTTTGTTCACACATATCCGTGCCCAACTGAGCAATTTATAGTGCAGTGTAAACACTACCCATGACAGAGAAATAAGCAAACATGCAAAATGACGAGAAATTTAAACGATTATCTACACGTGTCAATTAGTCATTCTAAGTGTTATGAAGCCAGATATTCCAATCTCCTCAAAAATTATTATTTTTTTGCTACAAGCTTAAACATTCATGTATTCAAACGATCAATTATTGTATATTGATCTAATTATGTCAGATAGGATGTCTTACTTGGCTATGGCAGAGTAAGGTTGCATACTAATGCTGCTCCTGCCTGGAAAAGGCCTTCATCCTGCCACAATACCCCACAAGGCTTTCAACACCTACCATCATGGGCAACAATTAAAAGGGAAGATCCCACTGCTGTCCTGGAGTCCAGTTGGGGGCGCCTGCAGTTCTAGGAATCGGGTGTTATCTCACCAGTGGCTACCCTCCTTTGCTGTGTGGCAGGTATGGAGAGCCTGAGTCTCCTGCCAGAGGACTCCTTGCCAGAGCAATCGCTCAGCCACCCAGAAATACTACATAATAATGCCATGGCTTGCTCAGGACCTCCGATCACCGCCCTTACCGAGCTTAAAAGCCACTGAAACAGGGTCCAACACAGGACCTTTATCCATGCTCCTCTCCTACTGTGATGGGAACAGCCGGTTCCTGCACATGTGGCTGGGCAGTGGAGTACTACTGCTATACAGGAGACCCTGCAAGCTCAAGCAGGGATTCCCAATGTGCTGTCTCCTATACACAGAATTACAGCCTCTCCCTCAAAAGCAGACACAGCACAGACACAGGAGGCACTACTCTACCCATCCTTCTCCACCAAAGATACTACAAACCCTGTGATGGCAGATGGTTCTTCTACTGCTTCTATGCTCCCTGCACACAGTTCCTCTCCCTCCCTGCCTTTGCAGCAAAATTGCACCTTTAATGAGCTAAGGGAGCTGAGGATTCATCTTAGATCCATATCTACACAAGGGAAGACATGGGATCTTACATAGCAATGTTGCAGTCTTCCTATAAATCGGAGCTAAGCTCTATTCATTCAGACATACAGCAAATAGGGGAACAAGTTTTATCTGCTGAAGGTACTGTTTTTTTCTCTCCAACAGAGTTGATTCCCATGATGCTGCCCTAGCTACGGTCTCTTATCAATTTTAGTATATTAAGGATTCCTTGAATGATATTGAAAATAAAGGACAAAGAAAGGACATTAAAGTTAGGGGCTTCCCGAGTCTGTTGATTAACAGCATTTAGAGGAGACTCTCCACTATATATTCAACAATCTCTCAGAAGTACCTCAGGACACCCCCTTGGAGATGGACTGGTTTCATCGCTCCTTAGGCCCTAGATCAGTAGATCCAGATCGCCCTAGAAATCAGGTGAAGGAATCTATTATGTGCAGGGCACAAGAGCGACGCACCATATTTGTCTAGGAATCTCAACTTCAACTGCTGCCAGACCTTTCCTGCCTTACACTCCTAAAGGAGCTATGCTGCCACAATCTGGCAGACACACCGGAATTCTGCTTTTAAACTTTGAAACTGAGAGACCTCCCTGTCTTCTTGTCTGCCTTGGGCCTTCAATCGAGTGCCCTTCTGGAGTGGCCTACCCTGGCTTTCCCAGCTTTGAGATCCCATACCATGGGGTCCATGGAGAATGGCAAAAGGAGGTGCTAAATCTACAGTGGCATAACAGTGGTTAGCCCACCATCCCCTTAAATTGTGTTAGCCCTTTTTGATTCTTGGGATAGCTGGGGGAGGCCAGATATTAAAGCTTTGAGCGCTCTCTTAATATTATCATACTTTGTAGAATCTGCTTAGACCTTTGAAACATCCTAAGAGGTGGGAGCATGGGGGAGGGGGGGGGGTCTCAAACCCTTTATGGATCAGTAGAAGGTTCCCAGTTTTTCACTCTTTACATTTTATATATTCCCATGCTGCAAGGAATCTGATTCCCCACCCTATATTCATTATCTTATTCAATTGGAATTGGCTTTTAAAAGGCCCTTGT
The DNA here is from genome assembly GCF_035609145.1 of Eleutherodactylus coqui. NCBI lineage: Eukaryota > Metazoa > Chordata > Amphibia > Anura > Eleutherodactylidae > Eleutherodactylus > Eleutherodactylus coqui. The sequence goes on from NC_089840.1 coordinate 155,116,702, forward strand.
TACTACTATGACAGAATCATTGACTGGGTTGATCAGGGAAATGCGTTGGATATAGTATATTGACTTTAGTAAAGCATTTGACAAAGTATATCATACAATACTTATTGAAAAAATGACCAAATATGGGACTGAGAATGCAGCTGTTATGTGGATTCACAATTGGCTGAGTGATTGTACTCAAAGAGTGGTCATAAATGGCGGCACATCCAAGTGGAAGTATATGTCAAGTGCAGTACCACAAGGCTCTGTCGTAGGCCCAGTGTTGTTCAACATTTTTATAAATGATCTGGAGGAGGGAATTGATGGGAAACTGATAAAATTTGCAGACGAGACAAAGCTAGAAGGGATAGCTAACGCTGGGGAAGAGAGAGAGAGGGTATTCAAAAAGATCTAGAAAAGCTTGAACAGTCGGCAGTGACTAACAGAATGGTATTTTAACAAGAAGAAATGCAAAGTCCTACATCTGGGCAAGTAAAATGAAAAAAGCACATACAGAAAGGGAGTAATCGGGCTAAGCAGCAGCACATGTGAAAAAGACTTGGGTATATTAATAGATCATAGACTGACCATGAGTCAACTATGGATGCCCCAGCTACAGTAAAAAAAAAAAAGCCAAATAAGAAAAAAAGAAGACCATGTGAATATCCCTCAGAGGTCTTATGTGACATCATGGGGGACATAAATAGTAAAAAAAAATAATTACATAAATAAGTAAACCAAAATTACAGAATAAAATAAATATACATAAGAAAGAAAATAACCCAAAGCCGACATCAACCAAAACCGCTGCAGTATGCGCTGTGTAATCCAAAACCATACATATTATTAGAGATGAGCGAGCGTACTCGGAAAAGCACTACTCGCTCGAGTAATTTGCTTTATCCGAGTATCGCTGTGCTCGTCCCTGAAGATTCGGGTGCCGCTGCGGCTGACAGGTGAGTCGCAGCGGGGAGCAGGGGAAAGCGGGCGGGAGAGAGGGAGAGAAAGATCTCCCCTCCGTTCCTCCCCGCTCTCCCCTGCAGCTCCCCGCTCCGTGCCGCCACCCGAATCTTCAGGGACGAGCACAGCGATACTCGGATAAAGCAAATTACTTGAGCGAGTAGTGCTTTTCCGAGTATGCTCGCTCATCTCTACATATTATATATCAAAAAGTCGGAAACAAAATGAGGAATGCATTCCCATACTTTATTTTAGCGTAGATATACTAATTAAAAAAAACTAACTATAAATATGAAAAAAAACAAACCATTTTTTTGCGTTTTACCCCCAATAAAACACGGGGGGAAAAGTCAGTGAAAAAGATATTAAAAAATTAGCCCTATATGTCACGGGAAAAAAAATGCAACAAAAAAAATTTGGGTAATTGAAGGAAAAAAAATTTGACAGTTAAACCACTACATTGGTAAAATACCTAAAAAGTGTCTTGTCCTTAAGGTACAAAACAGCCGGGGTCCTTAAGGGGTTTAAAGCACCTTGTGGATACAAAATGTTTACATTTATTTACTATTGCAGGCTGAGGTGCGCTTACTGGCAGGAAAAATCTTCTCCCATAGAAAGTGGGTCCCATACTGGGGAACTTGTTGCCTAGTTTGCTGGGTATAGGTATTAATTTTCTTTGTTCCCTGATGGGGTGAAGATACCCTCCTTATTTATGAGGTGGGGGGGGGTTCATATCAGAATTTAAGGTGCTTGTGCACTGCTGAACTTCTTATTTCTGTCTGAACTCTAAATTCCTACACTTTTTTTCTCTCTATCCCTTCCTCCCCGTCCCACTCACCCTTTTTTTCTTTTTTGGTGTGTGTTTGCTTAACTTCTGAATGGCTCAATTGAATGCTGGGGGCCTTAACATAGAACAAAAATGTATCCAAATATTGCACAAGCTACACAAATAGCATTTTCACAATATTTTCTTGCAGGAGACCCACTTCCCATCTCGGCACATCACTACCATCCAAGACAGGTAGTGCAAACCCCTGTCAAAATCCAGAGGAGCCTCGATTGCTGTTCATAATGTAATTCCCTATGAGGTATTGGACACTCTTATTGATCCCAAGGGGTGGTTTGTTTTTTTAAAGATTAAACTTTGGGACAAACTATTTACATTGGCAAATTGGTATTTTCCCAATCGGAGTCCCATAAGGATGAGTAGATCACTCTTGGTCCGTGTGGTAGACTTTGTAGAGGGAATAGTTGTGCTGAGGGGAAACTTCAACTTTCCCTTTGACCATGGATCGCTATATTTTGTGAAACCCTTTCAACTACAAAACTGCAAGCATTCACTCAGACCCTCAAAACGCTCAAGTTGATAGATGTTTTGCAGATATTGCATCCCATTGATATAGACACTACTCCTATTTTTCTCCTGCCCACCAAACATACAGTCAATTAGATATTTTCCTGTTGAGTTATTATGCCTTACCATGGGACACCAAGGCTACAATAGGAAATGCAATCTGGTCAGATCATGCACCGGTCTTCCTTACCCTGATGTTCTGATGAAACCTTGGACATGGCAAATAAATGATTACCTCCTGAGGGACTCCTTGTGCTACTCTGATCTACGTGACACTATAATTGATTTCTTTGCAAACCATTTTTCGGGCTCGACTTCTCTGCCGACTCAATGGGAAGCACTGAAATGCATTATGCGAGGCGCCCTCATTAAAACACGGGACATGTCTTAAAAGGGAGAGATTGACTAAAATAAATTCTCTGTTATCCAAGATCACAACACTTCAGGCGTAACATAAGAATTCGGATACCCGGGTGGTCCTAATTGAACTCCGTAACACTAGGGAAAAGTTGAAAAGTCTTTTACATCAGAGGTACTTGCACTTCCAAGATACATTGAAATGTTACTTTCATGAACACACCAATACTTGCATCCATTCCCTCGCTCATTAACTTCACAATAAAACAAGACAGACTTTTATCCCTCACATAAAAGATAAATCAGGTCGTAAAGTGCATAATCCCGGAGATGATCTGTTTTTTTAAATCATGATTTATACAACCTTAAAGGCCCACTTGACAATATGACACCTGAGACCCTACACACTCATATGGCATCCAACATAGAAGAGACAGGACTGCCTACAATATGTAGAACCCTCAGGGATTCGATAGAGGAGGATGTTTCAGAAGAAGAGATCAGCAAAGACATTTATACATCCCCTGCAGGCAAATCACCAGATCCAGATGGATTTACCCCTAGGTTCATTACACTCTTTAGAGAGATCCCTACTCCTGTTCTAGTGGTCACCTTTATTCAAGTATCTCTATCCACCCCTTTTCCACGTCAAACACTTATTGCACACATTATTATTCTCCCCAAACCTTGGAAAGACCCATCCTTCTGTACAATTGATTGCCCCACATCCCTAGTTTATGTAGACATTAAACCTTTCTTAAAATTGTTGGCCAATAGATTTGGAGCCATTCTAACAGATATTTTTCTTAACGACCAAGTGGGCTTCACAAAAATGAGTTAGACGAGCAACAATACTAAAAAGACCCTTCTTCTGCTGAGTAAAGCTAAAACCTTAAACATTCCATTTTATCTTCTCACAGCTGACGTGGAGGCCTTTGATCGCATATATTGGGGCTTCTTCCCGGCTTTTCTTGAACAACTTACATTGGGCCCTAAGCTCCTGAAAAGACCCTGGCTTTAATCCATCAGGCCAGATACATGTGAATAGTCTGTTGTCTGGGGCATTCTCCATTAGGAATGACACCAGACAGGGATGCCCTTTGTCTCTCCTTTTGTATGACATTGTGATAGAACATCTGGCAGCGGCATTGCGAAATAACCCAGATGTTCATTGTTTGCAAGTTGGCCCTCAATCAAGTAGCACTATATGTGGATGATCTCTTAATGTATGTGTCCCAGTCCTGGATATCCTTTCTAATAATCCTTAATGAATTGGACACTTGAGCAATTTTAAAATAACCCTAGTAAAACTGAAGTCCTAAACGTAGCCCTCCATGCCAGAGAAATTACTCATTTGACAAATCAATTTGAGTTTATATGGCGCTAGTCCTCTCTCCACTATTTATGGGTACATATATCAGCAGATCTATCTTCCCTATATCAACTAAACTACATCCCCCTGTTAGAACGGACAGTACGGGAATTCTAAGAAACACCTGTCTTGGTTTGGACGGATAAGAGTCTTAAAAATGGATGTTATCAGTGTTTCCTATATGTATTTCGAACACTTCAAATTAAACGTCCATCCCAGTTCTTTAAACAGTTTCAAGGTGCATTTCATAGGTTTGTTTGGGAAGGACTGACCAGTCAAATTTAATTTTGGACTCTCACCCCAAGATCCGGGGAGGTGCTGCCATGCCAGATCTTAAATTATATTACACTGTAGCAACCCTGACTAGATTGCTAAATTCGCACTACCATTGACACTCATTGCTTTGACCCTGAAGCAGCTTTGACTTTGCTCCATATTCAAACAATTTTATAGATACCACTTAAAGACACACACCTCGACTACCTTTCTAGATATGTGGGATAGAATTACTACCAAGGGTGACTTTCCAATTAGTAAAGGAGCCTCAACCTCTCTCTGCCACATTATAGCTTTCCTCCTGAGATGAATAAACCGACATTGTTTTGTTGGGAGGAACCAGATGATACTAGCTTGTGTAATCTAACGACTGTGTTTCCCCGAAAGTAAGGCCAACAGTGATAATAAGACATACTGAGATTCTTTGGGGGGAGGGGGGCTTGAAATATCAACCCTACCCCGAAAATACCCTAGCTACACTACGTGGGGGAAAAAAAGCAGTACTCCCTTAGCAGGTGCCGTCCAGGTCCCTCCTGCTGCTCTCCGATGTTCTGGCTGGCATTCATTGAATGGCTATGATTGGTGCATTGAGTGCTGGCTCCGATTGGTTCTCAAGCACCATGGTTCAGCCAATCAGAGCAATCTCTTGCTGGAGGTGGGGTTTTCAAACTTCATTCACAGCAAGAGATGTTCTGTCAACACTGACAACTGCACGGAAGCCTGCCAGAATGCTGGAAAGCAGCGGGAAGAACCCAGACGGCGCATGATAAGACATCCTCTGATAATAAGACTGTGGCTCTTTTGGGGCAAAAATTAATATAAGACAGGGTCTTATTTTCGAGGAAACATTGTAGTACTTTTCTACTCTTCCCTACACATTCTCTGCTCTTAAAGGCAAATGCCCTAATACTTAACTATAATGGCTAGAATATCTCCTGCTATCCTCCTTCTTAAAGGCCATTTCTAGGATTTTCCAATTACATTCCTTACCGACCCCAATAGAAGACATATTTCTGCAGAAAAACCCTCCCACACATGTACTCCCCAAAATTTATAACATTCTGCTAACACAACTCACAACAGGTCATTCTCACTATACCAGAGAGTTATCTATCACAATCATGGACTCTGATTGGGATAGAGCTGTTGTGTTTTCCCACAAACTGCCAATGTCTTCCATTGTACAGGAAAAAATTTACAAACTGCTCAAAATCTTGGCATTAATTTTTACATCAGAGTTTAATATGCGTCTAAAATTTGCTGGAATTTTAACCCCTGTGGGTGACAACTTAAAGTAAAATTGAGGGGCTTTGAGTAAAGATATAACTCTATTGAAAAGTTCCTAAAAAATTAGCATTTGAGCATTTGCAATTACATTTAAGTCCTGTTTATACAGATAAATAATATGGTAGAATGCATCAGAGAAAATAAGTAGTTACTTTCAAGCTTCAGGGATGAAGGCAAGAGAAAATGCCAGCATTTCAGTCACCCACCAGAACCCTCTGTATGCCAAAGTCTTTTAGGACTGTGGAGTTGCAGCAAGCTGTGAATTATTAGAGTCAATCACTTCTATCTTCACCTGGAGAACCATGGCTGACCTCAGAAGCCTGCAACCAAGCCTGGAAGGGAGCCTGATACCTGTGTCCAGTGTTTTGGAGGATATCTTGACACGCTGCTCCATTAACCAGAAGTGGCAACAGCATCACTTGAATTTGTTCCTTTAGAGCTCCTTGGCCTCCCAGAAGCAAACAGGGTGTGGATAAGGCCACCTCTACAGCAAATTCAGCTGCCAATGTTACAGCGTAGATGCCCAGTAGCATGTGTGTGGTAGGCCATGGCAAAGATGAGGGGCCTGTAGACAACAAACCCATCAGGGGTGATATCCACGAGCCTGCTAGCGTAAGTAGACAGCAGATCCTGTGGTCAGTAAGACTTTTGAACCTGGGTTTAGTGTGGAGATTTCTTTTCTTTTTATAGGTGTAGGAGCTCTTCTCACTTGTATCCGCTCAGCTCCGAGGTTAAGCCATGCCCCTGAAGACCTATATGCATTCTTTATGTATATTATTATATGTTATTGTTTCAATATACCTATTAATAAGAGTCACTGCTCTCCAATTATTGTTATCACATCATTTGATGATAACTGCTTTTGCAGTTTTTCTAGTATATTTTATAGTACATGTTTTCCCATGGACCAGCTCTTTTCTTCTCTTCTATTATTTAAAGGTGGTAATCTAAGGTGTCTGGTCAGCCATTAGGGGCTGATTAATAATGCTTTAAGTGCATTTGAAACTCTTTATTATGTCTATGAAGATGTCATGATGTTTTCAAAGGAAGTTTTTCTATAAAGTGGATTTTTTTGTATATAACAACTTTGGGAGCTGGACTTTGGCTACTTTCAACTTTGGTGGTCTTTACATGGATTTTTTCTGTGTTCTGTAGTTGGATTTGGGAGCTGGAATTGCCTGTGTTTGCTTCAGGCTGTAGAAGAGAGGAGACCACGGCACTCGCAAAAACAACCCGTGGGATAAAAATCCACTCGGGGGGGTGGGAGGAAAAATTATTTCCAAGACAAGCATCAGCAATAAATGCGAAGCCACCCTAGGGGCTATGGACCTATGCCCCATTAAACATGTAGACGAGTGGAGGAGGTGGCAGCATAAAATGATACAGAAAATTATGTCATACAAAGGAACATGTTTATTGCGTCCAAGTTAAGATAGGCAGTGTTTCAACCTATAATTAGGTCTTTTTCAAGCCTACAAATAACAAAGAAGTACTAATAAAAAAAAAAACACAAAACAAATACACGTCATAGATGCGATATAAAACAGTACAGAAAGTATAAAGAAAATATATGGTTGCAAATTACATTAAGTATGCAGGTAGGTAGTTGTGAAATACAAAACATATACCAAGGTATGAAAGTCAGTAGATAGTTAACAACTACAACAAGCAAGTAAATAGGCAGTTGCAAAAAACACAATACATACCAAATAACATAAGGATCAGGATATGCAGTCCATGTTCCACTGGCTCGAAAAGAGATAATGACAGTCTTTATATAGTAACTGGCCACAGCCAAAATGGATGCAAGCCTGCCCCTTGCTAGGTCATATCCTGTGGGACGAGGCTAAAAGGTTGCTAAGCAACCATATAACATGTGGTATCACAGCTATGACATGTAGATGGTCATGTGGTGCAGAGTGTAAGCTTATGCCCACGACCCAAAGGTCGCAGGTTCGATCCCCGAATGACTCCAGCAGCCAGCTCAAGGCCGACTCAGCCTTCCATCTCTCCGAGGCCAGCAAAATGAGCACCCAGCCTGGTGGGGGGGTAACAAGCAATAGTTACCTGAGAACACTCCGCAACAAGCTGGCGCTATACAAACGCCAAGATTTATTTTTATTATTATGTAGGTAGCCTATGTAAATTGTGTGCCTAGCAGGCATATAGCAGCATAATAGGGTATAAACCACAGTATAGTTAAATAGATGCGGACAAGAAAAAGCACCAGCTGCTGGTAAAACCGGGGGTAAACAAGGCGCAGGCGTCATGACGTAGACGCACTGTGTATCAATATGGTAGAGCTATACACAGCAGAAGCTATGAGCGGTGATCATGTGGCAGCGTCCGATCACGTGAGAAAGACGGGGCTCACGTGACCTTGCGTGTGACGTCAACGTGTCGTGTAGTACCAGTGAGTGCATGGTAACAAGTGACGCGTGAACGTTACGCGTCATCTAGAGAAGTATATAGTAAAAACATACTAATAAGGAGTAATAGATGTAATGAAAACCGGCGATATAGCAATATATAAGTGGAATAGACCAGAAATAGTGTCATGTGAAAAACCATACAGAAATTAACACATGTGTGAAAATTATACGGTGATACTCATGATGGACTGTGGTAAAGATGTCAGTGGAAAAAAGAGCTGAACATGGACCACATGGAGATCCTAAAAAAAGACAAAGAAAAAACAAAGGCAAAGTCAAAAGTTATGTAAAAAATATCATGGTTAAAACATAAAAGCATACATAAAAAGTGATGAAATAGAAGTAACTCAAATAAATGGCATAAAGTGGTACTCAATGTTCAGATGTTTAGGGGTTAATGTGTCCAGGTGATGAATCCATTTTAGTTCCTTTTTTTTCAGGAGATGTTTGCGGTCACCTCCCCTAACGAGCCAGTAATATACAGTAAGAATACCCTGCCGGACGTCTTCCGACATCGGAAACCGTGCACCCTTCAATCAGAATGTCTTTAGATGTCAGACAGTGGATTGGAAAGGGTTAAATGAGTTATACCAGGATTAAATATTATCTCCAATTAACAGGATAACTTGCTGATTAGTTGTGGTCTCACCGATGAGACTCAACAAATCTCAAGAACGGGGATCCGATATCTCCCATCTTCCTAACTGCAAGGGATACCCACAGTAAGGAGGAGACTGAATGGAGCATGGTCCATTCATTTTCAATGGGAATGCAGAGAAAGCTGAGCAGCAAGTGTAATGTACAGAAGTTGATGTGCATATGTTCTGGAAGTTTCTGAATGATCTATGTAGTCTAGTGCTTATGTGTATTTCCACTGTCTTCTATGTGTATGAATATGAGGTGTATTGCACCTTTGCAGCACTAAATGGGTTACTGTCTGGGAGATGTCTGGAAACGTATTGTGGCTAGCTGGGGTCACTTGCCTGCAAATCGCCAACCTCTCGGACTGGAAATGGCGCACCTCCCGTGAAGATAACAGTCAGCAAACGTGGATTCTCTTTGAAACTGGCGCCTGCCAGCGTTTATTTCACATTAACACAGCAAAGATATTCAGCATACAAATACAGTCCAGCAAATCATATGCCACTTCGCACTGTTGTAGGTCACAGTGCACACAGCATCAGCATTTTAAACATAACAACAAACAATGGCCTTACAAGCAACCCATCTGGGTAAGTTTAGGGTTGTCCTTCCCTGCCAAACTCAAGGCCTCATAATGTTCGTAAGCACCCCACCTGGGTGTGAGTGTCAAGGGTTGTCGTTCCTGTCTGACTCAAGGCCTTTGCTGGTCCCAACTGCACCTCGGGCTAGATGCCCTCCTAGCTCCACTGAGCTGTCACTTCCTCTCACTGGTTTGTCCCAGACCTCAGGCTCCTAGTTCCTGCTGCGGCTCCTTCATCACCTAAGCCAACTTCTCTCTCTAGAGTGTGACAGAATCTACTTTTATGTTGCTTCCTGACACACTAAGCAGATGTTAACCCTTTCTTTCAGGTTCAGGTTAACTAAACAACCAGTAATCTGTACTCTGAGGCCCTCTACAGGCCACTCTTGCTACTGCATTACCACAGTATCTATTTGTTTGTCATGTGACCTTGTTATGTATATGTGGGTGCAAGGTGGATGATAGAGAAACGCTGTTGAAGTTGGTCTTGGTTTGTGTTGTTTGAGGAACAAGGAGAGAGAGAGTCTGGGCCTGTACTCAGACACCCTCAGTCTGAATACTAGAAGAAATGGAAGAGGCTGAACAGATAGACTGCTAATGCCGTGAACCCCTTCTTCTTTCCCATAGTGGAGTGGAGTATATGAGGAGTGCCGCAATAAGTGCCAGTTTCCTGCCGTGCAGTGCAATTCTACAAAATCCCATAAGAGTGGACCGATAGAATGTTGGTGGAGTTGCTCAAGAGACAGTGTCCGGGACCAGAGAACAACAAATTACTAGGCCTCTGTAAGTCACTCTGTTTCTCCTGTGTTTTCCTCCATGTCGCATCACGTGTTCCTCTGCACTACTGTACTGCCGGTGGATGTAAAGTGGACTGTAATTGTTGGAACTGTTACAAATCAATTTACAGCAAATGGCTTCTCCGACCGTTCCCGGTTTGGCCTCTAAACTGTACCCTGTCTGTGCGTACTCTTATTTGTTTCTCTTGGAGATCACTGCGGAGCTAGGAATGGTGGTGTCACCTATGACAAAAGGATTAAGGTAATCCATCAGTGGGTTTCACTATTTAAAATAATCTGCCATCTCCCTTGGACATGTCACTGGTTACCCTCTGGTTGGGAGACGGTAGAGCCACCGTGACAAGTGAACTACTCTACCCCCAGCTGTCTCCTAGGCTGGGGCCCGCTCCTCAGACGCTGCACAAGTGCTTAGGTATTTCTGGAAACCTCATTGAAATAAATCAAGTACCAACCATGCATGCTCTGCCAATGCTCCATTAATTCTGACATCACTGCAGCGGGAGAGGCAAGCTCGCAGTAAAAGGTAGAGGGTGACATTAGAGCCCCATTCTCGAGATCTTACTGCATACTTATTGCAACTGTATATTTGGTGGATGAGCTACTTGTCTCCTAAAAGCACTTCTTAAAAATCAGTGCCTAACAGACTTGCTACATTTTTTAATAAACTTTTTCTATAAATCATTCCCTTTTGTAGGGGCCCGAGTACATTAACTGGTTCTTCTCGGAAAATAGACTAAAACAAGGTCCTCAAAAATAAGATTACAAATAGAGATGAGCGAACGTACTCGTCCGAGCTTGATATTCGTGCGAATATTACGGTGTTCAGGATGCTCATTACTCGTAACGAGTACCACGCGGTGTTCCGGTTACTTTCAGTTTCCTCTCTGAGACGTTAGCGCGCTTTTCTGGCCAATTGAAAGACAGGGAAGGCATTACAACTTCCCCCTGTGACGTTCAAGCCCTATACCACCCCCCTGCTGTGAGTGGCTGGGGCGATCAGATGTCACCCGAGTATAAAAGTCGGCCCCTCCCGCGGCTCGCCTCAGATGTCTTGTGAGTTAGCTGAGGGAAAGTGCTGTTCTATTGGAGTTGCTGTAGGGAGAGTGTTTGTAGTGAGTGTAGGCTTCAAGAACCCCAACGGTCCTTCTTAGGGCCACATCTACGTGTGTGCAGGCTGCTGTTAGCAGTGGAGACATTTTTTTTTTCTTAAAATCGGCAGTGCAGAGCATTGCACCCGGTATTAGGGACAGAAGTGGTGCTTAGGCAGGGAGAGTGTTAGGAGTGAGTGTAGCCTTCAAGAACCTCAATGGTCCTTTCTAGGGCCACATTTAACTGTGTGGAGTACTGTGCAGGCTGCTGTTAGCTGTGTTGCTAATTTTTTTTTTTTCTCAAAATCGGCAGTGCAGAGTATTGCACACGGTATTAGGGACAGAAGTGGTGCTTAGGCAGGGAGAGTGTTAGGAGTGAGTGTAGCCTTCAAGAACCTCAACGGTCCTTTCTAGGGCCACATTTAACTGTGTGGAGTACTGTGCAGGCTGCTGTTAGCTGTGTTGCTTTTTTTTTTTTTTTCTCAAAATCGGCGGTGCAGAGCATTGCACCCTCCATTGATACTACAGGCACAGAATTGTGTAGGCAGGGCCACAACACAGTTATTAGTCATTGAATAGACGCAGTGGGCCTATCCTTTTAAACAAAAGGGAAGAAAGTATATTTGCCCTGCCTCTGTCAGTCCTAAGGGCTCTGGGTACGTGTGTGCTGCGTGGAGAACGTAAAAAAATCAGACGCAACCAGCTACGGTTGAGTGCAGCCTTGCGCCAATTTCTTTCCTGCCTGGGAAATACCTGCTCTGCCACAGTTAATAACTCTGCAACAGTAAAGTTCTGTGACACTTTTGCAGGGCCGCAACACAGTGTCAGTTATTAAACTTATTATTCAGTGAATAGACGCAGTGGGCCTATCCTTTTAAACAAAAGGGAAGAAAGTATATTTGCCCTGCCTCTGTCAGTCCTAAGGGCTCTGGGTACGTGTGTGTTGCGTGGAGAACGTAAAAAAATCAGACGCAACCAGCTACGGTTGAGTGCAGCCTTGCGCCAATTTCTTTCCTGCCTGGGAAATACCTGCTCTGCCACAGTTAATAACTCTGCAACAGTAAAGTTCTGTGACACTTTTGCAGGGCCGCAACACAGTGTCAGTTATTAAACTTATTATTCAGTGAATAGACGCAGTGGGCCTATCCTTTTAAACAAAAGGGAAGAAAGTATATTTGCCCTGCCTCTGTCAGTCCTAAGGGCTCTGGGTACGTGTGTGCTGCGTGGAGAACGTAAAAAAATCAGACGCAACCAGCTACGGTTGAGTGCAGCCTTGCGCCAATTTCTTTCCTGCCTGTGAAATCAAATCACTGCTAATACAGCATGCTGAGGGGTAGGGGTAGGCCTAGAGGACGTGGACGCGGCCGAGGACGCGGAGGGCCAAGTGAGGGTGTGGGCAGAGGCCGAGCCAGTGCGGTGTCCAGGGGTAGAGACAGGGCCAGACCGAATAATCCACCAACTGTTTCCCAAAGCGCCCCCTCGCGCCATGCCACCCTGCACAGGTCAAGGTGCTCTACGGTGTGGCAGTTTTTCACAGAGACGCCTGACGACCGACAAACTGTGGTGTGCAACCTTTGTCGCGCCAAGATCAGCTGGGGAGGCACCACCAACAGCATGCGCAGGCATATGATGGCCAAGCACCCCACAAGGTGGGACGATGCCCGTTCACCGCCTCCGGTTTGCACCACTGCCTCTCCCCCTGTGCCCCAACCTGCCACTGAGATCCAACCCCCCTCTGAGGACACAGGCACTACCGTCTCCTGGCCTGCACCAACACCATCACCTCCGCTGTCCTCGGCCCCATCCAGCAATGTCTCTCAGCGTAGCGTCCAGACGTCGCTAGTGCCACAGTTTGAGCGCAAGCGCAAGTACGACGCCACGCACCCGCACGCTCAAGCGTTAACCGTGCACATTGCAAAATCGATCAGCCTAGAGATGCTGCCGTATAGGCTTGTGAAAACGGAGGCTTTCAAAAGCATGATGGCGGCGGCTGCCCTGCGCTACTCGGTTCCCAGTCGCCACTACTTTTCCCGATGTGCCGTCCCAGGCCTGCACGACCACGTCTCCCGCAACATTGTACGCGCCCTCACCAACGCGGTTACTGCCAAGGTCCACTTGACAACGGACACGTGGACAAGCACAGGCGGGCAGGGCCACTATATCTCCCTGACGGCACATTGGGTGAATTTAGTGGAGGCTGGGACAGAGTCAGAGCCTGGGACCGCTCACGTCCTACCCACCCCCAGAATTGCGGGCCACAGCTCGGTGGTGGTATCTGCGGCGGTGTATGCTTCCTCCACTAAAGCACCTTCCTCCTCCTCCTCCTCCTCCAACGCAACCTCTGTCTCGCAATCAAGATGTGTCAGCAGCACGTCGCCAGCAGTCGGTGTCACGCGGCGCGGCAGCACAGCGGTGGGCAAGCGTCAGCAGGCCGTGCTGAAACTACTCAGCTTAGGAGAGAAGAGGCACACGGCCCACGAACTGCTGCAGGGTCTGACAGAGCAGACCGACCACTGGCTTGCGCCGCTGAGCCTCCAACCGGGCATGGTCGTGTGTGACAACGGCCGTAAGCTGGTGGCGGCTCTGCAGCTCGGCAGCCTCACGCACGTGCCATGCCTGGCCCATGTCTTTAATTTGGTGGTTCAGCGCTTTCTGAAAAGCTACCCCCACTTGTCATACCTGCTCGGAAAGGTGCGCCAGCTCTGCGCACATTTCCGCAAATCCCACACGCACGCTGCCACCCTGCGGACACTGCAACATAGGTTTAATCTGCCAGTGCACCGACTGCTGTGCGACGTGCCCACACAGTGGAACTCTACGCTCCACATGTTGGCCAGGCTCTATGAGCAGCGTAGAGCTATAGTGGAATACCAACTCCAACTTGCGCGGCGCAGTGGGAGTCAGCCTCCTCAATTATTTACAGAAGAGTGGCCCTGGTTGGCAGCCATCTGCCAGGTCCTTGGAAAATTTGAGGAGTCTACCCAGGTGGTGAGCGGCGATGCTGCAATCATTATCGTCACCATTCCTCTGCTATGCATCTTGAGAAGTTCCCTGCAAAGCATAAAGGCAGACGCTTTGCGCTCGGAAACAGAGCCGGGGGAAGACAGTATGTCGCTGGATAGTCAGAGCACCCTCCTGTCTATATCTCAGCGCGGTGAGGAGGAGGAGGAAGAAGATGAGGAGGAGGGGGAAGAGACATCTTGGCCCACTGCTGACGGTACACATGCTGCTTGCCTGTCATCCTTTCAGCGTGTATGGCCTGAGGAGGAGGAAGAGGAGGAGGAGGAGGATCCTGAAAGTGATCTTCCTAGTGAAGACAGCCATGTGTTGCGTACAGGTACCCTGGCACACATGGCTGACTTCATGTTAGGATGCCTTTCTCGTGACCCTCGCGTTACACGCATTCTGGCCACTACGGATTACTGGGTGTACACACTGCTCGACCCACATTATAAGGAGAGCCTTTGCACTCTCATTCCCGAAGAGGAAAGGGGTTCGAGAATGATGCTATACCACAGGGCGCTGGTGGACAAACTGATGGTAAACTTCCCATCCGACAGCGCTAGTGGCAGAAGGCGCAGTTCCGAGGGCCAGGTAGCAGGGGAGGCGCAGAGATCAGGCAGCATGTACAGCGCAGGCAGGGGAACATTCTCCAAGGCCTTTGCCAGCTTTATGGCTCCCCAGCAAGACTGTGTCACCGCTCCCCAGTCAAGGCTGAGTCGGCGGGAGCACTGTAAAAGGATGGTGAGGGAGTACGTAGCCGATCGCACGACCGTCCTCCGTGACGCCTCTGCCACCTACAACTACTGGGTGTCGAAGCTGGACACGTGGCCTGAACTCGCGCTGTATGCCCTGGAGGTGCTTGCTTGTCCTGCGGCTAGCGTCTTGTCAGAGAGTGTGTTTAGTGTGGCTGGGGGAATCATCACGGATAAGCGTACCCACCTGTCAACTGACAGTGCCGACAGGCTTACACTCATCAAGATGAACAAAGCCTGGATTTCCCCAGACTTCTCTTCTCCAACAGCGGACAGCAGCGATACCTAAGCAATACGTAGGCTGCACCCGCGGATGGAAGCATCGTTCTCTCTCACCATCCAAAACGGGGACATTTCTGCTTCATCAATCTGTGTATAATATTCCTCCTCCTCCTGCTCCTCCTCCTGAAACCTCACGTAATCACGCCGAACGGGCAATTTTTCTTAGGGCCACAAGGCTCACTCATATAATTTTTCTAAACAATTTTTATACGTTTCAATGCTCTTAAAAGCATTGAAACTTTAACTTCAACCAATTTTTCGTTAAACTGGGCTGCCTCCAGGCCTAGTTACCACTTAAGCCACATTAACCAAAGCGATTAATGGGTTTCACCTGCCCTCTTGGTTGGCCATGGCCAATTTTTCTGATGTACATTAGTACTGTTGATACAGCAATTTTTGTGGGCCCTCGCCTACAGTGTAATCAAATTAATTTTTAGCCCACCTGCATTACAGCTGACGTTACATCCGCTGTGTTGGGCAATGCAATGGGATATATTTATGTACCACCGGTGACTTCCTGGCACCCACCCATGCTGTGGGTCCACAGAGAATTATAAATGCATCTGAAACCACATCTAAAGAACCCCAGTCAGACTGGGGCATGCAGTGTGGGCCGAAGCCCACCTGCATTAAGCACGACATTACTACCTCAGCTGTGTTGGGCAATGCAATGGGATATTTCTATGTACCGCCGGTGGCTTCCTGGCACCCACCCATGCTGTGGGTCCACAGGGAATTATAAATGCATCTGTTTCCACTTGTAAAGAACCCCAGTCTGACTGGGGCATGCAGTGTGGGCCGAAGCCCACCTGCATTAAGCACGACATTACTACCTCAGCTGTGTTGGGCAATGCAATGGGATATTTTTGTGTATCGCCGGTGGGTTCCAGGGAGCCACCCATGCTGTAGGTGCACACGGAGTTTAACCTACATGTGTCCACTTGTAAAGAACCCCAGTCTGACTGGGGCATGCAGTGTGGGCCGAAGCCCACCTGCATTAAGCACGACATTACTACCTCAGCTGTGTTGGGCAATGCAATGGGATATTTCTGTGTATCACCGGTGGGTTCCAGGGAGCCACCCATGCTGTCGGTCGACAGGGACTTCACAATAGGGAGTTGTACCTGCCTGTGTCTATGAATTAAAAAGCCCGGTCTGACTGGGGCATGCAGAGACACCTTGACAGAATGAATAGTGTGTGGCACATAGGTTCCCCATTGCTATGCCCACGTGTGCAGCTCCTGATGGCGGTGGCACAGGATTCTATTTCTCATTGCTTCTGTACAGCATTGTGGGCTATCGCCCCGCCCCTTTTAAAGAGGGTCGCTGCCTAGCCGTGCCAACCCTCCGCAGTGTGTGCCTGCGGTTCCTCGTCATGGCAGACGCACTTCTAAATAGACATGAGGGTGGTGTGGCATGAGGGCAGCTGAAGGCTGCGCAGGGACACTTTGGTGTGCGCTGTGGGGGGGAGGGGGGCGGTTGGGCAGCATGTAACCCAGGAGAAGTGGCAGTGGAGTGTCATGCAGGCAGTGATTGTGCTTTGTTGGAGGTAGTGTGGTGCTTACCAAAGGTATGCCATGCTAATGAGGCCTTTTCAGAAGTAAAAGTTTTTGGGAGGGGGGGGGGCCCACTCTTGCCGCTATTGTGGCTTAATAGTAGGACCTGTGAACTTGAGATGCAGCCCAACATGTAGCCCCTCGCCTGCCCTATCCGTTGCTGTGTCGTTCCCATCACTTTCTTGAATTGCCCAGATTTTCACACAAGGAAACCTTAGCGAGCATCGGCGAAATACAAAAATGCTCGGGTCGCCCATTGACTTCAATGGGGTTCGTTACTCGAAACGAACCCTCGAGCATCGCGAAAAGTTCGTCCCGAGTAACGAGCACCCGAGCATTTTGGTGCTCGCTCATCTCTAATTACAAACAAGAAATGGGAAACGTTTAAAACTCTCTTAAATACTTACTGTGAGCGGTTCATACCTTACAAGAATAAAAGAGAAGGAAACCAGTGTAGCTGAATAAAGATGTAAAGGGGACAATAAACAGCAAAAATAAAGTGTTTAAACTACTAAAACAAGAAGGCAGCAGTGAAGCACTAAAAACCTCAAGGAAAAAATAAATTATGTGAAAATCAGATAAAAGCAGCAAAGATGGAGGCAGACAGGCTTATTGTTAGGAAAGTAAAACTAATCCTACACTGTTCTTCAACTATATAAATAGTTAAAAAAAGAATACTGAAAGTGTTGGCCCTTTAATAACTAATGTAGGAGAAATTGTAGAAGGTGATGAGGAGAAAGTAAATCTATTAAATAGCTTTTTCTCCAGTGTATTTAGAGAAGGAAAATGAAATGTCAGATGAGACGCAGAGTGATAATCTCTCCAATAAACGTCACCAGTTTAAAAGGCCATTAACACAGGACAACAATTGTGCAAAAATCGTTCAAATGAATGAATTTCCGTGGAAATCATTGTGTCTTAATGCACAGCCATCATGCACTATTCATTTACAGTTCGCTGGTTGCTTACTTTTTAACCAGCATAAAAATCATCACTTTATCGCTGACTTCTCGCTAAGTGTAAACGTTCCCTGCTCAGCGCTTCACATAGAAAATCCAGTGAGAAGCCGTGGTGATCTGTTTGTCTAAATGCTGTGCATGAGCGCTAAAAAACTAGTATTGACTTCAGCACTTGTGCAGTCGTCTAGACGACTGTCATCCCATTTAAATGGGAGATAACTCAGGAAGAAGTGCAGAGCCATCTTAAAAAGATTAAAATAGACATATCACTGGGTCCCGATCGTATACACCCCAGGGTTTTAAGGGAATTAAGTAATATGATAGATAGACCCTTGTTTACTATATTTAAGGATTCTATAGTGACAGGGTCTGTTCCACTGAATTGGTGCACAGCTAATGTAGTGCTGATATTCAAAATGGGGTCGTAAAGTGAACCTGGAAACTACAGGCCTTACTTCTATTGTGGGTAAAATGTCTGAGGGGTTTCTAAGAGATGCTATCCGGGAGTACCTCAAGGAAAATAGCTGTATAACTCCATATCAACATGGATTTATGAGAGATCACTCCTCCTAAACCAATCTGATCAGTTTCTATGAGAAGGTAAGTTCTAGACTGGATCAGGGAGAGTTATTGGATCTTGTGTCTCTGGACTTTGCAAAGCGGTTGATACTGTGCCGCATAAAAGGTTGGTATATAAAATGAGAATGCTTGGTTTGGGCGAGAATGTGTGTAAATGGGTAAGTAACTGGCTCAGTGATAGAAAGCAGAGGGTGGTTATAAATGGTACATACACTGACTGGGTTATCGTTACAAGTGGGGTAGCAAAGACGACAGTACTGGGCCCTATTTTTTTAATATATTTATTAATGATCTGGTAAAAGGATTATGCAGTAAAATATCAATATTTGCAGATGACACAAAACTATGCAAAGAAATTGACAGAAAAGAGGACGAAGGGAGAATACCTGAAGAAGGGATTGAAATTGGGATTATTTAGTTTAGAAAAAAGACATCTGAGTGGCAACCTAATAACTATTAGGGGAGAATACGGAGATCTCTCCCATCTTCTATTTATACCCAAGACTGTAAGTAAGGGGCACTCTAATAACTATGTATAGATATATGAGGGGAGAATACAGAGATTTCTACCATCATCTATTATAGCCAGCACTGTAACAAGATGATGCTCTAATAACTATGTAAAAATATATCAGGGGTCAGAACAGAGATCTCTCTCATCATCTATTGTATCCAGGACTGTAACAAGGGGTGCTTTAATAACTATGTATGCATATATCAGAGGACATGCGGTGCTCGAGAAAATCTTAACCCTCTCCTCCCCACTTGTTTTCAATGGAGCCGCAGCTGCTGCCGGCGGCTCTATTAAAAACAATGGTCTGCTGACACCCCAAATTGTTTTTCATGGAAGGGCTTTGCATATAAGCCCTT
Source organism: Eleutherodactylus coqui (assembly GCF_035609145.1). Classification (NCBI taxonomy): domain Eukaryota; kingdom Metazoa; phylum Chordata; class Amphibia; order Anura; family Eleutherodactylidae; genus Eleutherodactylus; species Eleutherodactylus coqui. The sequence continues at coordinate 155,135,827 of NC_089840.1, forward strand.
CCCTAAAAAACAATAATTGCAGTTTAAAAAATTTTTTAAAAAAACCCTCCGCCGCTGTCGTGTCCCACGCGGGGATGAAGAAAACATCTGACGCATGCGGCAGATGTTTTCTTCATCCTCACTAGTAAAAAGAATTCGCTGCTGCTACATCTGCCACATATGTGACAGATGCAGCAGAGGAATTCTTCAATTCCCTTCTGCAGCTGTCACACATGACAGCTGCGGTAGAGGATCCTGCTGCCAGCCCCCCAGTAATTGGATTTCAGGGAAGGGCTTTAAATATAAGCCCTTCCCTGAAAAATAGAATTTTAAATCGCCGCCTACTGAAAGTGCAGATTGTGATTGGCTGAGGCGCTCAGCCAATCACAATCAGCTCTTTCAGCAGGCGGGGATTTTAAATCCCTGCCTGCTGATAGATCAGGACTACAGAGCCGGGGACAACACGGAAAAGTCGCAGCTGAGCCCCGGCAGCTGAAAGCAGGTGAGAATCCCCCTTTTTTTTTTGACACTATTTTTCAGGGTTTTTATATTTAAAGCCCTTCACTGAAATCCTATTACTGGTGGGCTGGACAGCTGCGGTAAGGAATTGAAGAATTCCTCTGCTGCATCTGTTACAGATGTGGCAAATGTAGCAGCAGGGAATTTGTTTTACTAGTGGGGATGAAGGAAACATTATGTGTTCTTCATTTCCATGGGGGACCTGGCAGCGGCAGACACGTAAGGATTTTTTTTTTTTTTTTTACACTAAAATTATTGTTTTTAGGGAAGGGCTTATATGTAGAGCAATGAAAAACAATTAGGGGTGCAGCAGCCGCGGCTCCATTGAGAACAATGCAGAGCATCGGGCACCTTGAAAAATGCTCGAGTCTCCCATTGACTTCAATGGGGTTCGTTACTCGAAACGAGCTCTCGAGCATTCGAAAAATCTCGGCTCGAGTAACGAACCAACCGAGCATTTTGGTGCTCTCTCATCTCTAGCTGTGTATAATGTTTCTCTTAATAAATAAAACCAATCAATAATTTTTAAAAATATGTATTTCAACACAAGGTTATCATGCAAGGAAAACATATTCAATGCCATATGGCTATAACTGTAAGAGTGTATGCGAGTTGTGCCTGAGATCCTCTGGCACATCTTACATTGAACAGCACACGGATGCACATCTGAGCCCCGCAGATATTGAACATTGCGTGTCCTTTTCTCATCCAGGATATTGATGCAAACATTTACTGCACATAGGGCTTAATCACACAGCCATGTATTTTGTCTAACACTTATACAAAAGAAAACAAAGTTTAGGAGTTTAGAATCACTCACCAAACAAGATTCTGAAACGCGTGTTTGATGCAGGTGAATAGTAAATATTGCATGAGAACGTGAGCTCTGAGAGTTCATTTGAGTACTGGCAGTTGTACGAGACAGAGCACCTTCCTTCAAGAGTTGGAGGAGCTGGAAAGGGAAAATTGCAGTTAAAACAAGTACCAAAATATCCATAAACTTCAAGTCTGAAAAAGAAGAGCAGGGTGCTCCTTGTGGTCACATACAACCCTCAGATGAACATCTTGAGAAAAATCATTGCTGATCTCTGGTCCATACTCCACAAAGACAGTAGACTGACATAAATGTTCCCAGATTTTGCTCTCCCCTCATAGAAATAGCCTAAACAACCACCTCACCAGAAGTGCACTCTCATCACCATCAGAGACTGGCACTTCCAGAGACTGCAAGACCTGTACCCAAATCCTACCAGCAAACACAATCCCAATACAGAATGTGATGTACATAATACAATGTACAAGGTGTCCTGAAGAAATCTATACTGGGGAATCTAAGCAGAGACTATGGTCCAGGATGACGAAATGTGCATCCAGTTCAGCCTGTTATCCTGTGACGTTGATTCAGAGGTAGAAGCCAATTTTCTTCATTTTAGGGAAGAAATTCTCTCCCAACTTGAATCTGGCAATCAGAATAATCCCCGTATCACTGACCCTTCTGAAGTAATCAGTGACTATAATGTAAATAACGGACCATTATTAACTACAGTAACGTAGTATGTAATAGTGATAAACAGACATTATGTTCATCAAGTACAGCCTAGTATCTTGCAATATTGACCAGAGGAAGGTAAAAAAAAAACATGAGGTAGAAGTGAATTTTCCTCATATTAAAGTAAAACTTCCTTCTCTATCATTTTAGGCTGGGTTCACACAGGGCGGATTTGCCGCGGTTTTGCCGCGGATTGCCGTTGCATATCCGCACTGCGGCAAAACCGCTGCGTTTGCAGTGCAATGCAGCACAAATGAGATTTGCCAAAAAGCTGTTCTCACAGGACAGATTTTTTCCGCACAGCCACTGTGCGGAAATGCAACTGCGTCGCGGTTTTAAAAGATGCAGCATGTTCATTCTTAGGTCGTTTCCGCAGCGCTTTTTTGTCCATAGACCTCTATGGACGCAGCCAAAACGCGCCAAATACGCGACAAAAGTAAAAAAGCGCTGCGGAAAAAAACGCTTGCGGATTTTTCCGCACAAAAATCTGCAGCAAAATCCGCAAGCCAAAATTCACCTTTGAAGCGGTTTTGCCGCAGAAGCAGTTCTTCTGCGTCAAAACCGCAAAGGAAAAAACGCAGCAAAACCGCGACAAATCCACCCTGTGTGAACCCAGTTATATAATAACATAGTCATTTAGAATTTTAGGCTGTCCATCCAGTTCAGCTTATTTCCCTCCAGTGTTGATCTAAAAGAAGCCAAAAAAAACCCCAATGACGTAGAAGCCAATTTTCCTCATTTTAGGGAGAAAATGTCCTTCCTGACTCCAATCTGGCAATCAGAATAATCCCCGGATCACCGACCCTTCTGAAGTAAACAGTGATGTAACATGTAATATTGTATCCGTCAAGAAAGACATTGATGCCCCTCTTATTCTTTTTTATCGAGTTCTCCATTACTACGTCCTCAGGCAGTCTCACTGCCATTACAGTAAAGAACCGGCTTCTATGTTGTGTAGAAACTTTCTATCCTGTAGACATAGAGAGTGCCCCCTTGTTACAGTCACAGTCCTGGGTATAATAGATGTGGTAAAGAGCTCTATACTGACCCCTGATATATCTATACATAGTTATTAGAGCGTCCCCTTGTTACAGTCACAGTCCTGAGTATAATAGATGATGGGAGAGATCTCTGTACAGACCCCTGATATACCTATGCATAGATGTTAGAGTGTTGCATTGTTACACTCACCATCCTGGGTATAATAGATGATGAGAGATATCTGTACTGACTTCCCAGATACATCTATAAATATTTATTAGAGAACCCCCTTGTTACAGTCCTGGGTTAAAATACATGATGGGAGAGGTCTCTGTACTGCCCCCCATTAATAAATATATTAAAAGGGAGAGGGCCCTAAACTCTGCGCTGTGCTGTTTATTTCCAAGCAGAGCAATCTTGTAATAAGCATATGTGACCGCTTGCGCCCAACTGTAGCGGATCACATCAGCACTCAACCCGAAAGTCATGAATGAGAAAGATGAGGGTGAGTCAGTGTGTGCGGTCAGCCCTCCACAGGTGACCTCTATAATGGGAAAGTCAGAAACAGAGCTGCTGATGCTCACTGCAGTCTAAGGAGGAGAAGGGCAAGAGGAAGAGGAGGTTAACCCCTTAGTGACGGCCCCATAGTGTTTTTACGTCCTCACTAAAAAAAAAAAAGAGTTTAAAAAGTAAAAGTTAAAAAAAAAGTTTTAAAGTAAAGAAAAAAGTTGAAAAAGCTGACGTTTCATCTCCCCTCATGGATCATGAGGGAGGATGAAATGACGTAACAAAAGCTGTTCACAAAAGCATTCACAAAAGCTGTGGGTTGCCAGGGTAATTTAAAATCTCCCTGCTCCTGGCTACAAAACTTAGCTGAGAGCCTGGAGATTTCACGGGGGGGGGGGCCGCGGTAAGCGGTTCCTGATCACGTATTCGCTGTTATCCAATGGCTAATGGCGATCAAGTAAAAGTAAAAAAAAAGGTGAAGCTTCATTTCCCCTCACCGATGCGATCCGTGAGAGGAGATGAAACTTTTTACCGCAGACCTCCGTATTTGCACCCCGACACGATCTTCCTCCGTGAAATTTCCCGGATTCTGCACATGCGACCACCGGCAAAACACCGGACACGTGCGCAGGAGACGAGGAGCCCAGAAAATGTAAAATCTCCTTGCTCCCAGCGACAAATGTTCGCAGAGAGCCTGGAGCAGTGACCTTGTTAAGCGGTCGCCGTTCACGTGATACAAAGGTAGCGATCTACCTTAAGCCGGTCTCACGTGACCGGATAGGAATTACGGATTCCCCATGCATCTGATCAGCGGTAATACGCAGATCAATCGCATTGGATTACACATTTCCGCTCACATTAGTGGGTCCGAATTGCGTAATCCAGTCTCAGAAAAGAGAACGTAGCATGGTCTATTTTACTGCAGATATCCGCAACATAGAGCCCATTATGCTCCATGGTCACGGATATACCCGCAGCCCATACGCGACTACATTGTGTACCGTCGCTAAGCGATGGTGCAAGAAATACAAACAAAAAGAAGGTGTACTGCGCATGACCGTCTGTGTGAGTAGGCAGTTATGCGCAGTACATTACGCGGCCGTACGCAGCGCCACGGCCGGGCTCACAGCTGGGATCAGATTCCACATACGGCCGCGTGAGCCCGGCATTATTCAGACCACTACCTGTAATACGTATTTTACAAGAAGCCCCAGGAATGCTCGCTTTCATGCAGTTCCAGGAGCAGCTTGTTGAGCACCTTCTGTGTGAGACAGCCGCACCTCCGCAAGATTACGAAGCCTCACAGAGCACCACTTTTTACACCCCATCCCTCCCACTGAGGACACGAAATACCCCCCAAAAAGCATGAGAGGGGGGGGGATACCCGGTTTTATTGCCCCATGTGCCCATCCCAACCAGGCCCCCATAATTACACTTGTCTTCGGAAATACCACACCGTTTACATTATTACTTTTATCTAAGAATTGGGGAACGCCGAAAGGGGCGCGGAGGAAGGGGGGGGGGGGGGATTTTCTTAACGTGTCAATTTTTATTCTATACAAGTGAGCAATGGGGCCTGGAATTTATTCAGTTGTGCCCTGCAATCCAGCGGGTGTTCCCTCCATAACAGGCCTTGCCATGTTTCCTATAAGTAGATTAGGGCCACAATGGGTATGTTTCTGAACACAGGACAGACGGGGGTATCCATTTTGGGGTGAACGTCTTCATTCCTATGTACACTGTACAAAAAAAACGGTTTTTAAATTGACAAAATTGCCAAAGAAATGAAAATCGTAATTTTTTTCCTTCTGCTTTGCTTAGATTCATTCAAATACTGTGTGGTCAAAATATGCAGTACACCCCTAGATGAATTCATGAAGGGGTCCAGTTTTCAAAATGGGGTCATTGGTGGGGGTTCTCTATCGTTTAGGCCATTCAATGGCTCTACAAGTGGGCAATGGGGCCTGGAATTTATTCCGTTGTACCCTGAAATCCAACGGGTGCTCCTTCCATTATAGGCCTAGCCATGTTTCCTTTAAGTAGATTAGGGCCACAAGGGGTATGTTTCTGAACACGGGACAAATAGGGGTATCCATTTTGGGGTGAAAGTCTTCATTCATTTGTGTGCTGTACAAAAAAACTGTTTTTAAGTTGATATAACTGCCAAAAAAATGAAAATTTTAATTTTATCCTTCTGCTTTGCTTAGATTTATTCAAAAATTGCAGGGTAAAAATATACAGTACACCCTTAGATGAATTCTTTACGGGGTCTAGTTTAAAAATGGGATCATTTGTGGTGGTTCTCTGTCATTTTGTCCGCTCAATGGCTGTACAAGTGGGCAATGGGGCCTAAATCACCTTCATGCTAAATTTCTGTTCTGAAAACCATCGACTTCTCCTTTTATTTTGGGCCCCGTTGTGCATCCAGACATACAATTAGGACCACAATAGGTATATTTCTGAACACGGGAGAAACAGGGGTATCTATTTAGGGGTGCAAGTCTTCATTCATGTGTGTGCTGTACAAATAAAGCTGTTTTTAAAATGACAGAATTTGCTTTGCTTGAATTAATTCAAAAACTGTGGGGTCAAAATGGGCAGTACACCCCTAGATAATTTCATTAAGGGGTCCAGTTTTCAAAATGGGGTTACTTGTGGGGGTTCTCTATGGTTTTGGACACTCAAGAGCTCTACAAGAGTGCTATGGGGCATAAAAGGCCTCCAAGCAAAATTTATGTTGTGAAAACCACCGACTACTCCTTTCGTTTTGGGCCCCGTTGTGCATCCAGACATAGGGGACACAATGGGCATATTTCTGAAGACAGGGGTATCCATTTTGGGGTGTCAATCCTCATTTTCATGTGCACTTGTAATGTTAAAATCGCGATCGCGCAAAATCTGACTTTACCGCGAAACTGCGATTTTGCGCGATTGCAATTTTAACATTTGCCCCATAGACCCCTGCAAAAAAAAAAATGCTGCAAATTTCGCAGTGAAAAAAAACTGTAGTGGGTAGTCACCCTAAGAAAGGAGTAAAGTGTTGCAGAAAAACCAAAAGAACCGTACCACTGCCATCAGCTACTACTAGCTGCAACAACAGGAACATCAGGCCCACAGCTAGGTATGCTTACAGGACGTATGCAATCTTTGAAACCGCATGTGATGACAGAACAGGAGGTTTCTGTATGATCTTTGGTAAGCATTAGAGATGAGCGAGCACCAAAATGCTCGGGTGCTCGTTGCTCGAGTCAAATTTTCCGCGATGCTCGAGAGTTCGTTTCGAGTAACGAACCCCATTGAAGTCAATGGGCGACTCGAGCATTATTGTATATTACCCATGCTCCGCTAAGGTTTTCATTTGTGAAAATCTGGAAAACCCAAGAAAGTGATGGAAACGACACAGAAATGGATAGGGCAGGCGAGGGGCAACATGCTGGGCTGCATCTCAGGTTCCCAGGTCCCACTATTAGGCTACAATAGCGGCAAGAGTGCCCCCCCCCTGCCCCTAACAATTTTTACTTTGGACAAACCCTCATTGGTAAGGCACACTTTAGTTAAGCACCACACTACCTCCAACTAAGCACAATCACTGCCTGCAGGACACACCGCTGCCTCTTCTCCTGGGTTACATGCTGCCCAACCCCCCACACGACCCTGCGTCCGCAGCGCACACAAAAGTGGCCTTGCGCAACTTTCAGCTGCCCTCATGCCACACGCTGGCTGCATAGCCACACCACCCTCATGTCTATTTATAAGTGCATCTGCCATGAGGAGGAACCGGAGGCACACACTGCAGAGGGTTGGCAGGGCCATGCAGCGACCCTCTTTAAAAGGGGCGGGGCGATAGCCCACAATGCTGTACAGAAGCAATGAGAAATCCAATCCTGTGCCACCTGCGTCAGGAGCTGCAAACATGGGCATAGCAATGGGGATTTCCATGTGCCCACACAGTATTCATTCTGTCAAGGTGTCGCATAGTTCAATCGACACCGCAAGGGGGAAAGCCATCTTCACTCTGCCCCCTACCCAAGTCAGTCAGTGTCTTTGTGCCAGACAGGTCAAACACTGCAATGGGAACTAAGTGGGCACCAACAGCATAGGTGGGTCCTAGGCAACCCAAGACATGAACAATAAATAAATCAGAGTGGCCAAACATGGCAGACTTGCACCGCGCCCACAACATAGGCCTCGACCCACAGCTTCAGCAATCGTAGGCAGGAAGCGGACTTTCACTGCACCCAGGACATAGGCCTCTGCACAAACACTCAGCAATCGTGGGCCTAGAGCAGACTCCAATGCTAGTGTAGCTGTGAACGTCTCATTAGCGCTGTATTGCTCCGGTAGTTTGTCACAATGCAGTGCCCCGGATAGTAGAGCTAACTTCAGAATAAATACAGGTGGCCTTTGGCCCACACTGCATGCCCCAGTCAGACTGGTTTTTTTTCTAAATAGTCACAGGCAGGTACAACTCCCCTATGGGAAGTCCGTGTGGACCCACAGCATGGGTGGCTCCCTGGAACCCACCGGCGGTACATAAATAAATCCCATTGCAGTGCCCTGCACAGCTGAGGTAACGTCAGATTAAATACAGGTGGGCTTCGGCCCACACTGCATGCCCCAGTCAGACTGGGGTTTTTTACAAGTAGACACAGGCAGGTACAACTCCCCTATGTGAATTGCCTGTGCACCCACAACATGGGTGGGTCCCAGGAAGCCACCGGCGGTACATAAATAAATCCCATTGCAGTGCCCTGCACAGCTGAGCTAACGTCAGATTAAATACAGGTAGGCTTCGGCCCACACTGCATGCCCTAGTCAGTCTGGGTTAGTTTTTTTTGGGCCATGTACGTTGAACACCGCGATGGGAACACTTAGTGCAACCCATAGTATGCACAGACCCCTGTAATACTCCTGTAGCAAAGGTATAAGCTGACCCCACCAACAGTTATGTTGCAGAAGTCTAGGGAGACCCTATTAACACTTCTGTAGTAATAGTATAGACGGACCCTAGTAGCATTTCAGTAGCAGCAGTATAGGCAGAGCCCAGTATCAGTTACATTTCAGTAGTAACAGTATCGACAGACCCCTGTAACATTTCCGTTACAGCAGTATAGGCAGAGCCCAGTATTAGTGGGATTTCAGTAGTAACAGTATAGACAGATAGACAACACCTATGTGGAAAAGCTAGTATTTTCTGAGACAAGAGAGGGGCATTTGATTGCAATGAAAAGGATATTCAAGGTACTGAAAGTCTGCACTCCTGCTCATCTCCAGCTGAAATATGGAAAGCGTTACCATGCAGGGTGGTGCAGGGTCCCGTGGTCAGTGCGCGCCACCCCGGCGTCGGCTCCGGCGTCCTGGAGCCCTGACGTCGGGGCTCTCCCGGCGACGTGGAGCGGCTGGTGTGCGACGGCGTGGGCGTGTCCGCCCGTAGGGTGCCGCCCACACTCCTCCACCCTTCTTATACAGCAGTGGGAGAGTCGGCTCCTCCCACTCTCCGCCCTTGGGCGGAGCCTTGCAGTTTTAAGGCAGGCAGTGACTTGAGCTCACTGCCAGTTATTGGTTCTGCTTGCATCTAGTCAGTCTGTCTGCAGTTACTCTCAGCCAGTCCCTAGTTGTCTGTCAGCTTCCTTCTAGTTATCTGTTGCTCAGTCCTTTTCCTGTTGGTTATTTCCATCTGCCTCCTCTGTCGGCACTCTGTCCCCCCATTAGGTAGTTTCATCTTGTCAGTCGCCAGGTCCCTAGCCAGCGCAGGGACCGCCGTCCAGTTGTCCGCCTGGGGTTAGCCAGGGCCGAGGCAAGTAGGCAGGGACAGTGGGGTGCGGGAAGTTCAGGGCACCCCACCTGGCGCTCGGGGGGTCAGAGTGCCGTAACATAATAACTGGCCCTTTAAACTGTTTTTTTTTCCATGGAGGCGATCAGCTCCCTCACAAACCAGCTGCAAGCCCTGGTGCTGGTGATCCAGGATTTGTCAGCTCGCATGGTGGCCCAGGAGCAGTGGGCATTGTCGCAGGGGCGGGACGCCTCAACCAGTCCCGAACCCAAGTGCCCTCTTCCCGAGGTGTTCTCTGGGGAGAGGAACAAGTTTTTTGTTTTTCAACAGTCGTGTCTGTTGTTTTTTTCGGATGCGTCCCCGTTCTTCCGGGTCGGAGGCCCAGAGGGTCGGGCTTACAATGTCCCTGCTGCGGGGCTCTGCCCAGACCTGGGCTTTTTGCATTCCCGAGGGTTCCCCGGCCTGCAGTTGGTGGACTCCTTTTTCCAGGAACTCGGGGGTATCTTCGATGAACCAGACCGAGTGGGGTTGGAGGTTTCTCGGCTGTTGGCGTTGCATCAGGGGTCGCTTTGTGTGGAGGATTATTGCTCCAATTTCAGACGCTATGCGGGTGATACTGCATGGAACGATAGCGCTCTGAAAGACGTTTTTCTGCAGGGTCTCTCGGACGCGGTTAAAAAACTATTGATTTCCCATCACGTTCCCGGGTCCTTAAAGGAGGCTATGGAGCTAGCGGTGAAGGCATGTAGGAGGCTCAGGGCTTGGAAGCAAGATAGACAGGTCCGTAGAGTCAGGGAGGTCGTTTGTCCTGTTCCCTCCTCTCCCGTACCAGTCTCTGTTCCCGAGCCTATGGAAATGGACCCGCTGGACCCCAAGGAGCGACACCGGATTCGTTTATTGCATCATCTCTGCCTCTACTGCGGGAAAGCTGGACATCGGGTGATAACCTGCCCCCTGAGGCCTCAGCGCCCACAGTCTGAATCGGCAGAAAGACTCCAAGTCCTAGGCGATTGCAGGGAGGATCGCCTAGGACTACAGGTACGTCCTAAACTTCTGGTACCTTGCCAGGTTAGATTCCGGAACTTCACCCGCCTAGGGCAGGCGTTTCTTGATTCTGGAGCCGCCGCTAACCTGATAAGCATGCGTTTTGTTAGGCCCCTGATGGCGGAATTTGTGGCGCTGAAGACGCCAATTCATTTTACTAGCATTGATGCTACCCCTCTTGCTTCGGGCTTGGTGTGGTGGAGGACCCCAGTGTTGCAGTTCACGGTAGGGGGGGGGGGTCGCCACTCGGAAGATCTATCATTCCTGGTAATAGAGAAAATGTCGGTAGACATGGTACTAGGGATGCCGTGGCTGGCGTTGCACAACCCCCAATTCGATTGGGCCACTGGGGAGCTGACCCAGTGGGGACCATCCTGCCATAGCCATCTTACTCCCCTTCCTCTCTGCTCAGTTGATACCGCGCTCAGTCCCCGTGGTCTGACTTCCCTTCCTACTCCGTCTGCCTGTTCTGCTGCTGATGTCGCCACCGATGTGCTGCAGGGGGATGGAAGGAAGTGCAAAAGAATCTAGAAGTGGTGGGGTCTCGTATGCAGTTGCGTAGTGGGAAGAGTCTGTCTGTATCTGAGCCGTACAGGGTGGGACAGAAGGTGTACCAGTCCTCTGGAAATCGCAAAAGGAGGGTTCGCAGGGTGTTCCATAAGTCGTTATCGAAACCTTTTGTCCCTTCGCCGAAGGTCCCCCGCTGCCCACCCTGGTCTGTGATGAAGTTGAATACAAGGTCCAGCAGAGCTTGGATTCTCGCCTGTGTCGAGGAACCCTACAATATTTGGTGGCCTGGAAGGGTTTTGGACCAGAGGATCATTCCTTGGTGGCCGCACGTGATGTTCACGCTGCCAGGTTGGCACGGCGTTTTCACCGCCGTTTTCCGGATAAGCCTGGTCGAGTTTCCGGGGCCCGGAGGTCCTTCGTCAGAGGGGGGGTAATGTTACCATGCAGGGCGGCGCAGGGTCCCGCGGTCAGTGCGCGCCACCCCGGTGTCGGCTCCGGCGTCCTGGAGCCCTGACGTCGGGGCTCTCCTGGCGACGTGGAGGGGCTGGTGTGCGGCGGCGTGGGCGTGTCCGCCCATACTCCTCCACCCTTCTTATACAGCAGTGGGAGAGTCGGCTCCCCCCACTCCCTGCCCTTGGGCGGAGCCTTGCAGTTTTAAGGCTGGCAGTGACTTGAGCTCACTGCCAGTTATTGGCTCTGTTTGCATCTAGTCAGTCTGTCTGCAGTTACTCTCAGCCAGTCCCTAGTTGTCTGTCAGCTTCCTTCTAGTTACCTGTTGCTCAGTCCTTTTCCTGTTGGTTATTTCCATCTGCCTCCTCTGTCGGCACTCTGTCCCCCCATTAGGTAGTTTCATCTTGTCAGTCGCCAGGTCCCTAGCCAGCGCAGTTGTCCGCCTGGAGTTGTCCGCCTGGAGTTAGCCAGGGCCGAGGCAAGTAGGCAGGGACAGTGGAGTGCGGGAAGTTCAGGGCACCCCACCTGGCGCTCGGGGGGTCAGAGTGCCGTAACAGAAAGGCTTTATTCATATGTTTTCTGTCGTCCATTTCAAAGTGTTAGCAAATAGCAATCCAAGTTTCTGGCTACTACCACGGATCTTTCTTAGGAATTACCAAAGATGATCACAAGTAAAGGCCTCATCATCAGTCAGTCCAAAATCATTCAGGGAGTATGTAGTTCTCAGCTGGCCTGCTTCCACCAAGGATCGATGCCTGCTGCTACTCTGTCCCTTGCCCTGCAGGAATGCTGTGTTTAATAGTCACCTGTATTCTGACCTCAACTGTACGCTTATCTTTGGACTTAGCAGTACCAACAAGTTGGAAGCCACCATTGCTCTAACAGTCGGTTGAAAGCTTCAGCTAGGGATAATGGACTACTACCGTGGCTTTGTTTAGTTGGTTTTCGCAATGTGGCCAGGATGAAGTTGTGGAGTGTAGACATAGTAGCGCGGTTTTATTTAGTTGGTTTTCGGAATGTGGCCAGGATTAAGTGGGGCGTGGCGGGGGGTGGGGGGCTTTCTTATTGTGTCGTTTAAGGTGAAATTCTTGGACTGCCGCCAGACGGACCACAGCGAAAGCATTTGCCAAGAATGTTTTCATTGTTGGAGGAGGAGGGGTATGTTTTTGAGGCAGTACGTGTCCTGTCCACGTGTCCGTGTTATATGCACCTTCCCAGTAACCGCGTTGGTGGAAAATTGTCGCGACTGTGGACCTAGTAGCGCGATTTTAATTAGTTGGTTTTCGGAATGTGGCCAGGATGAAGTTGTGGAGTATGGACATAGTAGCGCGGTTTTATTTAGTTGGTTTTCGGAATGTGGCCAGGATTAAGTGGGTCGTGGTGGGGGGTGGGGTGGGGTGGGGTGGGGGGCTTTCTTATTGTGTAGTTTAAGGTGAAATTCTTGGACTGCTGCCAGACGGACCACTGCGAAAGCATTTGCCAAGAATGTTTTCATTGTTGGTGGAGGAAGAGGGGTATGTTTTTGAGGCAGTACGTGTCCTGTCCACGTGTCCGAGGTTATATGCACCTTCCCAGTAACTGCATTGCTGAAAAATTGTCGCGCCTGGGGACCTAGTAGCGTGGCCTCGCCGCCATCACGTCTTTGGGAAGCCTTAGTTTCCACAGCCCTGTAACATAGCAGTAGCAGCAGTATAGGCAGAGCCCATAATTAGTAACATTTCAGTGGTAAGAGTATGGACAGACCCCAGTAACATTTCCGTAGCAGCAGTATAGGGAGAGCACAGTATTAGTAACATTTCAGTAGTAGCAGTATAGACAGGCCCCAGTAACATTTCAGTAGCATCAGTAGGGACAGACCCCAGTAACATTTCATTAGCAGCAGTAGACAGACCCCAGTAACATTTCATTTGCAGCAGTATAGACAGACCCCAGTAACATTTCAGTACTAACAGTAGGGAGAGAACCCAGTAACATTTCATTGGCAGCAGTAAGGACAGACCCCAGTAAAATTTCAGTAGCAACAGTATAGAACCCAGTAACATTTACGTAGAAGCAGTATAGGCAAAGCAGCAGATTAACATTTTCCTTGCAGCAGTATAGGGAGAGCCCAGTATTAGTTACATTTCAGTAGTATCAGTATAGACAGACCCAGTAACATTTCTGTAGAAGCAGTATAGGGAGAGCCCAGTATTAGTAACATTTCAGTAGTAGCAGTATAGACAGGCCCCAGTAACATTTCCGTAGAAGCAGTATGGGCAAAGCAGCAGATTAACATTTCTGTTGCAGCAGTATAGGGAGAGCACAGTATTTTTAACATTTCATTAGTAGCAGTTAGAGATGAGCGAGCCTACTCGGCCACGCCTCTTTTCCGCCCGAGTACCGAGATTTTCGAGTACTTCCGTACTCGGGCAAAAAGATTCGGGGGGCGCCGTGGGTGAGTGGGGGGTTGCAGCGGGGACTGGCGGGGAGAGGGAGAGAGAGAGAGAGGGCTCCCCGCTGTTCCCCGCTGCTACCCCCCGCGCCGCCACGCCTTCCCCCGCCCCCCGCCGCCCCCCGAATCTTTTCACCCGAGTACTGAAGTACTCGAAAATCGTGGTGCTCGATCGAGTAATTACTCGAAACGAGTACGTTCGCTCATCTCTAGTAGCAGTATAGACAAGCCCCAGTAACATTTCCGTAGAAGGAGTATGGGCAGAGCCCAGTATTAGTTACATTTCAGTAGTAGCAGTATAGACAGGCCCCAGTAACATTTCTGTAGAAGCAGTATGGGCAGAGCTCAGTATTAGTAACATTAAAGTAGTAACAATATACACAAACGAAGGTACATTTCAGGAGCAGAAGTATCGTCAGACCGAAGTTACATTTCTGTTGCAGAAGTATAGTGAGACCCCTCTAGCATTACTGTGGCAGAAGTATAGGTAGGCAGAACAGAGTAACATTTCTGTAGCAAATGTGTAGGCCAACCCCAGACACATTGGTGTACCATGAGTGCAGGCGAAGCTCATAAAAATTACTTGGATTACATTGTAGGCGAGGGACCCAAAATTTGGTGTACCGACAGTACAAATGTACCCCAGAAAAATTGCCCTTGCCCAACCCAGAGAGCAGGTGAAACCCATTAATCGCTTAGCTTACTGTGGCTTAATTTGTAACTAGGCCTGGAGGCAGCCCAGTTAAAATAAAAATTGGTTCAGGTGGAAGTTTCAATACTTTAATGAGAATTGAAATGTATAAATATTGTTTACAAAAGTTATATGAGCCTTTTGGGCCACAGAAAAATTGCCCGTTGGGGGGAAGAACGTGAGGTTTCAGGAAGAGGAGCAGGAGGAGGAGGACGAATATCATACACAGACTGACAAAGGTAAAGGTCCCCATTTTTTACGGTGATAGAGAACAATGCTTGCATCCGCGGTTGCAGTGAAAATAATCTTTAGGTACCGCTGCTGTCCGCTGGTGGAGAAGAGAAGTCTGGGGAAATCCAGGCTTTGTTCATCTTTGAGTGTAAGCCTGTCGGCACTGTCAGTTGACAGGCGGGTACGCTTATCCGTGATGATTTCCCCAGCTGCACTAAACACCCTCTCCAACAAGACGCTAGCCGCAGGGCAAGCAAGCACCTCCAGGGCGTACAGCGCGAGTTCGTGCCACGTGTCCAGCTTTGACACCCAGTAGCTGTACTGAGCAGAGGCGTCACCGAGGACGGTTGTACGATCGGCTACGTACTCCCTCACCATCCTTTTACAGTGCTTACTCCAACTCAGCCTTGACTGGGGAGTGGTGACACAGTCTTGCTGCGGAGCTGTAAAGCTGGCAAAGGCCTTGGAGAGTGTTCCCCTGCCTGCGCTGAACATGCTGCCTGATCTCCGCGCCTCGCCTGCTTCTTGGCCCTCGGAACTGCGCCTTCTGCCACTAGCGCTGTCAGATGGGAAGTTTACCATCAGTTTGTCCACCAGGGCCCTGTGGTATTGCATCACTCTTGAACCCCTTTCCTCTTCGGGAATGAGAGTGGAAAGGTTCTCCTTATACCGTGGGTCGAGCAGTGTGTACACCCAGTAATCCTTAGTGGCCAGAATGCGTGTAACGCGAGGGTCACGAGAAAGGCATCCTAACATGAAGTCAGCAATGTGTGCCAGGGTACCTGTACGCAACACATGGCTGTTCTCACTAGGAAGATCACTTTGAGGATCCTCCTCCTCCTCCTCCACAGGCCACACACGCTGAATGGATGAGAGGCAAGCAGCATGGGTACCCTCTGTAGTGGGCCCAGCTGTCTCTTCCCTCTCCTCCTCCTCAGGCTCCTCCCTCTCCTCCTCCTCAATGCGCTGAGATATAGACATGAGGGTGCTCTGACTATCCAGCGACATACTGTCTTCCCCTGCCTCCGTTTCCGACCGCAAAGCGTCAGCCTTTATGCTTTGCAGGGAACTTCTCAACAGGCATAGCAGGGGAATGGTGACGCTAATGATTGCAGCATCGCCGCTCACCATCTGGGTAGACTCCTCAAAGTTTCCAAGGACCTGGCAGATATCGGCCATCCAGGACCCCTCCTCTGTAAAGAATTGAGGAGGCCGACTCCCACTACGCCGCCCATGTTGGAGTTGGTATTCCACTATAGCTCTAAGCTGCTCATAGAGCCTGGCCAACATGTGGAGTCTAGAGTTCCACCGTGTGGGCACGTCGCACAACAGTCGGTGCACTGGCAGATTAAACCGATGTTGCAGGGTCCGCAGGGTGGCAGCGTCCGCGTTGGACTTGCGGAAATGTGCGCTGACCCGGCGCACCTTGCCGAGGAGGTCTGACAAGTGTGGATAGCCATTCAGAAACTGCTGAACCACCAAATTAAAGACGTGGGCCAGGCATGGCACGTGCGTGAGGCTGCCGAGCTGCAGAGCTGCCACCAGGTTATGGCCGTTGTCACACACGACCATGCTCGGTTGGAGGCTCAGCGGCGAAAGCCAGCGGTCGGTCTGCTCTGTCAGACCATGCAACAGTTCGTGGGCCGTGTGCCTCGTCACCTACGCTGAGGAGTTTCAGCATGGCTTGCTGACGCTTGCCCACCGCTGTGCTGCCGCGCCGCGCGACACTCACTGCTGGCGACATGCTGCTGCTGACACGTCTTGATTGCGAGACAGAGGTTGCGTTGGAGGAGGAGGAGGAGGAGGAAGGTTTAGTGGAGGTGGCATACACCGCCGCAGATACCAGCACCGATCTGGAGCCCGCAATTCTGGGGGTGGGTAGGACGTGAGCGTTCCCAGGCTCTGACTGGGTCCCAGCCTCCACTAAATTCACCCAATGTGCCGTCAGGGAGATATAGTGGCCCTGCCCGCCTGTGCTTGTCCACGTGTCCGTTGTTAAGTGGACCTTGCCAGTAACCGTGTTGGTGAGGGCGCATACAATGTTGCGGGAGACGTGGTCGTGCAGGGCTGGGACGGCACACCATGAAATATAGTGGCAACTGGAGACGGAGTAGCGCGGAGCTGCCGCCGCCATCATGTTTTGGAAAGCCTCAGTTTCCACAAGCCTGTACAGGAGCATCTCCAGGCTGATCAATTTGGCTATGTGCACGTTTAAAGGTTGAGTGTGCGGGTGCATGGCTGCGTATTTGCCTTTTGCTCCAACGCTTCTGCTAGCGACAGCTGGACGCTGCGCTGAGAGACATAGCTGGATGGGGCCGAGGACAGCAGAGGTGAGGGTGTGGGTGCAGGCCGGGAGGCGGTCGTGCCTGTGTCCTGAGAGGGGGGTTGGATCTGAGTGGCAGGTTGGGGCACAGTGGGAGAGGCAGTGGTGCAACCCGGAGGCGGTCAACGACCTTCGTCCCACCTTGTGGGGTACTTGGCTATCATATGCCTGCGCATGCTGGTGGTGGTGAGGCTGGTAGTGGTGGCTCTCCAGCTGATCTTGGCGCGACAAAGGTTGCACATTACTGTTCGTCGGTCGTCCGCGCTCTCAGTGAAAAACTGCCACACTTTTGAACACCTTGGCCTCTGCACGGTGGCTTGGCACGAGGGAGTGCTTTGGGAAACAGCTGGTGGATTATTCGGTCTGGCCCTGCCTCTACCCCTGGCCACCCCACTGCCTCTTCCAACCTGTCCTGCGGCTGCCCTTGCCTCCCCCTCTGAAAACCTGTCCTCAGTTGGCTTATCAAACCAGGTGGGGTCAGTCACCTCATCGTCCAGCGGCTCTTCCTCCGAATCCTCTGTGCGCTCCTCCCTCGGACTTACTGCCCTTACTACTGCCTCACTGATAGACAACTGTGTCTCATCATAATCATCAACCTCACCCACCGAAAGCTCTTGAGACAGGTGCCGGAAGTCCCCAGCCTCATTACTCGGACCCTGGGAACTTTCCAAAGGTTGGGCATCGGTCACGACAAACTCCTCAGGGGGGAGAAGAACCATTTTTTCCAAATCAGCGCTGGGGCCCGAAAACAGTTCCTGGAGTCTGCCTGCTCATCCGAATCTGTCATTTTCATGGAGTGAGGAGGCTGGGAGGCTGGGAGGAGCAGCAGCGAGAGGATTCAGAGTTGCAGCAGTGGACTGCGTAGAAGACAGGTTGCTGGAGACATTGCTGGATGCCCTTTCTGCCATCCACGACAGGACCTGCTCACACTGCTCATTTTGTAATAAAGGTCTACGACGTGGACCCAAAAATTGTGATATGAAGCTAGGGACCCCAGAAACTTCCTCTCTCCTACTCCGGCAGCAGCCAACTGTAATTCACCTGGACGAGGAACTCGGCCAATACCCACACCCTCACTTGGAACTCCGCGTCCTCGCCCTCGTCCACGTCCACGTCCTCTAGCCCTAACCCTCAGCATGGTGGATTACGAATAGAGCAGACACAGAGCGGTGTAAAAAATGTTTGAATTCTTATTGACGTGCAGTTGGAGTGGGACAGCGCTTATGTAACGCAAACTGTAGCCAGGAAAAAAATAATTCAAAAGACTGCAAGCACGCCTAGCTGTGCAATATGCAATACTGATACTCCTGAGCTCACAGCAGCCACGCAGTGAAATGCAAAGAGTGACAGCTAGCCATAAGGATTTTGTTTATTTTTTTGGTAATTTTTGTGCAATGCAATGCAATGCAATGCAGGCTATATTGCGCCAATGTGAGTTTCCCTGTATGGGGGTCTGTCACCATGCGTGCAGTTTACAGCAGACACACAGCGGTGTAAAAAATGTTTAAATTCTTATTGGCGTGCAGTTGGAGTGAGACAGCGCTTATGTAATGCACACTGTAGCCAGGAAAAATATAATTCAGAAGACTGCAAGCACGCCTAGCTGTGCAATATGCAATACTGATACTCCTGAGCTCACAGCAGCCACGCAGTAAAATGCAGAGAGTGATAGCTTGCTGTAAGGATTTTCTGGGGGTTTTTTTGGTAATTTTTGTGCAATGCAATGCAAGCTATATTGTGCCAATATTGTGCCAAGGTGTAAAAAATGTTTGAATTCTTATTGGCCTGCAGTTGGAGTGAGACAGCGCAAACTGCAGCCAGGAAAAAAATTATTCGGAAGACTGCAAGCACGCCTAGCTGTGCAATCATGAGGTACTACAACTACCAGCAGCCACGGAGTTAAATGCAGACAGTCACAGATAGCCCTAAACATGTGCTTTTTTGGGGTACTTGTTGACAGGATTCTACAGTAACACTGTCCCTGCCTCACCAATACTGCCCCTATACTCTGTAGAATTGGCTGCAGACTGAGAGCGCAATAGTCTGCACAGCCCAAGATGAAAAAAAAAAATTGGTGCAAAGCTGCTCCTAGCAGCAACAACTGAAATTCACACGGTAAGATGTGGCCCTAAGAAGGACCGTTGGGGTTTCTTTTACACTACCCACTGTCCCTGCCTGACCAATACTGTCCCTATACTATGTAGTACAGACTACAGCCTGAAAACGGTATAGCCTGCACGTCCGATATAAAAAAAAATATTGTGCAAAACTGCTCCCAGCTCCCACAACAGTAGTGCACTAGGTGAGCTGTGGCCCTAAGAAGGACCATTGGCGTTCTTGCAGACGCTAACACTCTCCCTATAGCAGCAGCAGCACTGTCCTTAATCTCTGCCAGCGTGTGTCTGAGGCGAGCAGCGGGCGGGAAAGCTTTAAATACTCGGCGGTCACCTGATCTCGCCAGCCACTCACTGCAGGGGGGTGGGATAGGGCTGGAACCTCACTGGAGGAAGTTGTAATGCCTTCCTGCATGTCTATTGGCCAGAAAATGGCGCTAACATTTCAGGGAAGTAAATGTTATTGACTCGAGTACCGCGCGGTGCTCGTCACGAGTAACGAGCATCTCGAACACCCTAATACTCGAACGAGTATCAAGCTCGGACGAGTATGCTTGCTCATCTCTAGTAAGCATTTAAAATGAGGCAAGAACATAAATAACCTCAAAACATCATGTATGAATAGCCACATGAATTCCCACCCCCATTGCTTTGGACTGTAGCAAGGGGGTGCTCTAATAACTATGTATAAATATATCAGGGGTCAGTACAGAGATCTCTCCAATCATCTATTATACCCAGGACTGTAACAAGGGAGCAGTCAAAAAACTATGTATAGATATATCGGAGGACAATACAGAGATCTCTCCCATCATCTATTATACTCAGGACTGTAACAACGCAGCACTCTAATAACTATGTTTAGATGTTTTAGGGGTCAGTACAGAGATCTCTCCCATTATCTATTTATACCCAGGACTGTAACAATGGGGCACTTTAATAACCATGTATAGATATATCAGGGTGAGTACTGAAATCTCTCCCATAATCTATTTATACCCAGGACTGTAACAAGAGGGCGCTTTAATAACCATCTATAGATATATCAGGGTCAGTTCAGAAATCTCTCCCATAATCTATTATACTGAGAACTGTAACAAGGGGGCGCTCTATTAACTATGTGTAGATATATCAGGGGTCAGCACAGAGATCTCTCCCATCATCTATTTATACTCAGGACTGTAACAAGGTGGCACTCTAATAACTATGAATAGACAGAGGCGTCACTTGAAGCTTCTGGGCCTCAATGCGAAATCTGTAACAGGGCCCCCAACTATAATGCTATATTCATAGTACTGGTTTTACTACATAGAGAAAAGAGGCCTTATGGGCCCCCTAAGGCCCCTGGGCCCGGGTGCAAGCACATCCCCTATAGTTTTGCCCATATGTATAGATTTATCAGGAGTCAATACAGAGATCTCTACCATCATCTATAATAACCAGAACTTTAACAAGGGAGCGCTCTAATAACTATGTATAGATATATCAGAAGACAATACAGGGATCTCTCCCATCATCTATTATACCCAGGACTGTAACAAGGGGAGGTTCTAATAACTGTATAGATATATCATGGGTCAGTACAGAGACCTCTAATATCATGTATTATACCAAAGACTGTAACAAGGGGGTGCTCTAATAACTATGTATAGATATATTAGGGGTCAGTGTAGAGATCTTTCCCATCATCTATTTATACCCAGGACTGTAACAAGGGGAGGCTCTAATAACTATGCATAGATATATCATGGGTTAGTTCTGAGACCTCTGATATAATCTACTATACCAAGAACTGTAACAAGGGGGCGCACTAATGACTATGTATGGATATATCAGAGGACAGTACAGAGATCTCTCCAACCATCTATTATTCCCAGGACTGTAACAAGGGGGCACTCTAATGATTATGTATAGATATATCAGAGGACAGCGCGCTCCCTCTGTGAATGCTTTCCCTGCCGCGATCTACTAGTGACAGCCGGCTCCCGCTGCGGGATAGTGCGACATCTGCTATGATCTCGCACTATCCCCATGACGTAAAGGTACGTCATTTTGCGGGAAGTACCCTGCTGCCATGACGTACCCTTACGTAATGGGGCGGAAAGGGGTTAAAAGACCCACTGGTACATGTCCTGGGTGAAATCAGCAGTGAGCATACAGGCGGCCAATACAACCATGGATGAGTTGATAAAGCAGCTGGTGCAAATGCACATGCAGGAACAACAAACGTTTGCTCAGCAGCAACAAATGATGGCCCAGCAACAGAAGGCTCAAGCAGAGGTAATGCAAGCGCAACAGAAAACAGTCACCCAGCAACAACTAGCACAACAGGAGACAAACCAACTCCTGGTAAGGCAAATGGCCATGATAACTGAGGTGGTGCAGGCCAAAGAGACTGTAGATCCCTCCAGGCAACATGCCCATATGGGCGCTTTAAAAACAGTAAGAGGGACATTACACAAAAGGATGCCACAAGATGATGTGAAGGCCTTCCTCGCCATTTTTGAAAGGGTGGCAGACAGGGCGCAATTGCCTCAAGAGCTGTGGATGGAGGTGTTGGCCCCGTACTTAATTGGAGAACACCAGAAGGCGTATTATGATTTGGTGCAGCAGGATGCCCGAGAATACTCCAAGTTAAAAGCTGAAATCCTTGCTCACCTGAGAGTGTCAGCATGACAGTCAGAGCACAGCGGGTGCATAATTGGAAGTATTCTCCAGAGAAGCCGCACCGGTCTCAAATGTTTGACCTGCTACATCTGGCTCAAAAATGGCTACAGCCGGAGACATCATCACTTGCTCAGATTGTCGAAAAAGTGGTGATGGACCGATTTGTGCAGTCCCTGTCTAGGCCCATGCAGCTTTGGGTTGTCCAAGGAGATCCCAATAATGCTGATGAGTTGGTGGGCCTTGTAGAGAGATATCTTACAACATAGGAGGAGCTTCCCACTGCAAAAGCTGCATCTTGTAGTGTCAACCCTGGGTTGGATGCCCGGAGAAAGGAATCCCGGGTCAGCATGGAGGAGAAGCCACAGAATCCGCGGGGAGCGGTGCCCGTCAGGAGAAGCCAAGTCAGCCCGCTGCGGTGCTGGGAGTGCCAGGAGCCAGGGCATATTGCAGCCTACTGCCCAGCGAAAACAGAGCCCATGGACTGTACACATGGTCGGCGATGTTCGTGGTTTGGGCATGCAGAGATTCTACTGGCCAGGCTGCTACAAGGAAATAGCAGAGTTTTGCCAGTCCTGTCCCACCTGCCAGGTGACAGCTCCTGCTCCACATTTTAAGAGCCCATTGGTCCCGTTACCGATAATTGAAGTGCCATTCGAACGGGTTGCCATGGACCTTGTAGGGCCTTTAGTAAAGACGGCTAGGGTTCACCAGTATATTTTGGTAGTAGTGGACTACGCAACCAGGTACCCAGAAGCAGTTCCATTGAGGAATACTTCCTCCAAAAGTATTGGAAAAGAATTGTTTCATATATTTTCCAGAGTGGTTATACCAATAGAAATATTAACGGACCAGAGGACTCAATTTATGTCCAAGGTGATGCAGGAACTCTGCAAACTGCTGAAAATTAAGCAGTTATGTACCTCTGTCTACCATTCCCAGACCGACAGGTTGGTAGAGAGGTTTAATAAAACCTTAAAAAGCATGTTGAAAAGGGTGGTAGAGAAGGATGGACAAGACTGAGATTGTCTGCTTCCCTACCTGCTCTTCTCCATCCAAGAGGTCCCACAAGCATCCACAGGATTCTCGCCGTTTGAGTTGTTATATGCACGACAACCCAGTGGATTGCTTGATATTACCAAAGAAACATGGAAGGCCGAGGTTACTCCGCATAGAAGTGTGGTGAAACATGTGGCCCAGGTGCAAGACAGAATGGCTAAAGTCATGCCCCTGGTGAGAGAGCAACTCCTCAGGGCTCAGGAGAGCCAAGCCCGAGTGTATAATAAAACAACAAAGGTCAGGCAATTTAGTCCAGGGGATGTGTATTATGTCCTATGTTGGTATTCCCCTGCGTCTATAGGTGTGCAGACACTTGTTGTGCATTATGTTCTTGTTTGGTGTTCCTGCCTATTTCTATCTAGGGTGAGACAGGTGTTCTCTAGGTTGCACTGTGTGGCCATCCTTATTGGGACGATCGTCCCACTTGTAGGCAGAGTTCCCTTTCCTGGGTTTAGTTATCATGCTAGTGTAGAGACTCGCAAGATAACGAGGACCCTTGAAGTTCGTTGGCAGGCTTAAGTATCTTGGCCAAAATACGAACTAATACTTCATATTGTATCTATTCCATCTGTTTATACATGCAGGTATGACTGGTGCGTGTTTTGAGAGTTTATCCGCCGTTGGTATATATCTGTCCGTCAGTGTGAAGTCAGTTTCGCAGTTCTGCTGATTGTTTTGGTTTCGCCAGTTTGTGAGTGTGAATGGCATAAAGTTTGTCTGTTTCTCAGTCATGTCCGCGAGTTTCATGTACAGTTTACAGTTCTGCAGTTCACAGCCAGTAAAACTCTGCAGAATGTTCCTGCCCCGGAATGACATTGCAAAAACACATAGTAACTGTGTCACAAAGGACCTTTGACAATTTTATGGTGTAATTTTTGGCAGAAACTTGGTAAATGTTCAATAGTAAATAAGCCCTCTGCGGGCTTCTGCTGTAGAAAGACTGGGCGTTGCTATGTGCTTGTCCCCAGGCTAAAATTTGCCAAGCAGCTCCTGGTGCTTGCTTCCACCAAATCTTACTAAAGGTCTTTTGCAGTCACTTATGGGTTTTTGACCACCCAGCTTCTCAGGAATCTGATGGTAGCTGCTGATGGCTTCCATTTTCTGCCACATCCAGACAGTATAAAGACCTACAAGGCCAGTTACAAACACTACTTCCCAGCCAAACACAAGCAGGAAGATTGCTTTTGGAAGAGCACTGCACAAGTGCAAGATACTGATGAACATCCGATTCTCACACACCACATATTGGGGAGCAGATGGCTGCTTAGAATTATACTTGCACATTAGACATACAAAGGGTGCCAGACCAACTGAAATGTGTAGTGCATAATACAGGCTTACAACACATACAATTCAGCCAAATAGGTTGCCCTGTACCTCAAAGTGAACCACATTGGGCTCACCAAGAGTCCAAAGCCAGACGGATTACTACAAAAATCAATAAATACGAGGAATTAGTTAACCCCTTAGTGATCGCCCCATAGTGTTTTTATGTGCTGGCTTTGTGGGCTTGAATACTCAGGGCCATGAAAACACTCTCGCCCTGGGGATTAATGCCACAGGAGCTGTGGATGTGACAACTCCCTGCTCTCGGCTGCCAGAGGTAGCCGAAAGCATGAAGCTGTCATAGGGAGGCTGCGGTGAGTGACCCCCAGTCACACAATTGCCATTATCCAATGGATAACGGCAATCGCAAGAAAGTTAAAAGAGAGTGAAATATAGTTAAAGTTTCAGCTCCCCTCACAAATTGGATCCATGAGGGGAGCTAAAAAAACTACTCACCTCCGTCCTCAGTGTGTCTGATGTTCCGCAGCGTTCTGGGTCTCCTTGCTCCTGGCTAGCATGAGTAGTTGAGAGCAGGGGGATGTCACTGGGGAACGCTGTATGCGGTTCCCAGACACATGATTGCCATTATCCAATTGATAAACGCAATCATGTAAAATTTTTTAAAAAGTGGAAAAAGATTAAAAAGTTACCCCAGATTTATCCGCTGAAACTTACCCCAGCTTTTCATCACACGCCCGTCACCAAAATCGCAGACGCGTGTGCAAAAGCTGTGGATTGCTATGTTTGGTAGCCAGGAGCAGGGAGATTGTAAATTACCCAGGCAAAGAGCCTGGAGACCTCACGGGGGGCTGTGGTACATGGTCCCTGGTCACGTAATCACTGTTATCCAATAGATAACGGCGATCATGTAAGAGGGAAAAAAAAGTTTCACTTCTCATCACGGATCCGATCCATGGAGAGGTGAAATTACTTACCTAAGGCTTTCAGCAATGTCCCCGATGGCATTTTTATCCGCAGACCTTTCCCCAGCTTCGCCGCATGCACCTGTCTGCAAAATGACGGACCTAAGAGCAAAGACTGGGGAGGGCTCTGGAAATTTAAAATCTCCTTGCTCCTGGTAGCAGAGAGCCTGTAGCAGTGACCAAGGGCTGTGGTGAGCGGTCCATGGTCGAGTGATTGCCATTATCCAATGGATAACGGCAATTACGTAGAAGTTAAAAAAAGGTTTAAGTTTGATGCTCCATTTGGTTTGGGCCCTGTTATGCATACGGACATAAGATTATGGCCACAATGGGTTTGTTTCTCAACACAAGACAAACACGAGAATCCATTTTTAGGATGAAAATCTTCATTCATATGTATGCTGTACATAAAGCCAGACAGCGTCTCTTAGGTGGTGTATTTCTTTTTTTTTTAGGCATCTAGGTTTTATTTTCCCTATGACACGACTTTGTAGCACCACGTGTAACACAAAATCACAATATCGTGAAAAAACGCAGCCATATCGCACAGAACACAGATGCGATATCGCTGTAATTTTCGCGCGGCAGTATAACGCTGCCCGTGTGAAAGGGGCCTAAAATGGACTAAAATTGGCCTGAAAAGGATATGTAATTGGAACCCATTGTATTGTTGTTTGTGGAAAGGAGATGTGAAATTGCTGGAACTGTCTCAGCTGATCTGTGGCATTTGCTATCTATTATACAATCATGGGTACGTCCCTAGCAGTGACGTGACTAACAGGTGTGGGAAGTACCAACACTCAGTGATTTTAAAATTCAACCTTGGGGATTTGTATCTGAAAGAGTGCCGAGGTGTTGCCGTATTAGGCCGCTCTCACATAGGCGTTTTTTACAGCGTTTGAAATGCAGCACTGAACCTCCATTGATTTCAATTGGCTTCTTAGACGAGCGTTTTAGCACAGAGTTTCTAACGCTGTGTTTTCGGAACACTGTCTGTTCTATTTTAGTGTATTTCAGTAATTTTGAACACACCACAGCACCCATTGCAAAAGGTTGGCCTTAGAGGTAGTAACTTTCAGAGTCTGGCACATGAACACTGAGAAAGATGGGATGGTTTTTTAAATTATGGGTGTTTCCATGGAGGTGATGTTCTGTTAATAAAGGTGTGCAAACCTGTTGTGGATGATTGTCTCATAAGAACTTGGAGACACTTTATAAAGAATAGCGGTTCCAGTACACTGTTAACAATACTATACTTTGTTATATTACCTGTTCAATCTCCAGTGTCTTGTACAGGTGAATAATAAGGGTGGGTTTACCTAATCAAAGTGATAACCTTCACAGACTACACTCCTTTCAATTAAAACATAACTTTTACTAATAGTTTGTGTTTTTTTTAAACAAGAAAATGAAGGCCTTAAAGGGAAAAACGTATAAGTGCGAAAAAATGCTCTGATAGGCACAGTAGTACACCTAATCAACCGGCCCGCGAATAGCAATATGAGCTAGGGCTAGGGTGTACAATGTCATCTAAAGCCAATATGAGAGGCCAAGATGTCTATTCTGTCAGCAGGAAATGGCTTGTCAGGTCAATATTGCTGATAGTATCCTGCTCCAAAACATAACGGTGCCTATCTCAGTCCAAAAATCAACTGATTAAATACATAGTCCTTAATTGTGTGTAAATGCTAGGCAGAGTATTTAGCTATAAGAACCTTAGTGGGGGTCCGAGTTTGCAATAGCAATGATGACATATACTTGCAAGCAAGGACAATGTTGGAAAATGCTAGGTAGTAGGTTCCTATGAATTCGCTATCCAGGTTATAAAGCTCAGTCAGACACACAGGAGTGCATAAACCATATTCCTCGATCTCACTCTAGAGCTGTATTCTGACCCTATAATACCTGGAGTAACACAAAGAACCATGCAAAATGGTGAACATATTTTTTTCCCTCGGTATCTCTAAAGTAACCACGACTTCATAAGATTTTCCGTGTGAACACCAGATAAACACCAGTACCAAATTAACTCGGGCGAAGCCAGGTATATCAGCTAGTTGTATCATATGAAAAGGTTCTGTTCTCTGGTATGACACAAGATCTAGTACTATTATTTTAATCATGACAAGTGATAAATTATCACATACATTACATCGTTGGCACCAAAAGGAATATATAAGTCATCAAGTGTTCTATAGTGCCGAGGCAAAAAGACCTGAACCTCTCTATTACTTCCTATATTTTTTCGTGATATACTGTGGATATGGCTAAGAGCCAATAGATTACTCTTGTTTCTTTCACTTGAACATTCTGTGCTTGACAATCAGCATACAATATTATATATTACATGATATACAATACTACAGTACAATATAATACATAATATCACATTTGTTTGGAATCAGTCAATATCAAAAGTAATGGGATAAACAAGAATAAGGAGAAACAAAACTACATTTACACCTCACCTCTGCCTCAGAATTAACACTTCGAGTGCTTGCTCCACTGACATAAATTCCACCATTGGCATCTTCATGAATGCGGATATTGGATTTTTGATGACGAGAGTCTGGATCACGGGAAATATCAAATAGGTCCAAAATGTCTTCATTATATAACTAAACAAGAAATAAGAAATTAATAAATGAAATCCAAGAATAAAGCCTGAGAGGAAATGTAATAGAGGTTGCCCTAAAACATAACTTCAATTTATATAATTAAAATATATATCCAAGCCTCAGATATCAAGATTAGTCAACCATAGGTGATAAGGTGCCATGACAATTCATTGATGCAGATCAATTGAACCATAGATAATGCATAATGAATATGTGATTAATTGGCTTCCTTTACAGTACAAGCACAAATCCCTGGCTACAGCACTCATTCTGATTTAATATGAGGAAAGTACATAATTTTTCTATTTACTAACCATATTAAAACATACAAGGTTCTTAGCATATATATTCTGATCAAAGTATGAATTACACAAATCAAACCAAATTGAGGCTTTTGAATTATACATTTAGGCTAACTTCACACTGGCGAGTGTGATAGTGGGCCCTGAATCACGGCCCACTATGGCACTCACCAATGTGCAATTTCCCTGTGGATGGAAAGTGTTTTTATGTCAAAAAGGCATCACATCACTTTGGGGGAGAACTGACAGCCGCGGTAGAGAATTGCAAGGTTTGTCCCATTGTTTTAAATAGGGAAACCTAACATCCGAACGCGTGCAGCTAGAACATGCTCCCGCCGACCCCATTAAAAACTGTAGGAGATGTGATGTGAGAGCATGTCCTAAGGGCTCTTTCCCACGAGTGTATATTAGGCGGCAGTTTTCACATGCCTGCTAAACTCCCTCCCTCTGCTCTCCTCCTCCTGTGCAGGCTCACCTCTGCTCTCCTCCCCGCTCGTTCTTTGCAATGGGAGGGGGTCAGGTTCATATCCATTAATGGAGGAGGTAGAATCGGCCAGCGCTTAGCTCCGTCCCGCCCATTGCAAAGAACGAGCAGGGAGGAGAGCAGAGAGAAGCCTGTGATGGGGAGAGAAGGGAAAGGGGCGACGGCATAGTGACTTTGGTGCATATGTGCCGAGGCCCATTCCGTGTGAATGGGCGCACAAACGTTAGATTTGTGCGCCCGTTCTTGAGCGTCTACGTACCAGATGATAGCGTATATTGGCCGGCCGTGAAAACGCCAGACGATATACGCTCGTGGGAAAGAGCCGTAAGATAGGACGTGCCACAATTTCTTTTCCCCGCGATGTGGGGGAAAAAAAAATCACTCATATGTATAACCCCATGTGAATCTTGTGCATTTTCTCGCCAGTGTGAAGCCGGCCCTAATCTTAGTGACCACCTTAATTTGAGCCCTAATAAGCAAGCAACTTATTTTTTTCTATTCTTCATTGTTCTAAGATCCATAATTGTTTCACTTTTGGTAGCTTTTTTTAGGGAAAAAAAAACAGATATAGCCCAACATTTTTTTAAATTTACATTGTTCACTGTACAGTATGAATAACAAGATATTTTCCAGAACTAATACAGCAATACCAAATTTACATGATTTTTTTTTTTTTTTTTTTACAAAGTTTGCAAAATTTGTTTTTGGGGGGATACACAGCAGAATCATTTTATAGCTAGGACATTAGAGTGGAGCTCAAGAGGTTCTATTACACCCAAACACCAGCTCCCTAAGGGCGCCCACCCACTGGCGATTTTTTTTCCTTTGCGTTTTGTGTTTTTTCTCAAGAGCAATTAGTTTTGAATGTGTTCCTGTCCACTGGCGTTTTTTTTTCCGGTCCGTTGCAATTTTTAACATAGGAACTGTCAGTTGCATATGTGTCCTTATTTTTCTCTTAATGCACCCATGAATGTCAATGGAAATTAACGGAAAAGGCGCGAAAAAGCCGCGAAAATGCTGCGAAAACGCCGCGAAAAACGCGCGGAAAACGCTGCGTTTTTCACCCACGGAAATCGCAAACGCCAGTGGGTGGGCGCCCGGGTGACTACCCACTACAGTTTTTTTTCACTGCGAAATTTGCAGCGTTTTTTTTTTCTGCAGGGGTCTATGGGACTTGTAATGTTAAAATCGCGATCGCGCAAAATGGCAATTTACCGCGAAATCGCGTTTTTGCGCGATCGCGATTTTAACATTACAAGTCCCATAGACCCCTGCAAAAAAACCAAAAAAAAACGCTGCGAATTTCGCTGTGAAAAAAAACGGAGTGGGTAGTCACCCTAAGGGCTCCTTTCCACTGGCGAGAAAATCGCACGTTTTCGCTGCGATGGGAGAGTGCGAGCTCTCGCAGGAAAGTCCTACACATGTTCTTCTATGACAACCTTCCCACTAGCGATGGTTAAGAGAAAGCTGCGATGCGAGGATAAAAAAAAATCGCAGCAGGGGGATTGTTTCAGCAATTTGCGATATTCTGTCGCCCATAGAGAGCAATGGAAAACCAGATGTCTCGCATCGCAACGCAATACCTTGCGATTCGGCAGCGATGCGATGCGATTTTTACTGTCAAATTGTGGAGCTATGTAAATGAAGTGGGAGTTCCTGGCCTTTGGTGGGTGTAACAAAGCAGAGCCATTAGCTGCGTGGAGGAAGGGAAGGGACAGCAGCCATTCTGAGTGAGATCCTGTCAGCAATTAGTTTGTTGCCGGCTTGTTAAGCTAGTTAAGCATCCAAAATGCCATCCATTGACAAGGAGAGGCTAATAACATTAGTGCAGGAGGATCCGTGCATATGGGACAACCGTACAGAAGTATTCCATGTGCGGAGTTCAAGAGATGCCAGCTGGGAAGAGGTGGCTGCAGAAATGTTTGGGGAGCGATGGCAGCGAACCCCAGTATCTCAACGGACTGCGATGAGTAAGTACACGTTGAGAATGCTTAAACCCTTCCTGCTCCATGACGTTCCGGTACGTCATGGGAGACGAGTACTTCACGCAAAATGACGTACCGGTACGTCATCGGGATAGCGCGAGATCATGACTGGCCTCGCGCTATCCTGCAGCGGGAGCCAGCTGTCAGTCACAGCCGGCGTTCCGCTGCGACAGCGGGGGGTATCGGAGATGCGCCCCCCGCTGTTAACCCCTTCCCTGCTGATCTAAGTAGAGTGGTGTTATCGCGAGAGCCCGGCCTGTCACCATGGCTACAGGACGCCAGACATTGGCGTCCTGCAGTGCCAATGCCTATGATCGCTGTATAAGCAATAAGGCATGGCAGAGCAGTAGCTCTGCCATGCCTTATCACAGCGATCATAGGCATAGTGCTGCAAGTCCCTCAGATGGACTCAAATAGTGTAAAAAAGAGAAAATAAAATAAGAAGGTAAAAAAAAAGGTAAAAAAATAATACCTTTTTTGTGTTTTTTCTAATGTGAGCATAAAAAAAGGTGAGAAAAAATTTTAAACCCCACATATTTGGTATAGACACGTCCGTAACGACGTGTACAAAAAGTTGAACACGCTTTTTATTTTTTACGTCAAAAAACGTAAAAAAAATGCTACAAAACAGAGGCAAAATGCTAATTTTTAGAATTTTGCCTCTCAAAAAATGCACAAAAAGTGATCAAAAAAGTCGTACATTCCAAAACATGGTTCCAATAAAAACTACAGCTTCCCTCGCAAAAAATAAGCCCTTATAGAGCTCCGTACATAGAAAAATAAAAAAGTTACAGGACTTTGAATGTACCTATAGAGAAAAACAAACATTTCCAAAAAAGGGTTTTATTGCAAAAAAGTGTAAAAACCTAAAAAAAATATAAGAATAAAAAAGAATTTTGGTATCATTGTAACTGTACCGACCCGCAGAAAAATTGGGTGTGTCATTTATGCTGCATGACTAACGCTGTCCAAAAAAAAAAAACAATGGCAGAATTGATGCTTTCTCTCTCACTGTTATCATAAAAAAATAATAAAAGTTTAGCGATATAGTCTATGTACCCAAAAGTGGCACCGATAAAAACTACAGCTCGCCACACAAAAAACAAGCCCTTATACGGCCGTGTCGACGGAAAAATAAAAAAGTTTGGGTTTTTGAAAAATGGAGATGGAAAAATACCAAAAATCGCTTGGTCCTCAACGACAAAATAGGCCACGTCATTAAGGGGTTAAATAAAAATTTACATTAACTTGCTATACTGCTTGTATTTTTTTTTACCCCTTAAAGGACATGGCCTATTTTGTCCTTAAGGACCAACCATTTTTTGGTAGATTTTCATCTCCATTTTCCAAAAATCATAACTTTTTTTTTTTCGACGTAGCCATATAAAGGCTTGTTTTTTGCATGGTGCACTGTAGTTTTTATCAGTGCCATTTTTTGGTACATAGACTATATTATAAAACTGTTATTTTTATATTATAGCAGGGACCGAAAACGCATCAATTCTGCCATAGATTTTTGGGTGATTTTTTTAAAGCGTTTTAATTATACAACAAAAATGACAGAAAATTTTTTCTATGCGGGCCGGTACAATTAGAACGATAACAAAAGTCTCTCTTTTTTTAGGTTTAACCACTTTGGTGTATTAAAAACCATTTTTTTTGGAAATTTTTTTTTTTCAAAAACTCTGCATTAAAAGTCCTATAACATTTTTATTTTTGTATGTATGGAGCTCTGGGAGGGCTTGTTTTTTGTGAGACGAGCAGTAGTTTTTATTGGTACCATTTTAGGTTATATTCAGTTTTTTTGCTCACTTTTATTGCATCTTTTGGGAGGCAAAATGCTAAAAAGTAGCATGTTGCCTTAGTTCTTTAGCGTTTTTTTTTTAACATTATCTTTTAGTCCCGTGGGGAGGGGGAGCAGTACATGCGATGCTTTGATCACCCTTATTACAGTATGATATAATGCTATGGCATT
The DNA here is from genome assembly GCF_035609145.1 of Eleutherodactylus coqui. Taxonomy (NCBI): domain Eukaryota; kingdom Metazoa; phylum Chordata; class Amphibia; order Anura; family Eleutherodactylidae; genus Eleutherodactylus; species Eleutherodactylus coqui. The sequence goes on from NC_089840.1 coordinate 155,168,265, forward strand.
ACATCATACTGCCATCTAGCAGGTAGTCTATCTAGCACCCAGGTATTACTATGACAGCCCTGGGACCTTTCAGAAGACTATCTCATTGCGGGGAAACCATACGGATGCCCAAACATCAGGGGATTAAAATGCCACTGTCCAAATTTTTTAAGGTATAGAAAAAACCAAGGTTACTGATTTTCAATTTCTTTTTTCTTGCAGTGGAAGAGCTGAAAAAGAAGTGGAGGAGTTGCAGGGATCAATTTAAAAAGGAGATTGCATGCCAACAAAAGAGTGGAGATGGCGCGTCTCGTAAAAAACCATACTACTTAACCCAGAGGCTGATGTTTCTACGACCTCTTCAGGATCTTCGTCCGTATGTATATGCTTTGAGGATGCGATTTCCTTGCCCATTCAGTTGATGTGTCTATGTGTTGCTCCCCATCACTCCCTCCAAGGGCTTCCCGCTGTCAACGGTTCTCAGCATCTCGTTCTCTACATCCTGTAGTGGCCTCACCTGACCAGCAGCACTGCACCTGAGCTAGTCGCTGGTAACCAGAAGCCGGGGAGCGCTGACAGTGGTATGGTCCCACGTGGCTCCAGTAGTAATAGTGACCCCTTCAGCTACCGTAGTTGTAATATCCCCCCACCCCATACACTTATAGAGTCAGCACTGCTCCCCATCTTCTTAGTGCTGCTCTTGGGTGCCAGTTTAGAGGGCTCTGCGTGCCACCTCTGGCACCATAACCATAGATTTGCCACCACTTTCCTAGAGTGTGCCCGTTTAACCCATTTCGTTTTTTTTCCCTTTCTTTCTCAGGACTGCTGATAACATCCGCGGAAGGGAGGAAACGGAGTCCGAAACCGATAGCGATAACAGCACGTATGTTAATACGCAGGCCAGTTATGCTGGTTCACCATCGACCTCCCAGCCAGGAGCATCGACCTCCCAGCCAGGAGCATCGACCTCCCAGCCAGGAGCATCGACCTCCCAGCCAGGAGCATCGACCTCCCAGCCAGGAGCATCGACCTCCCAGCCAGGAGCAACGACCTCCCAGCCAGGAGCAACGACCTCCCAGCCAGGAGCAACGACCTCCCAGCCAGGAGCAACGACCTCCCAGCCAGGAGCAACGACCTCCCAGCCAGGAGCAACGACCTCCCAGCCAGGAGCAACGACTTCCCAGGAAGCTCTTCCGGTGAGGCAAACTAGAAGACGTCGTCGCAACAGGGAGAGAGGGCCTGCTGGCCGTTATGTGGACACAGAGGTCTATGACTTTTTGCGTGCACAGCGAGAAATGGATTGGGCTGGGGCAATGGCCCAGAGTTTGGCAGCTTCAAGTCGCCGTACTGCTGAACATCTGCAGCTGCCACTCGCTAGCACTTTAGCATCAGTGGTTGAAGTTGCACAAGATCAATCCAGGGCGATGCATTTTTTTAACAGTATTCGTCAATATTGTATTGATGGAAATTTTGCAGCCAGTAATGCTCAGGTCCAGGAGCGCCCATACGTGCAACCCCCGCCATACGTGCCCCACCACCACCCATACATGCCCCCCCCCCCTCAGCAGTTTGGCCCTCAGCCCACAATTTCTTTTCTCCCACAAATGCTCCCAATTTCTTTTCTCCCACAAATGCTCTTTTCTCCTAGAGCTCCCAAATGCCGATGCAAGCTGCAGGGAGAAATCATCTTCAGGCTCAAGAGGCAGCGCCACAGCGGCACCATGCAGGGCAAGATGTGGCTGATCAGGCCTTGCCAAGTACCTCAGCCACATACATGAATCTCTAACTGTAAATGCATGTCTGTTTTTCCCATTGTTGAAGATTTGTTTATTGTTTTCTGCTGCTTGCAGTTATTTCGCCATACTTGAAAATGACCAAAACTTTGAAGACCAACATGTCTTAATAAAAAGTTTTCTTAAAAAAAAATTGGTGTTTTTTTTCTTCCCTTTCACGATCCTATCCATAGGTGTCCCAGCGAGGGTCGCCTGGACCGCGGTGCCGATCAGGCCCCTGCACTTAAAGGGTCCCAGAAGCCGCCCTTCACCATATAAAATTACACATAATCTTTTAAGTTTTTTTTTTTTAAATGAGCACGGCGCTTGGGTGCAGCATGCTGCAAGCGTGCCTAGCACATTCGCTGTTTAGAAGAAAGAAGATCCGGCCGGAACAGAGAGGTGGCTCGCAGCGTCGGGACAGGTGAGCAAACTGCCATTTCTTGTCTCATGGCTACGGGAACGGGTAGAAACTAGAGATGAGCAAAGGTACTCGTTTAGGGCGATTTCTCAATCGAACTGCGCTTTTTTCGAGTAAATGACTACTCGGGCGAAAGGATTCAGGGGGCAACGGGGGGGGGGGGGGGTGAATGGGGAGTTGCAAAGGGAAGTGGGGCGGGGAGAGAGAGAGATCTCCCCCCTGTTCCCGTCTGCTAGCCCCCGCTCCGCCCCATGCCGCCCCCCGCACCCCCTGAATCTTTTCGCCTGACTAGTCAGTTACTCGCAAAAAAGCGGTGCTCAATTGCGAAATCGCCCTAAACAAGTACGTTCGCTCATCTCTAGTAGAAACCACTGCGGAATTCCGCCATGCGTGTCCATGGACATTAGGGCTAAGGGCTTATTTACTCGAGTGATAATCATTGTGTCTAAATTGGACTTTATGCCCCCTGTCCACGGGCATTGCGGTATCCCGTGATGAAGATCCGTTGAAGAGCTGCTGTCCGGGAGCAGGAGCCACAGATTGATCTCCGCTGTCAGCCTAATCTGACAGATAGGCTGACCGCAGAGAATCGTGGCAATTCTCGGCATGCTGCAAATTGCTGTTTACGAGTAGAGAATTGCAATGATTCTCTGCTCGTGGAGATGTGGTTGGCGCTTTCTATAACAACACTATGGGAAGCTTCAGACGGTGTTATTCGCCAGTGATTTTCTGCCGGTGAAATCACAGCCGTGGACAGGGGGCGTTAGGGGTGAAAGGTACAATCAGAATAAAATTCCCAGACCAAATGTTTTTCACAAAACACAATTTTACTCAAAGGAGGAAAAACGGAAATCATAGACATAATGATGATTTTAATGCCCAAAAGTAAGCAGACTCATCACCCTGAACCCCGCCACCCCAAAAATATGGAAAACATATAAAAAATTAAAGATGCAGAAACCACCAATTTGTTTACATAACCACAGTTCAAAAAACTTGAATATGAATTACAATCAAGACTTATACAACCCTAGCCATGAACTCTTCTTGCCACGGTACCGCACCCGTTGTGGAATTAAAGTAGCTGGTTAGCCTGTCCCGGACTCTAAGTCAAGATGTTCCTGGGCGACCAACAGCCTGTAATGTACACTGCTGAAGTTTTGCTGCTGGATTTTGTGGGATTTCCTCTTCAAAGGGTCCATCTGTCATTCTGCAAAAATTATGCAGGACAACGCAGGCTTTGATTACGCCAACAGCTCTCTTGGGAGACAACTGTAGGTGCCATCTAATACTCACCACCGTGAAACTAATATACCAAAAGCACACTCTACATGTCGCCTGGCACGCGATAGACGATAATTAAAAATGCGCCTAGGGTTAGTAAGCTGTCGCCGGGGATATGGCCGCATGACGTGCAGGCTTAATGCAAAACCCTCATCGGCCAAGACCAAATATGGTATAGCGGGACCCGTAGTTCCTGGGAGATTTTGAGGAGGTGGTAGGTGTAAAGCCTCTTGCTCCAGACGTTGTCCAATTCTTGACGTTAGAAACGCCCTTGAGTTTGCTGTGCTTCCATATGCCCCTATGTCCACAAGGATAAATTTGCTCTCGCTGTCAGCCAAAGCCAACAACACGACTGAAAAGTATTTTTTGTAATTGAAGTATCTGGATCCTGAATTTGGAGGCTTTCGGACCCGAACATGTTTGCCATCCAAGGCACCGATACAATTTGGGAAACTAGTTGACTCCCAGAAGCCTTTTGCTATTTTTAACCAATCCGAAGTAGTAGGTTGTGGTAGGACTTCCGGCTGAATTCTCCTCCAAATAGCCTTTGAGGTGGCATGGACAATTCTGGCAAAAGTTGTAAGGCCCAGTAGAAACTCAAATTGTAAAGCAGAGAATGATATACCGTTGGCAAGAAATCTGCATGGGGAACAATACAATAAGTTACCAAAAACTGGTGAGAGCAGAATAGTGCCATGATTTACAGTGTGTTATTGTGCTCATAAACCGCTTCAGAAATTGGTGTTTTCCTATTAAAACCAGCCTTGAATCACTGCAGGGGTTTACTTCACAGTGAGATAGACAGAAAGCCAGCGAGCAATCCAGCGAGATAGACAGAGAGCCAGAAAGACAGCTAGACAGCCAGACAGACAGACAGGCGGCAAGACAGAAAGCCAGACAGATTGACAAACAGAGAGCCAGACAGACAGGTGTCAATAGAGACAGACACAGCATTCGTCACTCACAAACTGACCGTAGTGTGACTAAAAGACGTTCCTCAGCTGAGATGCATCGCCGTAGATGAGTATTTTGGTACGTCAAGTCGGGGCGCAGTTTTTCTAAGAGAGTATCAAAGGCAGTTGTTGAGAGCCCCGCGTACGCCTTAAATTTGTCAGGGTGTTGACGCAGATCTGAATATAGAGCACGAAAGTCCCCTTTCAGCGGTCTTTGGTCCAAAATAGGATGGACCCAGTATCTACGTTGTCTTCTTTCTTCCAGCATCATAGGCTGCTCACCAAAAATACGGGAGACAAACCAATTCAGGAGAACGACATTGCTTGATAGTGACATTTCTTGTCTGTTTGCTCAAAGTTACCTCACAAACTGGCAGCTGAATTTGGAGGCTGTCCTTTTTAAAACTACCGCCCAGAAATCCGAGAGGGCGGAGCTAGTTTAGAAGCAAAGATATCGCTATCGCCAGTGGAAAGGAGCCCTTAACCCTTTCCAGTCCAATGTCGGGCCTGCCCCGACATCATAATTTCCCTCCACAGCTCCGATGTCGGGGCAGGCCCGACACTGCAGTGCAGGAGTGGATCTGCACCCGATCGTCAGACACATCGGGTGCAGATGGATTCCAGCACTGACCCTCATCGAGGACCCCCGAGGAGAAGGCAGAAAGGGTTTTTAACCCTTTCTGCCCACTCCTTTACACATTACATAGCGCTCAATTAGCGCTATGTAATGCATAGATTCCGGCCGGCGATCATGTGACCGCCGGTGTTACCTGACCCCCGGCGGTCACATGAACTCCGAGCCGGGAGCCTGCACCGTGCAAGGACCTGCTTACCTGACCGGCGTCTTGTGCATTCTCCTTCTGTCTCCCGACCCGGCGATCATGTGACCGCCAGGTGTCACCTGACCCCAGCGGTCACATGATCGCCGAGCCGGGAGGCAGAAGGAGAATGCAGAAGACTCCGGTCAGGTAAGCAGCTCCCTCCCTGCACCCTCCTGAACTCTGTCAGTTCAGGAGGGTGCAGGGAAAATGTATTTTTTCTCACCCATTCTCCCAGCTTCAATTTATTTGGAGCTGGGGAGAATGGGTGAGAAAAAATAAATGGATTGGAAAGGGTTAAGACACAGGCCCCATGCAGGGCGCACACTACAGCATGCTGCTCATTCTTCTTGCGGATGTTTTTTTTTTTCTGTAGTGTGAACAAAAATCTGCATTGATTTTTACCCAGAGCATGTGAATAGAAGTCAATATACCTTATTCATTTGCATTTGATGCAGAATGTTAGCGCATTTGATAAGAATTTAGGTGCGGAATCCACACCTAAGGGCTCCTTCAGACTACCGTATTTGCATACACAATACACAGAGAATAGAACCCATTGATTTCAATGGGTTCATTCTCTATTTCCATATTTCACCCGCATTTCTCACGTCCAGAAAAAATAGGAACAGCTCTATTTTCCAGCATATTTGTGCATGAAGGGTCCCATAGAAGCCTATAGGAGGTGCACAAAATGTAAGAATATGCACAGTTCTCTGAAAAAGAAAACAAATTTAGACTAAATAGCCTTTTAGATCAGGACGGGGTTCTTTTGCGTGCGCATGTAAACAGATCTGCATGCTCAAAAAGTAAAGTACTAGGTGCTTCAGCATTGCGCAAATAGGTTGTGCTGAAGCATTCGCAATTGTTCATATGGCTGTCTAAATACTCAAGTCCTGAATGCATAAACAGTACTTTAAAATTGTCTCTAGTAGAGATGAGCGAGCATACTCGCTAAGGGCAATTGCTCGAGCGAGCATTGCCCTTAGAGAGTACCTGCCCGCTCGAGAGACAAGGTTCGGGTGCCGGCGCGGGGGAGCGGTGAGTAGCGGCAGTCAGCAGGGGGGAGCGAGGGAGAGATCTCCCCGCGCCGCCGGCACCCGAACCTTGTCTCTCGAGTGGGCAGGTACTCGCTAAGAGCAATGCTCGCTCGAGCAATTGCCCTTAGCGAGTATGCTCGCTCATCACTATTCTCTAGCTGTCAATAGTACAGACAAATTTTATGTGGCAGCAATCCATGCCCCACATTGGTATAACACACACCCTCAACTGCAGCTCCTTGTAGAGCTTTTTTGAAGTCTTTATTTTCGGTATGCATGTGTGAAAGTTATAACATACAGCGCAGGCACCACCTGTTCATTACAGTTGACACCCGTGGGCAATAGCTGCAATCGACACTGTGGCTGGTCGGCACTATTAACCCTTTAAATGCAGAATTGACAGCAGCATTTAAAACACAGGGAGCCGTGCGGATGTCATGGCAGCTGGGGGCCTTCTGAAAGGCCCCAGGGCTGTCTTAGCAGACTGCCTATCAGGACTGCCTGCCCGATCACAGTATGATGTAATGCTATATACATCACACTGCAGGAGCGATCAAAGCATAGAAGTAAAAATAAAATTAATATAGTTTTACTAATTGTAAAAAAATTAAGTATTATTTGCCCTGCACGGTGAGCATTGTCAAAAAAAAAAACCAATGCCATAAATGCACTTTTTTGGTCACCCTGTCCCCCAGAAAATAGAACTTGACAAAGACCACAGAACTACAGTGGTTGAAACGTTGTTTTATGCTGGATGAATTAAAGCGTTTGTTTTGGAAATAATATCCCTGGATGCTGCTTCATCTTCACTATACCTTGGTTCTTGTTGTCTCCGGTTCGGTGGATCCAGGACTGGTAATAGAAGTGTGCAATTTTTTGCCCAGTGGTTTCCTCCCTCTCTGAATAGAGGTTCAGCGTGTGCTGTTGTCATTCCTATCTGGTTGTTCTGTCCCCCAGAAAAAAATGCAATAAAAAGCGATCAAAAAGACACGTTTTCCAAAATGGTACCAACGGAAATTACAGGACATCTCGCAAAAATTGAGCCCTCTTACAACTATGTCGATAGAAAAATAAAAAAGTAATTGCGCGCAGAAAATGGCAAATTAATGGAAAAGAATGGAAAATGGCAAAAGTAGAAAATAATTTTAAAAAATTAAAAATAAAAGTAGTATAGCAAAAAAAGCTATATACGTTTGATATTGTAGTAATCACACTGACCCATAGAGTAAAGTTATCATATCATTTTTGTTGCAGTTTGTACGCTGTGGAAACAAGACGCACCAGAAGATGGAGAAATGTCGTTTTTTTTTTTTTTCCATTCTACTCCACCTAGAATTTTAACGTTTTTCAGTACACTATATGGTACATTAAATAATACTATTGAAAAATACAACTTGTCCCACAAAAAAGAAGCCCTCATACAGCTACGTCGATGGATAAACAAAGGAGTTACGATTTTTTAAAAGGGGGGAGGAAAAAACGAATTTGGAGAAATAAAAGGGCCACGTCCTTAAAAACATGGCTGGATTGCGGGCTTGTCATTCCCCGCTGTGCTACATGTAGAAGGTCCAGCACTGAGCTAGAAGCCCGTGATCCAGAAGACCTTAGCAGTGACATCAGCGCTCTTGTGGTCATTCACCCGACTGGCCCTTGTATAAGGGACATAATTGTGCTGCAACTTGTGGGCTGACATTTGCTGAATATTTGCAAACATAGACTTGACTATTGTACCAAAATGCCCTATAAGAATGTATTTTATGGCCCATTTACAGGGACGGAATAGGCAGCATGACACATCGCAAGCTGCTGTGGATTTTGCTGTGTCCTGCGGCGTAATTCATCCCATGTTAAAGGCGCCTTTTAAGGCCTTCGTCACACAGGCGTTTGCAGTAAACGCAGCGTTTCTCAGCGCCGCATTTACTGCTATTTCAGCAGTGCTGGCATGCGTTATGCCAGCGTTTTGGCTGCATTTTCAGCACAGCTGATAATGCAGCCAAGGCAGTGGGAAAAAAAATTAAATACTCACCTAGTAGGTGCCGTCCCTGCAGGCTTCCAGACACTTGTCTATGCTTGCAGAGCATCTCTTGCTGGCAACGGAGTTTCAAGACCATGCCTCCAGCAAAAGATTGCTCTGATTGGCTGAGCCGCGAGCCATTCATTCCTTGAATGGCTGTGATTGGCGCTGGATTAGCCAATCAAAGCAATCTCTTGCTGGAGGCGGGGGTCTTCAAACCCCATCACTAGCAAAAGATCCTCTGACAAGTGCCTGGAGCCCCGGACAGCACCAGCATCGGTGAGTATAACTTTTTTTTTTGTAGTGCAGCTAGTGCTGCCTTTAGCGCTGCCCAAAACGCGACACCTAGTTGTGCCACACTTTCAGCAGCGCTGCTAATGCTGCCCATTCATTTCAATGGGGACGCAGGGCTGAAAACAGTCAAAGATAGGACATGCATCACTGTCAAAGCACAGCGTTGAAGACGCTGTGTTTTGACACTTGTGTGAATGGCTCCATTGAAATGAATGGGAGCCTTGTACAGCATTTAGCACTGTGCTGAAAAGGCAGCGCTAAACGCTGTAAAAAACATCTATGTGAGGGAGGCCTAACAGGGCACAATTGCTGCGGGCATTCCACAACAGAATACCTGCAGCAGTCAAACCCAGTCCTAAATCCTGCCAATTTGGCAGCATTTTTAATTGAGGACGAGCTTTGGAATTTAACTGTTCTGTTGGATTACACAGCAGAAATCTGAAGCATAAAACAGACGTGCTGCGGATTTAGAAAAGCATTTTTTTTTTCAAACTCTGCAAATTTGTTACAGAAAATTCCCACACCTTATGAAGATTTCTGAAACCTCCTCCACATGGCATGTGCTGTAAACACTGTGGAATTTGCCCAGCGATTCTGCTTATGGTCAGACAGAGTTGGAGTAAGCTGAGGCCTCATTCCCATGAGCGTGAAATTCACGCCAAACTTACCTGCGCAAAAAAATCACGGCTGAGTACGTGAAAAATAGCATGAATTAACAATTTCCCATAATTAAGCCACAAGCTTAATTAGCGGTGAAATTGCCCATTCACATGATCCAGAGCTGAGTGCATTTTTTTTTACGTGAATGCACCCTTAGGGCTCTTTCACACAAGCGTATATCGGCCGCTGTTTTCACGACCGACCGATATATGCTACCATCTGAGGCGTAAAAGCTTGTGAACAGGCACTCAAATCTAATGTTTGTGCGCCCATTCAGACCGCATGAGCCCCGGCATGTATGCGTGGAGGCCACCATGCTGTTGCCCCTTCCCCTTCCCTGACCATCACCGGCTCAGCTCCTCTCTGGTTGTTTGTAATGGTAGGGAGCGGGGAGGAGCTAAGCTCCCACCCCTTGTCAGCAGCCAGCAATGGGAGGAGGTGGGACAGGGTGGCACTTAGCTCCACCCACGCCCATTGCAATCAGCCAGAGGGGAGGAGGGAAGAGAGAGGGAGTTTAGCAGTTACGCTGCTAAATTCACCCCACCTCCCTTCTCAGGCCGCTGTCATTAGCTCCCATAGGAGCCCATGCAGCAGCCAACGTATTCCGGTCCAAAAGATAGTTCCAGGACTATCTTTTGGGCCCGACGTAAAAACACACGGCGCTATATTTGCCATCCGGGCACTTTTATGTTGCGGGAACATGGCCATGTCATCTGATGCATTGGAATCCAGTGCATCAGATCGTAGCGAATATTGGCCGACCTTGAAAACGGCAGGCTGATATACGCTTGTGTGCCCTTAGAAATATCTCTAGACTCCTGTGCATGGGTTACATGTAGTTTTTCAAACTCAGTTAAAGCTCTCAGAATGAGCTATATATGGAGAAAGTGAAAGCACACGCTATTAACCCCTTAATATTTTAGGCACTGACGTACCACTAGGGGCTGCCGTGGTTGCTCAGTGTCATATGCAGTCCATATGCGGTCTCTGCCAGCAGAGTGTATGAGCTGTTATGTGTACCACGGGAGACCCACAGCATTGTACGCATATGCTTGTGTGGACGAGCCCTTTAGGTCAATTCACATCAGCGTTTGGAGGTTCAAATCGGAGCCACCATTAATGAATTTGCTAAAAAAAAAACAGGACAAAATAGTGTAGTGCTACTTCATCCTGCAGAATGCCAGGCAGAAACCAAATAGATGCCGTTATAGTCAATGGGGATCTGTTCGGTTGATTCATTTGGCTGGGGGGGAGATTCCCCCCGAACAGCAGGAAAACAGCAAATTGGGGACATGTGACTGCACTCAAAAATGAGTTGGTCTTGCTTCAGGCAGAAAGACAGCGCTGGTGGCTCAGTGTTACTGTTACATTAACCCCTTAGTGACCAAGCCTGTTTGCGCCCTAGCTAAAAATATTAAAAAACACAAAATTACAGATTAATCTCCTGTATACAACTCAGGCAGAGAAGGCCCTTCAGTGGACCCAGTCAGTCTATTATAAAGTAGCAAATAAACCCAATAAACTACTGGTCGACCAGCCCAGAGCAAAGAAAAGAATTAACTCGGTGCACTCCATCAGAGGAGAAAACGGGGCTTGCACCTCAAACCCAGATAAAATAGCCCAAACCTTCTATGACTTTTATAACAAGTTATATAAATATAAATTTCAGAAGTCCCCTTCTGGTCCCCGGAATTTTTTGAAAGGCATTTCTCTCCCACAACTTCCAGAGCACCAAAGTGACCTCCTTGGCCGACATATCATGGTGGAGGAGGTCGAGGAAACTATTAAACTTCTGAAACGGGGTAAAGCCCCAGGTCCTGATGGACTGACGGCTCTATACTACAAAAAACTTACTGCAGCCCTCTCTCACCGTTTAACACGCTTTTACAACGATATCCTAGCAGGGAAGACGGTCCCTGAAGAGTTCATGACGGCCCATATAACTGTTATCCCTAAGTCAAACAAAGACCACACCTCACCTAAAAATTACAGACCAATCTCCCTCCTAAACCTAGATTACAAAATCCTGACCAGTATTTTAGCTAATCGTTTAAATGCTTTCCTTCCATCACTGATCCACAAAGATCAGGTTGGCTTTATCCCCTCACGGGAGGCCCCAGATAATATTAGAAAAGTCCTTAACCTTATACACATCTCAAAAACTCTTAGAAGCCCACTATTAATCCTCGCCCTCAAAATTGAAAAGGCCTTTGACAGTCTCTCCTGGGACTACCTTTTCGCGGTTCTAGAGAAGGCAGGTATCCAGGGGAGCTTTGTCACAGCATTATGCTCCCTTTACTCATTCCCCTCAGCGGAACTAAAACTCCCTTCTTCATCAGTGAGTAAAATATTTGCTCAAAGAGGAACATGGCAAGGCTGCCCTCTGTCCCCAGCCCTTTTTGCGCTAGCTATGGAACCTCTCACCCAGCTTATTAGAAAAAACCCGAACATTTCAGGTGTTGGGGTAGGGGAACAGGAACACAAAGCCAGTCTCTCTGCAGACTATTTTCCTCATGCTATCTAGACCCCTCACTTCTCTCCCAAATCTAACAGCAATCTTGGATTTATTCACGGAAATTTCGGGCTTAGTAGTTAAAGGGGTTGTCCTGCGGCGAAAGCGAAATTTTTTTTTTTTCACTTACCCCCGCATTCTGCCCTGTTAAAAAGAAAGCATAGGTTAGTTTTTAAAAATGGCATTGCGCTTACCTGCATCAGCGTTCTGCAGCTTCTTCTTTTCTTCTTTTAAAGATGGTGCCGCTGGTCTTCTCCCATGGTGCACCGTGGATTTTCTTCTCCTTCCTTGCATTCCATTGCCGATTCCAGCCTCCTGATTGGCTGGAATCGGCACACGTGACGGGGCGGAGCTACGATGACGACGCGGTGACCAGCTCTCCAGCACGAGCGGCCCCATTCACCAGCCAGAAGAACGGACTGCGCAAGCGCGTCTAAAAACGCCAGAAGACATCGAAATTAGACGGCACCATGGCGACGGGGACGCTAGCAACGGAGCAGGTAAGTGAATAACTTCTGTATGGCTCATATTTAATGCACGATGTATATTACAAAGTGCATTATTATGGCCATACAGAAGTGTATAACCCCACTTGCTGCCGCGGGACAACCCCTTTAACATGGATAAAACGGAAGCCCTATTCCATAATATCCCCTCACATACACAAAAACGTATAGAAATAAACTTTGGTTTCAAGGCCAGCCCACAATACATTACCTACTTGGGTATCAAGCTTACTCCCACTCTCGAGGCTCTATACAAATGGAACTACCCACCTCTATTTGCCTCTCAAGACGGAAATGAAGAATTGGAGCCAACTCACCCGCTCATGGATAGGTTGTATTAATTTGGTCAAGATGACAATCCTGCCCTGTCTTTTGTACCTATTTAGATATCTACCTGTGGACGTCCCTTCAAAGACATGCAAGAGATGCAGAAACATCTTTCCATTTATATGGGGAAATAAAAAACCCAGAATTAAACAAAAAGTGATGCACTATCACAAAAGGGTTGGGGGCCTGTTGGTCCCAAACCTGAAAAAATACTATTTAGCAGCCCAACTTTCGCAAATTCCACCTATATTCGCAGACACAAGGAGGCCTCAGTGGGTTGACTTAGAGGCTGCCCTCCTGGGCCCGATAGACCTTGGGACAGTTTTTTTGGGGACAAAAATTTAAAACTTACAAATACACGTCGCTCATCCCCATTAACATATCAATTGTTCTTGATCTGGAGGAAAAACAGATTTGAATATTCCATGATGTCGCCTATTTCGCCGCTGCTACCTATTATTCCTAATCAGGCGTTTCCTCTGAGTCTACAGGATGTGGGTTTTCAATGGTGGCGATCTAGGCGCATCACTCTTCTGTATCATTTTATGCTGCATGGCAAACTTCTCACTTGGCAACAGTTGATTGACAAATACTGTGTCCCAAATCGTTTATGGTTTGAAGTGAGGCAAATCTATAGTTTTCTACACTCCTTGCTAGGCCCCATTAATGCCACTGCAACCCCCACAGCTTTTGAGAGGTCCTGCATCTGGTCCCCACTCCAGTCGGGCATAATATCTTTATAATATGCTAACATGAACAAACCCCCATCTGGAACAAAACTTCCTTTTATGCAGCGCTGGGAAACAGATCTCGGTATCTCCCTCTCCTTACCGCGATGGCAGCATTGTTGCACCTTCATCTCAAAAGGCAGCCACCAAGTGACATTGGCCGAATCCTCACTAAAAATTCTGCACAGGTCATATCTAGTTCCTTTAACGATCCATAAATTCTCTCCAGCTTCATCCTCGAACTGTTTCAGAGGCTGTGTTAGTTTGGGCACGATAGCACAGACATGGTGGTCGTGCCCGCTGGCTGAATCACTCTGGAGACGAGTAACTAGACTTATCTCTAGAGTCTTAGGTAAATTATTTCTCTTCTCTCCTTCTGCTTGCCTCCTGGCTGACAAACCCTTGGGATATAATAATCAACAGCATAAGCTTTCACAGCATATATGCATGGCTACTTAAATATATATTGCATCTCAATGGAAGTCCCCCAATCTTTCACTAGATCCAGTCACGGCAAGAATGATGCTATATGAAAAAGATGGTATGGAGCTTTTCCTCAAAACCTGGAAGCCATGGGCAGACTTCTTAGATATACCAGGCCTAAACAGGCTTCTCAGCACATGAGGCTTGGGACCAAGATCGTTTTTGACATCAGCCTTCGACTCCATAAAGAGGGGGGTGGGGGTGGGGGGGGCGGAAGAATTGAGGATAAAAGGTGCAGCAGAGCTAAGAAAAGTGTAACCTAGATCCGGGGCCGAATGAGATGGGGAGGGAGGAAAACGGGGAAGGGCACGATGAAGACTGGCCACCTACTCTCACATTTATCGCTAGTTGGAAAGATGAGTGAGAGAGGAAGAGAGAGGGAGGCATACAACTAAAACAGCTAAATCAATACACTTTGACAGAACACAGACTTTCACTTCTATATTTTTATTCTATTCATGTGGAACTTCTTTTCAGTTTTATTTCTTCCTTTTCTTTTCCCTTCTTTTTTCTCTTTCTTTTTCATTCCATGTGTTTGAACCGATATTTAGAAGCCCCCTGCGTGGGGAATTTAATAAAGCAACACCTTGTATTGTTCTGCAAAATTTCAATAAAGCATTTTGAGACAAAAAATTGCTTTTTTTGTACAGCACACATATGGAGGAAGACTTGCACCCCAAAATGGATACCCCTGTTTGTCCTGTTTTCAGAAATATACCCATTGTGGCCCTAATCTTATGTCTGGATGCACAACGGGGCCCAAAATGAGAGGAGTAGTCGGTGGCTTTTAGAACATAAATTTTGCTTGAAGGCCTTTTTTGCCCCATACCATACTTTGTAGAGTTCTTGAGTGGCCAAAACTATAGAGAACCCCCACAAGTGACACCATTTTGAAAACTAGACCCATTAACAAATTTATCTACGGGTGTACTGTGTATTTTAACCCTTCAACTTTTGAATAAATCTAAGCAAAGCAGTTGGAAAACATTTGGGGGGCAATTGTGTCAATTTAAAAACAGTTTTTTTTTTGAACAGCACACATAGGAATGAAGACGTTCACCCCCAAATGGATACCCCTGTTTGTGCCGTGTTCATAAACATACCTATTGTGGCCCTAATCTACTTACATGACATATGGCTCGGCCTATAATGGAAGGAGCACCCGTTAGATTTCAGGGTACAACTGAATAAATTCCAGGCCCCATTGCCCACTTATAGAGCCATTGAGCAGCCAAAACGATAAGGAACCCCCTCAAGTGACCCCATTTTGAAAACTAGACCCCTTAACAAATTCCTCTAGCGGTGTACTGCATATTATGACCCCACAGTATTTGAATGAATCTAAGCAAAGCAGAAGGAAAAAATTATGATTTTCATTTTTTTGGGCAATTTTGTCAATTTAAAAACAGTTTTTTTGTACAGGGAACATAGGAATGAAGACTTTCACCCCAAAATGGATACCCCCGTTTGTCCTGTGTTCAGAAACCTACGCATTGTGGCCCTAATCTACTTACAAGACACATTGCAAGGCCTATAATGGCGGGAACACCCGTTGGATTGCAGGGCACAACTGAATAAATTCCAGGCCCCATTGCTCACTTGTACGGAATAAAAATTGACTCCCTAAAAATACCCCCCTTCTCGCCCTTTCTGACCTCAGTGGCCGGTATGGGGTGTAAAAAGTGGTGTTCTGAGCCTCCGTAAGCTCACTGAGATGCAGCGGTCTCACACAGAAGGCACTCAACAAGCTGCTCCTGGAACTGCCGG
The DNA here is from genome assembly GCF_035609145.1 of Eleutherodactylus coqui. Taxonomy (NCBI): domain Eukaryota; kingdom Metazoa; phylum Chordata; class Amphibia; order Anura; family Eleutherodactylidae; genus Eleutherodactylus; species Eleutherodactylus coqui. The sequence goes on from NC_089840.1 coordinate 155,183,823, forward strand.
AAGGCGAGCGTTCCCGGGGCTTCTTGTAAATTACATATAACAGGTCGCAGTCTGAATAACGCCGAGCTCATGCAGCCATAGGTGGAATCCGCTTGCGGAGGCCCGCAGCCGATCCCAGCTGTGAGCCTGGCTGTGATCCTGCGTACTGCCGTGTAATGTACTGCGCATAACTGCCTACTCGCGCAGTACGCCTTTTTTTTTGTTTGTATTTACCACAACATAGCTTAGCGATGACACAGGTGCCCGTACACAATGTAGTTACATATGGGCTGCTGGTATATCCACGACCATAGAGCACAATAGGCTGTATGTTGCGGATATCCGCAATAAAATAGAACCTGCTGTGTTCTCTTTTCTGCGAGTGGATTACGCAATTCCGACCCGCTAATGTGAGCGGAATTGTGTAATCCAATGCGATTGATCTGCGTATTACCGCGGATCAGACGCACGCGGAATCCGTAATTCCTATCCGGTCATGTGAGATCGGCCTAAGCTATCTTTTTATCACCTGACCGGGAACCGCTCAACGAGGTCACTGCTCCAGGCTCACGGCGCTGGGAGCAAGGAGATTTTAAGTTTCCTGGGCTCCCCGACTCCTGCGCATGTCTCCGGCAATTTGTCGGCGGTCTCATGTGCAGAATCTGGGAAGGTTCACAGAGGAGGATCGTGTCAAATACGGAGGCCTCCGTTAAAAAGTTACATCTCCTCTCACTGATTGCATTGGTGAGGGAAGATGAAACTTCAATATTTTTTTTTTTTTTAACTTTTACGTGATCGCCATTATCCATTGAATAATGGTGAACACGTGACCAGGAGCCGCTCACCGCGGCCTACCGTGAAATCTCCAGGCTCCTGGCTCAGTTTTGTAGCCAGGAGCAGGGAGAATTTAAATTATCCTGGCAATCCACAGCATTTGCGCATGCGTGCACCATTTTTTCGATGGGTGGGTGCGCAGAAGCTGGGGTAAGGTCTGTGGATAAATCCGGGGACCTTATGTACGTACTTTCATCCTCCCTCACGGATATGATCCATGAAGGGAGATGAAACGTAAGCTTTTTAAACTTTTTTTTAAACTTTTCACTTTTTTTTTACTTTAAACGATCACTGTTATCCATTGGAAAACAGTGATCATGTGCCCAGTGACATCTCTCTGCTCCGAGCAGCGGGATTTTGAATTTCCCGGGGCCTGAGCCCCTCTGTGCACGGGCCCAATGATTGATGTCGGGCGCGCATGCGCAGAGGGGGCCCGGACAAACGGGACATCGCGGAGGACCCGAGGTAAGTATTTTCACCTCCCCTCATGGATCCGATCCATGAGGAAGGTAAAACTTGTACTTTATTTTACTTTTTTAAACTTTTTTTAAATTCCATTGGATAGCGGCGATTACGGGCCCGGTGACATCTCCTGGTTCCCTCCTACCTTCAGGAGCTGGGAGGCAGGAGATTTTGAATTTGCCGGGGGCTCCCGGGCTTCTGCACATGACATCATCCATCTGGCGCGCATGCGCAGAAGAGCGGCGGTGGGACCGGGAGGACCAGATCTTCGGCCGACACCGCGGAGAAGGTAGTTGAGTAATTTCAGCTGCCCTGATGGATCCGATCCATCAGGGCAGCTGTATCTCTAACTTTTTAAAAACTTTTTTGCACTTTAATGCGATCGGCGCTATACATTAGATAGCGCCGATCGCATTGCCGGGGGGGAAACTGCCCGCAGCCCAGGATGACAGCTCAATGCTGTCGGCTACCTGCGGGCACCGATAGCATGGAGCTGTCACGTCCAGAGCCCACGTAGCTTTATTCCCTGCACGTTTTTACGTCCTCAGGGAATAAAGCCTACTTGGGCAGGACGTAAAAACACTATGGGCTGGTCACTAAGAGGTTAAAGAGGTTTACGGACATTTAAACCCTTGAGGACAATGTTTTTCTGATAACGTGCACCACACGGGGAAAATAACGCGTTACCTTGATAGATCAAACTTTTACGAGCGCAGCGATACCAAATATGTTTTTTGTTTTATTATTTAGAGGCACTTATTATTATGGAAAAAGGGTTATAATGTAATACAATAGCATTACATTATACTGCAATCTGACAGGCAATCTATCAAGCCACTTTACAGGCATGGCTTGCTAGGCAATCTGCAATAACAGCCCTCGTGCCTTTCAGAAGGCCCTCGGCTGTCATTACACCCGCACAGCAACCTGCGATTTTATTGCAGGGGGCAGCGCGGGACCCCCGAACATCAGTCGGGCCAGTTAAATGCCATTGTCAGAATTGATGGCGGGATTTAAAAGGTTAACAACTCCGATAAGCGGCACAGTTTATCGGAGCTGTTGCAGGCAGGCATCAGCTGTAAGAGACAGCTAGCACCCACATTTTATCGACCCGCAATCCCACTGCATACACACACGAACCTGATGGGTGTAAATGTATGCTCTGTAGTGTTAAGGGTTTAAGAGAAATTGATGGCGGGGGGGGGGGGGGGGGAGATGAACTTTTGCACCCTTCTGAAAGCCCCCATGGCTGCCATTGCAGATCGACTATTAACCCCTTAGTGACGGCCCTATCGACTTTCTGCGTCCTGCTGTTGCAGGACGTGTATAAAGGGAGATAATGGCGCTATCTACCTCCATACAGCGCGGGCGTCAGCTGTTTCTTACAGCTGACACCCGCGGGCAATAGCCGCAATCGGCATTTAAATTCCCCGAATGTTCGGGGGTCCCGTACGCCCTCCCCCCCCGCGCGGTGAGATCGGGGGAGCCCTGCAGGTGTCATGGCAGCCGAGGGCCTTTAGAAAGGCCCCATGGCTGCCTTAGCAGACTGCCTATGAAGCCATCCCGGTGGGGTGGCTTGATAGACTGGCTGTGAAAAAGCAGTATGACGTAATGGTAGAACATTTCGTCATACTGCAGGAGCAATCAAAGCATTGCTGGTTGTGGTCCCCCCTGGGGACTGAAAGAAAGTGTAAAAAAAGAACAATAAAGTTTTAGTCATTATTAAAAAAAAAAAAAGTGTAATAAAAGTTTTGAAAAAAAAAACCCTTTTGCCATATTTGCAATACAAAAATCAAAATAATAAACCAAAAATACTTGTTTGGTATCGCTGCGTCCGTAAAAGTCCGATCTATCAAAGTAATGTATTATTTACCCTGCCCGGTGAACGTGGTAAAAAAAATAAATAAAGAACTCCCGAAATGCACTTTTCTGGTCACCCTATCTTTGAGAAAAAAAAAATATAATAAAAGGCGATCAAAAAGTCAACTGTATGCGAAAATGGTACCAATGGAAACGTCAGGACATACCGCACAAAATGAGCCCTAACACAAATACATCGCCACAAAAAATAAAGAAAAGTTACTGTGCGCAGAAAATTGACACAGAAAATTTTAAAATATTAAATATCTTAGAAAAAAATACAAGTACTACAGCAAAAAAAATACTATATAAGTTTGGTATCGTAGTAATCATACTGACCCATAGAATTAAGCTAGCAGTTCTTTTTTGTTGCAGTTTGTGCGCCGTAGAAACAGGATGCACCGAAAGATAATGGAATGTCGTTTTTTTTTTCCATTTCTCTCCGCTTAGAATTTTTAAAAAGTTTTTCAGTAAATTATATGGTACAATAAATAGTGCCATTGAAAAATACAACTCATCCCGCAAAAAACAAGCCCTTATACAGCGACTTCGATGGATAGATAAAGGAACTACGTTTTTTTTAAAAGGGAGTAGGAAAAAACGAAAATGGAAAAAAGCAAAAAAGCTCCGTCACTAAGGCTTTAAGCCATGCCTGTGGCGTGGCTTGATTGCCAGTCAGATCGCGGTATGAGGTAATACTTTGGTTACCATTGGAAATTCTCGTCGCCTCTGAGGACTACATAGAAAAAAGGAAGAATTATTGTTAAAACGTTTTATTAATAAACTAGCTGATATACCCGGCTTCGCCCAAGTTAATTTGGTACTGGTGTTTATCTGGTGTTCACACGGAAAATCTTATGAAGTCGTGGTTACTTTAGAGATACCGGAAAAACATATGTTCACCATTTTGCATAGTTCTCTGCGTTACCCAGGAAACACCACGGGAGGTAACCATGCAACATTTCCTTTATATAAAATGACATCAGGAAGTGAGATCATTAGATTTCATACGTAAAATTTGGACGCTTTTGCACTTAGAATTGAATAATCGAGTAGAGACTCATTAGCTTTTCCTATTTATGACAATCAATGCTCGTGCCAAATTTCACGTTTCTTTGACACCAGAAAGTAAGAAAATTACATTCCGTACGTAAAATTTGGACGCTAATTCTTTGGCGCTTACAATTGAATAATCGAGTTGGGACCCATTAACTTTTCCTATTTATGACATAATCAATGTCTGTGCCAAATTTCAAGTTTCCATGACATTGGGAAGTGGGAGACTTAGATTACGTACATAAAATTTGGATGCTAATTCTTTTGCACATAGAATTGAATAATTGAGTTGGGACCTATTAACTTTTCCTATTTATGACATAATCAATGCTCATGCCAAATTTCAAGTTTCTATGACATCGCAAAGTGAGAGAATTAGTGGCAGTGATGGAAATCGAACGATCTACGTGGGGGGCGTAACTGTCGACGACTCTAACACACGCGCCATTTATCGTAGGATAGTTTTACTATGCCTATAATCTTCCCAAGAGTGTACTCAACAACTTCCCAAAGTTTCATGGCGATCGGATGAATGGTGTAGTAGCGCATAAATGACAAACACACACACACAGACAGACACGCATACATTCAATTTTATATATATAGACTAGCTGACCCGTCGCGCGTTGCTGCGAAGACAGACAGACATACATTCATCCGTTTTTATATATCTAGATAACAACCAATCACTGCGCAGCTTTCATGTTACCTCGGTGGTATAATATATAACAACCAATCACAGCGCAGCTTTCATGTTACCTCAGTGGTATAATATATAACAACCAATCACAGCGCAGCTTTCATGTTACCTCAGCAGTATAAAATATAACAACCAATCACAGCGCAGCTTTCATGTTTCCTCAGCAGTAAGAGAAATAACAACCAATCACAGCGCAACTTTTATTCTGCCTCAGCAATATAAAAAATAGCAACCAATCACAGCGCAGCTTTCATGTTACCTCTGCGGTATTATATATAGCAACCAATCACAGCACAGCTTTCATGTTACCTCAGTGGTATAATATATAACAACGAATCGCAGCACAGCTTTCATGCAACCTCAGTAGTATAAGAAGTAGCCACCAATCACAGCACAGCTTTCATTTTACCTCAGCATTCTCAATATCCAGGAATTGTCTTGCGATACGTTCGGCAGATGCATCATTTTCTGTTTGAACACTAATCCCCTTGCTCGTAATGCCTTTTGCTTTCGTGCTTGAGATGGAAATCAAACGATCTTTGTCTGGGGGACGTAACTGTCGACAATGCTCGCACGCGCGCCACCTATCATAGGATAGTTGTGTTATGCCTATAATCTTCCCAGGAGTGTACTCAACAACTTCCCAAAGTTTCATGGCAATTGCATGAATGGTGTAGTAATGCATAAAGGACAGACAGACAGACATACATTCATTTATATATATCAGGAAGTGAGAGAATTAGATTCCGTACGTAAAATTTGGACGCTAATTGTTTTGTGCTTAGAATTGAATAATCGAGTTGGGACCCATTAGCGTTTCCTATTTATGACATATTCAATGCCTGTGCGAAATTTCAAGTTTCTATGTGAGAAAATTACATTCCGTACGTAAAATTTGGACGCTAATTCTTTGGCGCTTAGAATTGAATAATTGAGTTGGGACCCACTAGCATTTCCTATTTATGACATAATCAATGCTCGTGCCAAATTCCAAGTTTCTATGACATTGGGAAGCGAGAAAATTAGATTCCGTACGTAAAATTTGGATGCTAATTCTTTGGCGCTTACGATTGAATAATCGAGTTTGGACCCATTAACTTTTCCTATTTATGACATAATCAATGCTTGTGCCAAATTTCAAGTTTCCATGACATTGGGAAGCGAGAAAATTAGATTCCGTACGTAAAATTTGGACGCTAATTCTTTGGCGCTTAGAATTGAAAAATTGAGTTGGGACCTATTAACTTTTCCTATTTATGACATAATCAATGCTCTTGCCAAATTTCATGTTTCTGAGACATCGCGAAGTGAGAGAATTAGTGGCAGTGATGGAAATCAAACGATCTACGTCGGGGGGCGTAACTGTCGACGACGCACGCATGTGCGCCATTTATCATCGGATAGTTGTACTATGCCTATAATCTTCCCAGGAGTGTACTCAACAACTTCCCAAAGTTTCATGGCGATCGGATCAATGGTGTAGTAACGCATAAAGGACAAACACACACACAAACAGACACGCAGACATTCAATTTTATATATATAGACTAGCTGACCCGTCGCGCGTTGCTGCGAAGACAGACATACATACATACATTCATTTTTATATATCTAGATAACAACCAATCACAGCGCAGCTTTCAAGTTACCTCAGCGGTATAATATATAACAACTAATCACAGCGCAGCTTTCATGTTACCTCAGTGGTATAATATATAACAACCAATCGCAGCGCAGCTTTCATGTTGCCTCAGCAGTATAATATATAGCAACCAATCACAGCACAGCTTTTATGTTACCTCAGCAGTATAAGAAATAGCAACCAATCACAGCACAGCTTTCATGTTACCTCAGCAGTATAAGAAATAGCAACCAATCACAGCACAGCTTTCATGTTACCTCAGCAGTATAAGAAATAGCAACCAATCACAGCACAGCTTTCTTTTTACCTCAGCATTATCAATATCCAGCAATTGTCAAGCGAAACATTCGACGGATGCATCATTTTGAAGTTGAACACGCATCCCGTTGCTCATAATGCCTTTTGCTTTCGTGCTTGAGATGGAAATCAAATGATCTTTGTCTGGGGGACATAACTGTCGATAATGCTCACATGCGCGCCACCTATGGTAGGATAGTTGTACTATGCCAGTAATCTTCGGAGGAGTGCACTCAACAACTTCCCAAAGTTTCATGGTGATTGGATGAATGGTGTAGTAGCGCATAACAGACAGACAGACATACAGTCATATATATATAGATGACATCAGGAAGTGAGAGAATTACATTCCGCACGTAAAATTTGGACGCTAATTCTTTAGCGCTTAGAATTAAATAATCGAGTTGGGACCCAATAACTTTTCCTATTTATGACATAATCAATGCTCATGCCAAATTTCATGTTTCTATGACATCGCGAAGTGAGAAAATTAGATTCCGTGCGTAAAATTTGGACGCTAATTATTTTGCGCTTAGAAGTGAATAATAGGGTTCGTACCTATTAGCTTTTTCTATTTATGACATAATCAATGCTCGTGCCAAATTTCAAGTTTCTATGACATTGGGAAGTGATGGAATTAGATTCCGTATGTAAAATTTGGACACTAATTCTTTTGCGCTTAGAATTGAATAATCGAGTTGGGACCCATTAACTTTTCCTATTTATGACATAATCAATGCTCATGCTAAATTTCATGTTTCTCTGACATCGCGAAGTGAGAAAATTAGATTCCGTACGTAAAATTTGGACGCTAATTTTTTGGCGCTTAGAATTGAATAATCGAGTTGGGACCTATTAGCTTTTCCTATTTATGACATAATCAATGCTCATGCCAAATTTCATGTTTCTATTACATCGCGAAGTGAGAAAATTAGATTCCGTACGTAAAATTTGGACGCTAATTCTTTGGTGCATAGAATTGAATAATCGAGTTGGGACCTATTAGCTCTTCCTATTTATGACATAATCAATGCTCGTGCCAAATTTCAAGTTTCATAGTTCATAGGTCCCAACTCGATTATTCAATTCTATGCGCAAAAGAATTAGCGTCCAAATTTTACGTACGGAATCTAATTCTCTCAATTCCTGATGTCATCTATCTATCTATCTATCTATCTATCTATCTATCTATATATCTATCTATCTAAATGAGCTACCTGATATACAAGGCTTCGCCCGAGTTAATTTGGTACTGGTGTTTATCTGGTGTTCACACGGAAAAGCTTATGAAGTCGTGGTTACTTTAGAGATACTAAGGAAAAAAAATATGTTCACCATTTTGCATAGTTCTCTGCGTTACCCAGGAAATACCACGGGGAGGTAACCATGCGAAGTTTCCTTTATATAAAATGACATCAGGAAGTGAGAGAATTAGGTTACATACGTAAAATTTGGACACTAATTCTTTTGCGCTTAGAATTGAATAATCGTGTTGGGACCCCTTAGCTTTTCCTATTTATGACATATTCAATGCTCGTGCCAAATTTCACGTTTCTAAGACACCGGAAAGTGAGAAAATTACATTCCGCGCGTAAAATTTGGACGCTAATTCTTTTGCGCATAGAATTGAAAAATGGAGTTGGGACCCATTAGCTTTTCCTATTTATGACATAATCAATGCTCGTGCCAAATTTCCCATTTCTATGACACCGGAAAGTGAAAAAATTACATTCCGCACGTAAAATTTTGACGCCAATTCTTTTGCGCTAGAATTGAATAATCGAGTTGGGACTAGAGATGAGCGAACGTGCTCGGCCACACCCCTTTTTCGCCCGAGTACTGTGATTTTCGAGTACTTCCGTACTGAGGCGAAAAAATTCGGGGGGCGCCGTGGGTGAGTGTGGGGCTGCAGCGGGGAGTGGGGGTAGAGGGAGAGAGAGAGGGCTCCCCCCAGTTCCCCGCTGCTACCCTCCACTCACCCACGGTGCCCCCCGCCCCCCGGCGACCCCGAGTACTTTGCACTCGAGTACTGAAGTACTCGAAAATGGCGGTACTCGATCGAGTAATTACTCGAAACGAGTACGTTCGCTCATCTCTAGTTGGGACCCATTAGCTTTTCCTATTTATGACATAATCAATGCTCGTGCCAAATTTCCCATTTCTATGACACCGGAAAGTGAGAAAATTACATTCCGCACGTAAAATTTGGACGCTAATTCTTTTGCGCATAGAATTGAATAATTGAGTTGGGACCCATTAGCTTTTCCTATTTATGACATAATCAATGCTCATGCCAAATTTCCCGTTTCTATGACACCGGAAAGTGAGAAAATTTGATTCCGTACCTAAAATTTGGACGTTAATTTTTTGCGCATAGAATTGAATAATGGAGTTGGGACCCATTAGCTTTTACTATTTATGACATAATCAATGCTCATGCCAAATTTCCTATTTCTATGACACCGGAAAGTGAAAAAATTACATTCCGCACGTAAAATTTGGACGCCAATTCTTTTGCGCTAGAATTGAATAATGGAGTTGGGACCTATTAACTTTTCCTATTTATGACATAATCAATGCTCGTGCCAAATTTCCCGTTTCTATGACACGGGAAAGTGAGAAAATTAGATTCCGCACGTAAAATTTGGATGCTAATTCTTCTGTGCATAGAATTGAATAATGGAGTTGGGACCTATTAACTTTTCCCTGAAAAAGCCAAAAATACAACACCTGAAGGTCTGCAAAGAAGACACGGTCGCCATAGGCACGATCGCCATAAGGCAGGCACAATCGCCACCGGCACAATCGCCGTAGGGCAGGCGCAATGGCTTTAAGCCCTGAAGATATGTAGTCTGCCAGACAATAATGTGTGGAGGAGCAGCTTGTTCCTGGCAGGCTAATATGCAGTCACCCACTCAACCCAGCCAAGATTGGGGAGGAGTGACTGCATATACTAATAGCCTGCACATGTGAACGATACCAAAGATGTCAGCCATAGATGGGTGGTGACCCACCATACAGGATATCAACCCTGGCTGATATGACAGCGGGTTGCCCTGTATCTCCAAGGTGGGCCACACTGGCTGACATCTTGTGCTCCCCCACCAACTAGCAAACTACATACAAAAATACTAATGCATACTAATAAAATGCGGGTGTTGGTACTGCATTTTGGCCAAAACGCATAGGTTGACGGACCGCGTCGAGGTCACACCGCTTCCGTCAGTACCTACGCTAACTCACAATAAATTACATAAAATCACAGAGGTGAGGAAAAAGAAAAAAAACACATTATTCACTGAAAAAGCCAAAAATACAACACCTGAAGGTCTGCAAAGCAGACACGGTCGCCATAGGCACGATCGCCATAAGGCAGGCACAATCGCCACCGGCACAATCGCCGTAGGGCAGGCGCAATGGCCTTAAGCCCTGAAGATATGTAGTCAGCCAGACAATAATGTGTGGAGGAGCAGCTTGTTCCTGGCAGGCTAATATGCAGTCACCCACTCAACCCAGCCAAGATTGGGGAGGAGTGACTGCATATACTAATAGCCTGCACATGTGAACGATACCAAAGATGTCAGCCATAGATGGGTGGTGACCCACCATACAGGATATCAACCCTGGCTGATATGACAGCGGGTTGCCCTGTATCTCCAAGGTGGGCCACACTGGCTGACATCTTGGGCTCCCCCACCAACTAGCAAACTACATACAAAAATACTAATGCATACTAATAAAATGCGGGTGTTGTATTTTTGGCTTTTTCAGTGAATAATGTGTATTTTTTCTTTTTCCTCACCTCTGTGATTCTATTAACTTTTCCTATTTATGTCATAATCAATGCTCGTGCCAAATTTCCCGTTTCTATGACACCGGAAAGTAAAGAAATTACATTCCGCACGTAAAATTTCGACGCCATTTCTTTTGCGCTAGAATTGAATAATCAAGTTGGGACCTATTAACTTTTCCTATTTATGACATAATCAATGCTCGTGCCAAATTGCATGTTTCTATGACACCAGAAAGTGAGAACATTAGATTCCGTACGTAAAATTTGGACGCTAATTCTTTTGCGCATAGAATTGAATAATCGAGTTGGGACCCATTAGCTTTTCCTATTTATGACATAATCAATGCTCGTACCAAATTTCCTGTTTCTATGACACCGGAAAGTGAGAAAATTACATTCCGCACGTAAAATTTCAACGCTAATTCTTTTGCGCATAGAATTGAATAATCGAGTTGGGACCCATTAGCTTTTCCTTTTTATGACATAATCAATGCTCCTGCCAAATTTCACGTTTCTATGACATTGGGAAGTGAGTGATTTAGATTATGTACGTTAAATTTCGGCGCCAATTCTTTTGCGCTAGAATTGAATAATCGAGTTGGGACCCAATTTCTTTTCCTGTTTTGGAGATAATCTATGCTTGCGCCAAATTTCATGTTTCTACGACATTGGGAAGTTGGAGAACTTTTGGCGAGTCAGTGAGTGAGTCAGTGAGTGAGTCAGTGAGTGAGTCAGTCAGTGAGTCAGTGAGTAAGTCAGTGAGTCAGTCAGTGAGTCAGTCAGTCAGTCAGTCAGTGAGGGGTTTCAGCTTTATATATATAGATATACTAGCTGATATACCCGGCTTCGCCCGAGTTAATTTGGTACTGGTGTTTATCTGGTGTTCACACAGAAAATCTTATGAAGTCGTGGTTACTTTAGAGATACTGAGGAAAAACATATGTTCACCATTTTGCATAGTTCTCTGCGTTACCCAGGAAACACCACGTGGAGGTAACCATGCGAAGTTTCCTTCATATAAAATGATATCAGGAAGTGAGAGAATTAGATTACGTACATAAAATTTGGACACTAATTCTTTTGCGCTTAGAATTGAATAATCGAGTTGGGATTAGAGATGAGCGAACGTGCTCGTTCGAGTATTAGCAAGTTCGAGATGCTTGTTATTCGTAACGAGTACCACGCGATGTTCGGGTTACTTTCACTTTCATCTCTGAGACGTTAGCGTGCTTTTCTGGCCAATAGAAAGACAGGGAAGGCATTACAACTCCCCCCTGAGACGTTCAAGCCCTATACCACCCCCCTGCAGTGAGTGGCTGGCGAGATCATGTGTCACCCGAGTATAAAAATGGGCCCCTCCCGCGGCTCGGCACAGATTTATTCTGACATACTTTAGGGAAAGTGCTGTCTTGGTGGAGCTGCTATAGGGAGAGCATTAGGAGTATTTTAGGCTTCAAGAACCCCAACGGTCCTTCTTAGGGCCACATCTAACCGAGTGCAGTACTGTGGAGGCTGCTTTTTGCAGTGTTGCACTTTTTTTTTTTTTTGGTATATCGGCCGTGCAGAGCATTGCACCCTGCAGTAATTAGATATAGTGCAGGGCCAGTAGTGGTGAGGCAGGGACAGAAGACATATATTGTGAGGCAGGGACAGAACACATATTGTGAGGCAGGGACAGAAGACATATTGATTGAATATAGGCAGTGGGTCTTTGCAAAAACATTTGGGGAAAAAAATCTATTTGGGCTGCCTGTGGCTGTCCTCAGTGTTCTGGGACTGTGCTGGGTGTAGTAGTCCTCCTCATTCATACGCAGCCAGCTAAGTGTTACAGCAGGCTTGCGCAAAATTATTTCCTGGCTCTGTCTGGGCTGTTAAATCACCGCTGGATTGCAGTCCACAGTGCAACACTCTGCAGTTCTTTGACATACTCCAGGGCCAGAAGTGGTGAAGCAGAGAGAGAAGAGATATATTGATTGAATATAGGCAGTGGGCCTTTGCAAAAACATTTGGGGAAAAAAATCTATTTGGGCTGCCTGTGACTGTCCTCAGTGTTCTGTGTCTGTGCTGGGTGTAGTAGTCCTCCTCATTCATACGCAGCCAGCTAAGTGTTACAGCAGGCTTGCGCAAAATTATTTCCTGGCTCTGTCTGGGCTGTGAAATCACCGCTGTATTGCAGTCCACAGTGCAACACTCTGCAGTTCTTTGACATACTCCAGGGCCAGAAGTAGTGACGCAGAGAGAGAAGAGATATATTGATTGAATATAGGCAGTGGGCCTTTGCAAAAACATTTGGGGAAAAAAATCTATTTGGGCTAACTGTGACTGTCCTCAGTGTTCTGGGTCTGTGCTGGGTGTAGTAGTCCTCCTCATTCATAAGCAGCCAGCTAAGTGTTACAGCAGGCTTGCGCAAAATTATTTCCTGGCGTTCCGTAAGCGAAGTCAGCCTCCAACCACAGGCCAATAAGCGGCACATTTAATTACAGCGTTCTGTTTCTGCATTACTGGTAATACAGCATGCTGAGGGGTAGGGGTAGGCCTAGAGGACGCGGCCGAGGACGCGGAGGCCCAAGTCAGGGTGTGGGCACAGGCCGAGCTCCTGATCCAGGTGTATCGCAGCCGACTGCTGCGGGATTAGGAGAGAGGCACGTTTCTGGCGTCCACACATTCATCGCACAATTAATGGGTCCACGCGGCAGACCTTTATTAGAAAATGAGCAGTGTGAGCAGGTCCTGTCGTGGATGGCAGAAAGGGCATCCAGCAATCTATCGTCCACCCACAGTTCTGCACCATCCACTGCTGCAACTCAGAATCCTCTGGCTGCTGCTCCTCCTTCCTCCCAGCCTCCTCACTCCATTACAATGACACATTCTGAGGAGCGGACAGACTCCCAGGAACTGTTCTCGGGCCCCTGCTCAGATTGGGCAGCAGTGGTTCCTCTCCCACCAGAGGAGTTTATCGTGACTGATGCCCAACCATTGGAAAGTTCCCGTGGTCCGGGGGATGAGGCTGGGGACTTCCGGCAACTGTCTCAAGACCTTTCAGTGGGTGAGGAGGCCGATGACGATGAGACACAGTTGTCTATCAGTGAGGTAGTAGTAAGGGCAGTAAGTCCGAGGGAGGAGCGCACAGAGGATTCGGAGGAAGAGCAGCAGGACAATGAGGTGACTGACCCCACCTGGTTTGCTACGCCTACTGAGGACAGGTCTTCAGAGGGGGAGGCAAGGGCAGCAGCAGGGCAGGTTGCAAGAGGCAGTGCGGTGTCCAGGGGTAGAGGCAGGGCCAGACCAAATAATCCACCAACTGTTTCCCAAAGCGCCCCCTCGCGCCATGCCACCCTGCAGAGGCCGAGGTGCTCAAAGGTCTGGCAGTTTTTCACTGAGAGTGCAGACGACCGACGAACAGTGGTGTGCAACCTTTGTCGCGCCAAGATCAGCCGGGGAGCCACCACCACCAGCCTCACCACCACCAGCATGCGCAGACATATGATGGCCAAGCACCCCACAAGGTGGGACGAAGGCCGTTCACCGCCTCCGGTTTGCACCGCTGCCTCTCCCCCTGTGCCCCAACCTGCCACTGAGATCCAACCCCCCTCTGAGGACACAGGCACTACCGTCTCCTGGCCTGCACCCACACCCTCACCTCCGCTGTCCTCGGCCCCATCCACCAATGTCTGTCAGCGCACCATCCAGCCGTCGCTAGCGCAAGTGTTTGAGCGCAAGCGCAAGTACGCCGCCACGCACCCGCACGCTCAAGCGTTAAACGTGCACATTGCCAAATTTATCAGCCTGGAGATGCTGCCGTATAGGGTTGTGGAAACGGAGTCTTTCAAAAATATGATGGCGGCGGCCCCGCGCTACTCAGTTCCCAGTCGCCACTACTTTTCCCGATGTGCTGTCCCAGCCCAGCACGACCACGTCTCCCGCAACATTGTACGCACCCTCACCAACGCGGTTACTGCCAAGGTCCACTTAACAACGGACACGTGGACAAGCACAGGCGGGCAGGGCCACTATATCTCCCTGACGGCACATTGGGTGAATTTAGTGGAGGCTGGGACAGAGTCAGAGCCTGGGACCGCTCACGTCCTACCCACCCCCAGAATTGCGGGCCCCAGCTCGGTGCTGGTATCTGCGGCGGTGTATGCTTCCTCCACTAAACCACCCTCCTCCTGCTCCAATGCAACCTCTGTCTCACAATCAAGAGGTGTCAGCAGCAGCAGCACGTCGCCGGCAGTCGGTGTCGCGCGGCGTGGCAGCACAGCGGTGGGCAAGCGTCAGCAGGCCGTGCTGAAACTACTCAGCTTAGGAGATAAGAGGCACATGGCCCACGAACTGCTGCAGGGTCTGACAGAGCAGACCGACCGCTGGCTTGCGCCACTGAGCCTCCAACCGGGCATGGTCGTGTGTGACAACGGCCGTAACCTGGTGGCGGCTCTGCAGCTCGGCAGCCTCACGCACGTGCCATGCCTGGCCCACGTCTTTAATTTGGTGGTTCAGCGCTTTCTGAAAAGCTACCCATGCTTGACAGACCTGCTCGGAAAGGTGCGCACATTTCCGCAAGTCCCACACGGACGCTGCCACCCTGCGCACCCTGCAACATCGGTTTAATCTGCCAGTGCACCGACTGCTGTGCGACGTGCCCACACGGTGGAACTCTACGCTCCACATGTTGGCCAGGCTCTTTGAGCAGCGTAGAGCTATAGTGGAATACCAACTCCAACATGGGCGGCGCAGTGGGAGTCAGCCTCCTCAATTCTTTTCAGAAGAGTGGGCCTGGTTGGCAGACATCTGCCAGGTCCTTGGAAACTTTGAGGAGTCTACCCAGTGAGCGGCGATGCTGCAATCATTAGCGTCAACATTCCTCTGCTATGCCTCTTGAGAAGTTCCCTGCAAAGCATAAAGGTAGACGCTTTGCGCTCGGTAACAGAGCCGGGGGAAGACAGTATGTCACTGGATAGTCAGAGCACCCTCCTGTCTATATCTCAGCGCGGTGAGGAGGAGGAGGAGGAGCATGAGGAGGATGAGGAGGAGGGGGAAGAGACAGCTTGGCCCACTGCTGAGGGTACACATGCTGCTTGCATGTCATCCTTTCAGCGTGTATGGCCTGAGGAGGAGGAGGAGGATCCTGAAAGTGATCTTCCTTGTGAGGACAGCCATGTGTTGCGTACAGGTACCCTGGCACACATGGCTGACTTCATGTTAGGATGCCTTTCTCGTGACCCTCGCGTTACACGCATTCTGGCCACTATGGATTACTGGGTGTACACACTGCTTGACCCACGGTATAAGGAGAACCTTTCCACTCTCATACCCGAAGAGGAAAGGGGTTCGAGAGTGATGCTATACCACAGGACCCTGGCGGACAAACTGATGGTAAAATTCCCATCCGACAGCGCTAGTGGCCGAAGGCGCAGTTCCGAGGGCCAGGTAGCAGGGGAGGCGCGGAGATCAGGCAGCATGTACAGCACAGGCAGGGGAACAATCTCTAAGGCCCTGGACAGCTTTATGGCTCTCCAGCAAGACTGTGTCACCGCTCCCCAGTCACGGCTGAGTCGGCGGGAGCACTCTAAAAGGATGGTGAGGGAGTACGTAGCCGATCGCACGACCGTCCTCCGTGACGCCTCTGCCCCCTACAACTACTGGGTGTCGAAGCTGGACACGTGGCCTGAACTCGCGCTGTATACCCTGGAGGTGCTTGCTTGTCCTGCGGCTAGTGTCTTGTCAGAGAGGGTGTTTAGTGCGGCTGGGGGAATCATCACAGATAAGCGTACCCGCCTGTCAACCAACAGTGCCGACAGGCTTACACTCATCAAGATGAACAAAGCCTGGATTTCCCCAGACTTCTCTTCTCCACCAGCGGACAGCAGCGATACCTAAGCAATACGTAGGCTGCACCCGCGGATGGAAGCATCATTCTCTATCCCCATCAAAAACGGGGACCTTTGTGCTTCATCAATCTGTGTATAATATTCCTCCTCCTCCTCCTGCTCCTCCTCCTGAAACCTCACATAATCACGCCGAACGGCCAATTTTTCTTAGGCCCACAAGGCTCAGTCATATAATTTTTGTAAACAATTTTTATACGTTTCAATGCTCTTTAAAGCGTTGAAACTTTCACCTCAACCAATTTTTATTTTAACTGGGCTGCCTCCAGGCCTAGTTACCAATTAAACCACATTAACCAAAGCGATTAATAGATTTCACCTGCCCTCTTGGTTGGGCATGGGCAATTTTTCTCAGGTACATTAGTACTGTTGGTACACCAATTTTTGGGGGCCCTCGCCTACAGTGTAATCAAATGAATTTTTAGCCCACCTGCATTAAAGCTGACGTCACATCAGCTGTGCTGGGCACTGCAATGGGATATATTTATGTACCGCCGGTGGCTTCCTGGCACCCACCCATGCTGTCGGTCCACAGGGAGTTGTAACTGCATGTGTCCACTTCTAAAGAACCCCAGTCTGACTGGGGCATGCAGTGTGGGCCGAAGCCCACCTGCATTAAGCACGACATTACCTCAGCTGTGATGGGCAATGCAATGGGATATATTTATGTATCGCTGGTGGGTTCCAGGGAGCCACCCATGCCGTGGGTCCACAGGGAGTTGTAACTGCATGTGTCCACTTCTAAAGAACCCCAGTCTGACTGGGGCATGCAGTGTGGGCCGAAGCCCACCTGCATTTAATCGGACGTTACCTCAGCTGTGATGGGCACTGCAATGGGATACGTTTATGTACAGCCGGTGGATTCCAGGGAGCCACCCATGCTGTGGGTGCACACGGAATTCCCATTGCGGAGTTGTACCTGGTTGTGACTATTTATAAAAAACCGCGGTCTGACTGGGGCATGCAGACACCTTGACAGAATGAATAGTGTGTGGCACATAGGTTCCCCATTGCTATGCCCACGTGTGCAGCTCCAGATGGAGGTGGCACAGGATTGGATTTCTCATTGCTTCTGTACAGCATTGTGGACTATCGCCCCGCCCCTTTTAAAGAGGGTCGCTGCCTAGCCGTGCCAACCCCCTACAGTGTGTGCCTGCTTTTCCTCTGGCAGACGCACTTATAAATAGACATGAGGGTGGCGTGGCATGAGGGCAGCTGAAGGCTGGGCAGGGACATTTGGCGTGCGCTGTGGACACTGGGTCGTGGGGGTGGGGGGGTTGGGCATCATGTAACCCAGGAGAAGTGGCAGCGGAGTGTCATGCAGGCAACTATTGTGCTTTGTTGGAGGTAGTGTGGTGCTTAGCTAAGGTATGCATTGCTAATGAGGGCTTTTCAGAAGTAAAAATTGTTGGGAGGGGGGGGCCCACTCTTGCCGCTATTGTGGCTTAATAGTGGGACCTGGGAACTTGAGATGCAGCCCAACATGTAGCCCCTCGCCTGCCCTATCCGTTGCTGTGTCGTTCCCATCACTTTCTTGAATTGCCCCAATTTTCACAAATGGAAACCTTAGTGAGCATCGGCGATATACAAAAATGCTCGGGTTGCCCATTGACTTCAATGGGGTTCGTTACTCGAAACGAACCCTCGAGCATCGCGAAAAGTTCGTCTCGAGTAACGAGCACCCGAGCATTTTGGTGCTCGCTCATCTCTAGTTGGGACCCATTAACTTTTCATATTTATGACACAATCAATGCTTGTGCCAAATTTCATGTTTCTATGACATTGGGAAGTGAGAGATTTAGATTATGTACGTAAAATTTGGACGCTAATTCTTTTGCGCATAGAATTGAATAATCGAGTTGGGACCCATTAGCATTTCCTGTTTATGACATAATCAATGCTCGTGCCAAATTTCCCATTTCTATGACACCGGAAAGTGAGAAAATTACATTCCGTACGTAAAATTTGGACGCCAATTCTTTTGCGCATAGAATTGAATAATCGAATTGGGACCCATTAGCATTTCCTATTTATGACATAATAAATGCTCGTGCCAAATTTCCCGTTTCTATGACACCGGAAAGTGGGAAAATTACATTCCGCACGTAAAATTTGGACGCTAAATCTTTTGCGCATAAAATTGAATAATCGAGTTGGGACCCATTAGCTTTTCCTATTTATGACATAATCAATGCTCGTGCCAAATTTCCCATTTCTATGACACCGGAATGTGAGAAAATTAGATTCCGTACGAAAAATTTGGACGCTATTTTTTTTGCGCTAGAATTGAATAATGGAGTTGGGACCTATTAACTTTTCCTATTTATGACATAATCAATGCTTGTGCCAAATTTTATGTTTCTATGACACCAGAAAGTGAGAAAATTAGATTCCGTACATAAAATTTGGATGCTAATTCTTTTGCGCATAGAATTGAATAATCGAGTTGGGACCCATTAGCTTTTCCTATTTATGACATAATCAATGCTCGTGCCAAATTTCCCGTTTCTATGACACCGGAAAGTGAGAAAATTACATTCCACACGTAAAATTTTGACGCCAATTCTTTTGCGCTAGAATTGAATAATCGAGTTTAGACCCATTCGCTATTCCTATTTATGACAATCAATTCTCGTGCCAAATTTCACGTTTCTATGACACCGGAAAGTGAGAAAATTACATTCCACACGTAAAATTTCGACGCCAATTCTTTTGCGCTAGAATTGAATAATCGAGTTTAGACCCATTCGCTATTCCTATTTATGACATAATCAATTCTCGTGCCAAATTTCACGTTTCTATGACACCGGAAAGTGAGAAAATTACATTCCGCACGTAAAATTTTGACGCCAATTCTTTTGCGCATAGAATTGAATAATCGAGTTGGGACCTATGAACTTTTTCTATTTATGACATAATCAATGCTCGTGCCAAATTTCCTGTTTCTATGACACCGGAAAGTGAGAAAATTAGATTCCGTACGTAAAATTTGGACGCTAATTCTTTTGTGCATAGAATTGAATAATCAAGTTGGGACCCATTAACTTTTCCTATTTATGTCATAATCAATGCCCGTGCCAAATTTTAAGTTTCTATGGCATTGGGAAGTGACAGATTTAGATTATGTACGTAAAATTTCGACGCCAATTCTTTTGCGCTAGAATTGAATAATCGAGTTGGGACCCAATTACTTTTCCTATTTTGGAGATAATCTATGCTCCTGCCAAAATTCATGTTTCTACGACATCGGGAAGTTGGAGAACTTTTGGCGAGTCAGTCAGTGAGTCAGTCAGTGAGTCAGTGAGTCAGTCAGTCAGTCAGTCAGTCAGTCAGTGAGGGCTTTCAGCTTTACATATATAGATGCATGTCTGTCTGTCCTTTTATGCATTACTACACCATTGATCCAATCGCCATGAAACTTTGGGAAGTTGTTGAGTACACTCCTGGGAAGATTACTGGCATAATACAACTATCCTACGATAGGTGGCGCGCGTGCGAGCATCATCGACAGTTATGCCTCCCAGACCAAGATCGTTTGATTTCCATCTCAAGCACGAAAGCGAAAGGCATTACGAGCAAACGTGTTCAACTACAAAATGATGCATCTGCCGAACGTTTCGCTTGACAATTGCTGGATATTGAGAATGCTGAGGTAAAATGAAAGCTGCACTGTGATTGGTTGCTATTTCTTATACTGCTGAGGTAACATGAAAGCTGCGCTGTGATTGGTTGCTATTTCTTATACTGCTGAGGTAACATGAAAGCTGTGCTGTGATTGATTGCTATATATTATACTGCTGAGGCAACATGAAAGCTGTGCTGTGGTTGGTTGTTATATATTATTCCGCTGAGGTAACTTGAAAGCTGCGCTGTGATTGGTTGTTATCTAGATATATAAAAATGTATGTATGTATGTCTGCCTGTCTTCGCAGCAATGCGCGACGGGTAAGCTAGTTATATATATAGATCAATGCTTGTGCGAAATTACATTGGGAAGTGAGAAAATTAGATTCCGTACGTAAAATTTGGACGCTAATTCTTTTGCGATTAGAATTGAATAATCGAGTTGGGACCTATTAACCTTTCCTATTTATGACATATTCAATGCACGTGCCAAATTTCAAGTTTCTATGACATCGGGAAGTGAGAAAATTAGATTCCGTACGTAAAATTTGGACGCTATTTCTTTTGCGCTAGAATTGAATAATCAATTTGGGACCCATTAGTTATTCCTATTTATGACATAATCAATGCTCGTGCCAAATTTAATCCAAATAGTCTTTATTGAGTTTACATATGATAGGATGTTACATTCATATCACCACAGTGAGTAGACTGATATATAAGAATATCGCAAATAACAGGATTAGAAAATTACTGATTGCTTAACAGTCGTTAATCATTGAAGGTGGTTTCGATTGTCGCTGATAGAAAGCGATGAACAGAGATATATTTGGTATACATAAAGAAAACAAATATTTTTCAATAACCAAACTAAACTTTAGTGTGGTCTGTCAGTACATCTCAGGAACTATACACGAATAATCTATGTTGAAGAGTCCGAACAGGCTTATCGTAGGATATGGTTTAGCCAGGGGTTCCACATGCGAGAGAAATTAGGCATGGTATCAGTTGATAATGCTAAAATGTTTTCGTAGGAGCAATGGTCAGACATAACATCAGAGACCTCGGATAGTGTTGGGGGGGACTGCGGATCTCCACTTCCTGAGAACAACTAACTTGGCAACCATCATTAAGTGGCATATCAGTTTTCTTCTTGGGAATGGGATATTGTTGCATTTTAGCAGCAGTAGGGCTAGTTCCGGTGTCTTAGGAATAGAGCAGTTAGAGATTTCTCGAGAGATAAGAAATATTTCTCTCCAAAACAATTGTATGGCTGGACAGGACCAAAGTAAGTGTATGAGCGAGCCTTCTTGACCGCAACCTCTCCAGCAATGTGGGTCCGTACCGGGAAAGCATCTAGCCAACTTAGCAGGAGTGTAGTACCATCTAGTTAAGGTTTTATATTGTATCTGGAGGATATTGGCCGACAAGGTAGATTTATTTGCCCACTCAAAGGCTAGTAGCCATTGATCTACAGAGAAGGATCTCCCCAAATCCGTTTCCCAATTTAGCAAATGAATTTTCTTTCTTGTGCCCATATCTCCTGAAAGAGTGTTGTAAAATTTTCTTGTTAAGGAGGTATTTGATGAATTTGCTTTGGAAAAGAAGCTGAGTAATTTATTGGGTAAATAATACTTTTCTAAATGGGTCTTTGATAGAAAGGAGCATAGTTGGCAATAAGAGTGGAACTCTTTATCAGAGATTCCATGTTTGATTTTTAAGGATTGAAAAGAAGCAATTCTTTCCTCCAGAAAAAGGTCTGCTATTTGGGTTATTCCTGCCTTGGTCCAGTTTAGTATTGATAAGTTCGGAATAAAATAAGTGAGGATTTCTAGGGGGAGTTTAATCTCTCTTTTATTTGTATCTCCTTTTAATTTAAGCTTGCATATATTCCAGGCTTGTAAGGTTGCTAACATGGGCGGAGAGAAACCTTGAAGCTCCAAGTCTAAGGTGGGGTGTAGAGGGGGTCTGGCTACTGTCGTAGCTAAGAGTAAAGACTCTAATTCTCTATTTTTGTTTAAGTGTTTTTCTATATGTTGCCATGGAGGGGGCTGGTCTGTTCCTGCCCAAGGGGCAGACAAATTTAGATTGATAGCTTGACAATATGCCCACAAGTCCGGAACCCCCAAACCTCCTTGTCTACGGTTAAGGAACAATATTTTGGATGGAACTCTGGGTCTTTTATTGTTCCAGATGAAGGACGATAATTGTCTCTGAAAAGCTGTTATTTTGCTATAGGGCATTGGGAGAGCCATGGTGCGAAACAGGTATAGAAGTTTAGGTAGGACTAACATTTTGTACAACATAATTCTACCTAACCAGGACTGTTCATGTCTCCCCAGAGAGATCAGTTCCTCCTGAATTGAAGTGAAAAGAGGGTCTAGATTAAGCGCCAGCATTTCCGACAATGGAAGAGATAGGTTTATTCCCAGATATGGGATGACGGTTTTCCATGAAAATTTAAACTCGGTTTGAATGGCCTCCTTTAGGGAGGAAGGAACGTTTATGCCTAGGATTAGGGACTGTTTTATATTTAATTTGTAGTAAGATACATTACTGAATTCTCCGATAATGTCCTGCAATGCCCTCAACGAAGTTAGTGGGTTTGATAGCGTTAGTAGGACATCATCGGCATAGAGTCCAATCTTGTGTTGTCTACCACTCATTGAGTAGCCAATGATATGGGGGGAACATCTAATCAGTTTGGCCAAGGGCTCCATAACCATTATAAAAAGCAGGGGAGAGAGGGGGCAGCCCTGTCTAGAGCCGTTGGTGATTTGAAAGGGTACAGATAGGGCTCCATCAATCAAGACATTCGCTGATGGGCAAGAGTAAAGTGCCTTAATTGCTTTAAGTAAGTTATTACAGATGCCAAACTTCTCTAGGACCGCAAATGCGAAGTCCCAATGTAGTCTGTCGAACGCGTTCTCCGCATCCAGGGCAAGGAGGAGAGAAGGCGCTCGACTAGACCCCATGCCTGACAACAGGTTGACAACCCTTCTTGTCCCATCCGATGTTTGTCTACCTATGGTGAAGCCCACCTGGTCGCCATGAATTATATTTGGGAGTATTTGAAGAAGTCTTGCCGCTAAAATTTTGGAAAAAAGTTTTGTGTCTGAATTAAGTAAGGAGATAGGCCTAAAATTTGCTGGGTTATCTGGTGTTTTTCCTGGTTTGGGGATTGCAACAATAGTGGCCTGGAGCATCTCTGTTGGCATGGTGCTCTTTGTAATGGCTTCATTAAAGATATCAACTAAGTAGGGGGAGAGGATCTGCGAATGGAACTTATAATATTCGTTTGTCAAAACCGTCTGGGCCTGGTGATTTAAAGTTTTTTAATAGTTTGATAGTTGATAAAACTTCTGTTTTAGTGATAGGGGCGGCCAGATCATATTTAGATGGGTCTATTTTGGGGAGGGTCACTTTTTGTAGGAAGTGGTTGATTAATTCTGAGGTCGGTTGGGGAGTGGTGGTGTCATTTTTTAAATTGTATAGATTGGCATAAAATGAGCTGAATTCGTTAGCGATATCTTGGGGATGGGTGAGCCTTACATTTGGGTTGCTAGATTTAAGTAAAAATGGAACCCTTGCCTTTATAGGTTTGGGTTTGGCTTTGTTTGATGTAAGTTTGGAGGGCTTATTATATGAAGAATAATAATTAGCTCTCATGTAATTGGTGTTTTTAATATGTTCTTCTATAAGTAGTGATCTCAATTTTCTTCTAAGAGTTGCCAATTCGATATGATCAGAAGTCTGGGATGTTTTTTGGATTTTGGTTTCTATGCTTTGGATTTGACTTAACAATTCGTCCATCAGTTTATTTTTCTTTTATGTTGGGCGCTTATTTTGATCAGTACCCCTCTAATGACTGCTTTGTGAGCGTTCCATAGAGTAAAAGGACTGATTTCCGGGTCTGCATTTATTTCAAAATATTCCTTCAAGGCTTCAGCGATTAAAATTTTATTTTTGGGGATGTTCATTAGCGAAACATTGTAGCGCCAGATTTTGGTGTTTATTCTAGGGGGTCCAAGCTCTAGTTTGAGGAATATTGGGGAATGGTCAGACCAAGTTGCTATCCCAACTTCAGATGTCTTGACTAGTGGTAGTGGCCACCTGTCTGTTATGAACAGGTCTATGCGTGAAAAAGTTTTGTGGCGTGGGGAGAAATACGTGAATTCTTTAGAAGAGGAATTTAGACATCTAAATAGGTCGTATAAAGCTTCCTTATGCAGCCAAGGGGAGAGTATAGGCGAGGATCTATGTATATTTGTTGAGTCAAGATTTCTATCTGGCGTAATGTTAAAGTCTCCACCTATTATTAATTTACCTATCTGTAGTTTTTTAACTTTTTTTATGGTTTTATTTAGGAAGGAAATTTGAGATGTATTTGGAGCATAAATGTTAGCAAACGTTATAGGAGTTTGATCAATAGTGCCGGATAGAATAAGGTACCTTCCCTTAGGGTCTATTAGGCTGTCTTTAAGTATAAAGTTGACTTGGGCTTTAAAAGCAATTAGTACGTCTGCTTTCTTTTTAGGGGCGCAGGCCATATAAATTTGGGGAAAATTTTTATTGGAAAATTTTGGGCATGCTAAAGAGAAAAAATGTGTTTCTTGTAGAAAAATCACATCAGTCCCCGACTGCCTGGCATCCTTCCACACCATGGCTCTCTTAAAGGGTGAATTTAAGCCCCTCGCGTTTTGAGATGTAAGCCTAAGTGGCATGGTTTTTAATCATGTGGATATTAAAGTTCCGAGAGTGAGACGAGACCACACAAACAACAGATAAACAATTACAGGTACATACGAATGAGAGTGCATCAGGTTCGACATTTGTAGGGGATGTCATGCAGATTTCTTGATGCCTAAGAAGAAAACTGGAAGAAACAAAACAAGTGAAACAAACATCAAGAAAGGCAGGGTTTGTTGCCTGCATACTGGTGGGGGAGAGCAAAAGTTCGCCTGAAGTTGGTCACCTTCCCTCAAGGTTGGCATGAGCATTCACACCCAGGAAGCAAGAAGCAAAAAAGCATAAATTTGGAGAGTCCCATTCTGGGTTTGGGAGTTTCTAAATGTAGGTTCAAGTATGAGTCGTACGGGACCACGAGTTGGGTAATTTGTTGGGTCTTGTTGTAGAGGTGCCCCAGCTGAACTCTGGGAGAGAAATATTCCACGTCGCGAGAGTCTTACATCCCTCTTGGGGAGTTGCGATGATATGGAGGGTGCCGTCTTTGTTAATCAGCAGTTTCGTTGGGAAACCCCATTTGTATAGGATTTTGTTTGCGCGTAGTGCCGCCGTCACAGGAGCAAAGGCTTTCCATGCTTGAATGGTTGCTTGGAGAGGTCAGAGAATATTTGAATTTTAGAGAAAGGATCAGGCAAAGAGTCCATTTTTCGTGCTGCCTGCATCATGGCGTCTTTTACATGGAAAAAATGGATTCTCACAATCCCATCTCTTGGAGTGTCTGGTGGGAGAAAATTTGGTTTGGGGAGTCTGTGAGCTCTATCTATAATTCGTTCAGACTCTGGAGTCCCTGGCAGAATGGCGGTGATAAGTTTTGTGAGAAAGGTTTTTAAGTTTGATTGATTTATGTTTTCTGGTATTCCTCGGAGTTTTAGGTTGTTTCGCCTACTTCTATCTTCTAGGTCCGCAAGTTTGTTTTTAATAGCCGCAACCTCCTCCTCTAGTGAGTAGTGTGAGTCAATTAGATTGTTATGTGAGGAGGTCAGCTCCTCCATCTTGTGCTCCACATGGTCTGTGCGGTCACCTAGTTCTTGTACGGATGAATTAATGGAGGTAGAAAGTATGTTAAAGTCCTTCTGCATAGACTTTCTCAAGGCCATCACTATGTTTTTAATAAACGATTAAGAGGCCGGTTGGTCTGTGGAGGGTAGATTTATAAACGGATCTTCAGCCGCAAGTGAGCTGGTATCAGAAAGGGAGGGGGAGTCTGCTCTTGGCCGTTGCTTTTCAGGGCTAGAGGTGGGGAAGGAAGCAATTTCCCGCTGATTTACTGTTGCAGGCGCCATCTTATCTATGTCTCTGGTGAGATTGTGTGTGGTAGTTTTTTCACTCACCCTCCTCTGGCGTTGTGACAGCGGCTCTTGTTGTTGCCTGGACGGGGAGGAATCACCGCTCTTCTCCCCTGCATCTACAAGCGGTGCACAAGCCCCCTCCGAGTCAGCAGAGGATAGCAGCGCTTCTCCATCTATGGAACGTTCGGGGAGCGCGGGCGGGCCGTCCGCAGCTGCAGACTCTCCTCTGCCGGCACCCCGGGCAGAGAAGAAGCCGGAGACTTTCTGCGGGGGCGGCTTGGAGATCCCGCGCTTTGGCATCGCTGAGTTCTCTCCGGTAGGTAGCTCTTCTTTAGGGTGAAGAAAGCTCTTTATGTAGCTTAATAGTCGCTCGGAAGGGAACCAGCCAGCGGAGCCTAGCAAAAAGCACCCAGCTCGGTCGGCAGTCAGGCCACGCCCCCAATGCTCGTGCCAAATTTCAAGTTTCTATGACATTGGAAAGTGAGAGAATTAGATTCTGTACGTAAAATTTGGACGCTAGTTCTTTTGCGCTAGAATTGAATAATCGAGTACGGACCCATTAGCTTTTCCTATTTATGATATAATCAATGCTCGTGCCAAATTTCATGTTTCTACGACATCGGGAAGTGAGAGAATTAGTGGCAATGATGGAAATCAAACAATCTGCATGGGGGGGGCGTAACTGTCGACGACGCTCGCACGCGCCATTTATCATAGGATAATTGTACTATGCCTATAATCTTCCCAGGAGTGTTTTCAACAACTTCCCAAAGTTTCATTGCGATTGGATGAATGGTGTAGTAGTGCATAAAAGGATAACCAGACAGACAGACAGACAGACGCGCATACATACAGACACGCATACATTCAATTTTATATATATATAGATAAATCTTAAAAATAAACCTTTTACCATATTTATAATAAAAAACAAACAAAAAAAACATATTTGTTATGGTTAGGTCCATAGAAGTCCAATCTATCAAAGTAATGCATTATTTATCCCACACGGTGAACATTTTTAGAAAAAGAAAGAATTGTGCTTTTTTGGTTACACTGTCTTCAGGAAAAATTGTAATCAAAAAGTCAAATGTACCCCAAAATGGTACCAATACAGGACGTCACGCAGAATATGAGCCCTTGCAGAACTGTGTTGACGGGAAAAAAAAAAAATTATGGCGGTCAGAAGATGGCAGCAAAAAAATGCTTTTATTTTTTTTTCAAAGATCTTTAATATTTACAGGTAGTACAGCAAAAAAACAAAATCTATAAGTTTAGTATTGTCATAATGATACTGACCCAAAAAATAAAGTTATCATGTCAAAGGTATCGGAATATTGGTTTTTTTTCCATTTCACTCCACTTAGACTTTCTTAAAAGTTTTTCAGTACATTAAATAGTACCATGAAAAAAAAATACAACTTGTCCTGAAAAACAACCTTCAAACATCGACGTCGATAGATAAATAAAAGAGTTATAATTTTTTTAAAGTGGGGAGGAAAATGAAAAAACAAGGAGGTCACATCCTTAAGGGGTTAAAATATAGATACTCGGAGTTCTAGGACAAATTCAGCTTGCTTTTGGTACACAAGAATTTGGGTTCGGGTTTGGTGCAGATGACCCTTTGTTTCAGAAATTTTATGTAAACTTTGGCTCAGTATATATTGGATATGCAGTATATTTAACATTAAACTGCTGCCAGACTTTGGTCATTCTTGAACAATATAGTCTGACAACAAAAACATAACAGACATGGATCTGCCTTGCTACACACCAATTTGACTTTGGGCACTTGGGGAATCCTGGTTTTCTCCTTTGACCCCCTCCAAGCGTGATTTAGTCTCCACTACAGGGTCCCCAAGCTGTTTCTCCCAAAGTCTCGATTGTGTGGATGCTGATGCTACACAGGGTCGAGGTGCAGTACCTCATTGTATGAACAGCGTCTAGTCCATCATACTAGTCACTACTTCAATAAAACTATCCAGGCAAAGGTCAAGGCAAGCAGCAGGCAAATAAAGTCGAAAACAAAGACTAGGTCAGGAGCACAGAAGTCAGGCTAGTCAAGAAAACAAGCTAAGGTCAGAATCGGACACAGGAGTTTCATCACAAATAGGTTGAGAACCAACTCCTTAGGCATCATGCATGGGGAGAGGATAGCCAGAAACGTGAGATGGATTTAGGTAGTGTGCTAGCCCTTTTAGGAAAGTGGGTGGGAGTGTGAGGCCTACAGGCAAGGACCAGGGAGTGCACTGTCGAGTGAGTGTTATATGCAGTGCCTGGCTAACAGTGGAGACGGACCACAGTGCCAGCAGAAAGTGAGTGGGGTTGGCAGTGGTGGTGTGGTGTGTTATGACAGTAACTCCAGGCCCCCTACTTTTTGCAGAATAAAATTTCTTGATCAGATCACGAACATTGATATTTTCTTGTTTTCTTGATGTTCACAAAACCTTTCCTCAGTACCATAACCTTTCCAATCCACACCTCTTTATTTTTTTAGCATCAAGAATCTCCTTTACTTTGAATTCTCTTCAGAAATTGCAGAAACTGTGTAGGGCACAGTAGATTGAGAGTATCAGTTAAAGATCAACAGCTTGAGGATAGAAGCATGAAGAATTCAGAATTCTCCAGGAAGGTGGCAGATTGAGTTTGTATGTGACGTGATTAATTTGTTTCAGAATTTGGAAGGGACCTAGGTAGCAGAGCACAAATATAAATGACGGCATTCTAAGCTGGATATTATTTGAAGATAACTAGAGATTAGCAAGCGCCAAAATGCTCAGTTGCTCAAGTCGAACTTTTCGTAATGCTCAAGAGCTCGTTTCGATTAACGAACCCCATTGAAGTCAATGGGAGAATCAAGCATTTTTCAAGGTGACCCATGCTTCGCATACGGGAGGTTGTGTGAATCACCTGAAAACATCAGAAAGTGATAGAAACACCAAAAAAAAAAAAGGATTGGGAACAGCAGGGGCAGCATGCATGGATGCATCTGAGGCTTTCAGGTCACACTACTAAGCCAAATTGTGGGCAAGAGCCTGGTGGTTACCCCCCTAACGATTTACTTTGGCCTGACCATAGTCAGCAAGGCACACGTGCTGGCACATCTTAGCTAAGCACCACACTAGGTGCAACCAAGGCCAATCACCGCCTGCGGTGACACCACTGCCTCTTCTCCGGTGTTACATGCTGGCTTTGCTGTCCAATCCCCCCCAGGACGCTGGCATGAGCCTGCGTCCACAGCGTACTCAAATTTTTCCCAGCGCAGCGTTCAGCTGTCCTCATGCCACACGGTCGCTTGATAGCCACACCACCCTCATGTTTATTTATAAGTGCGTATTGGATGAGGAGGAACAGGAGACAGACACTGCAGAGGGTTGGCAGGGCCTGGCAGTGACCCTCTTTGAAAGTGGGGGCGATAGCCCACAATGCTGATGAGAATTGCTGATAAATAGAGATGAGCGAGTATACTCGCTAAAGGCAATTGCTCGAGCGAGTAGTACCTTTAGCGAGTATCTCCCCCGCTCGAGACTGCAGGTTCGGGTGCCGGCGCGGGGGAGCGGTGAGTAGCGGCTGTCAGCAGGAGGGAGCGGGGGGAGAGAGGGAGAGAGAGGTCTCCCCTCCGTTCCGCCCCGCTCTCCCCCGCAGCTCCGTGCCCGCTGCCGGCACCCGAACCTGCAGTTTCGAGCGGGGGAGATACTCGCTAAAGGCAATGCTCGCTCGAGCAATTGCCTTTAGCGAGTATACTCGCTCATCTTTACTGATAAACTAACGTACAATCATAATTCCAATCCTATGCTACCTTCGTCACAAAATTTCATGAGCCACAAACGTGGGCATAAAGGGGACTCAGTTGCCAGTACTTCTACACATCTCCACAATTCAGCAACACATTCTAAAACCAAAGATTTGTTTTAAGCAGGTGTCACAAAAGTTGCCACCACAGGTATACAGTGAAACTGTCAATGTCTCATGAAATCGGTTACGCTTCCTTTGATCACTACAAGGACAGTGGGACACATAAAGAAATTTGAGTGGCCAAAGCAGGAGAATTGATTCTGTCTAGGTGTCAGATAGCTGGATACTGTGCTGGGATACATTTGTGGACTCTGTGGGCGTATGATGCTGGAACCAGCATGTTTGCTGAACTGTAGTAGTAAACCTTTTCAAAATTGGTGGCGAGAACCTGTAAGCGGCCCTCCGAAAAAATTATTTTGACAGAGGCTGGAGGCAGCCCTGGTAAAAAAAAAATAGTTTTTAAAGAGCCTATGAGGCCCTCTGAAGAATTGGCTGCTCAGCATGCTGACATGCTGGTTTAGGAGGAGGAAGATCAGAGAAGGATAGACCAAGCTACTTCTATCAACGGGACACACACTTGGGCCTATTATGCAGATGCTTTCAGCAAAAAACAAAGAAAAGAATGAAAAATTAGGAGTTTTGTTAGATCCTATATAATGTATAGATTTCTTCATTCCCAGGAAAAGAAAAAGGAAAAGCTGCTCTTCATAGGTGAGAAAATGTCTTGCTTTATTTCATATGTGCCTTAAAAAAGTCCAGATGAATCGGGATTAGAGATGAGCGAACGTACTCGTCCGAGCTTGATGCTCGTTCGAGTATTAGCGTGTTCGAGATGCTCGTTACTAGAGACGAGCACCACGCGATGTTCGAGTTACTTTCACTTTCGTCTCTGAGACATTAGCGTGCTTTTCTGGCCAATAGAAAGACAGGAAAGGCATTACAAATTCCTCCTGTGATGTTCCAGCCCTATCCCACCCCCCTGCAGTGAGTGGCTGGGGAGATCAGGTGACACCCGAGTATTTAAATCTTCTCCGCCCGCGGCTCGCCACAGATGCATTCTGACATAGATCAGGGAAAGTGCTACTGATGCTGCTGCTGCTATAGGGAGAGCGTTAGGAGTTATCTTAGGCTTGAAGAACCCCAACGGTCCTTCTTAGGGCCACATCTGACCGTGTGCAGTACTGTTGAGGCTGCTTTTAGCAGTGTTGCACCTTTTTTTTTGTATATCGGGCGTGCAGAGCATTGCGTCCTGAGTCTGCAGTCATTGTACATAGTATAGGGCCAGAACTGGTGAGGCAGGGACAGTGGGAAAGGTGAAAGAGATATACTGTCTATATAGGCAGTGGGCTTTTTCAAAGAAATTTGGGGAAAAAAATATATTTAGGCTGCCTGTGACCGTCCTCAGTGTACTGCGTGTCTGCTGGGGGTAGTAGTCCTAATTAATACGCAGCTAAGTGTTACAGCAGGCTTGCGCAAAAGTGTTTCCTGGCTTTGCGTTGCTCGTTACATCACCGCCGTCATCCCGTCCAGAGGGAAACAGTCTGCAGTAATTTTACATAGTATAGGGTCAGTACTGGTGAGGCAGGGACAGTGGGAAAGGTGAAAGAGATATACTGTCTATATAGGCAGTGGGCTTTTTCAAACAAATTTGGGAAAAAAAATATATTTAGGCTGCCTGTGACCGTCCTCAGTGTACTGCGTGTCTGCTGGGGGTAGTAGTCCTAATTAATACGCAGCTAAGTATTACAGCAGGCTTGCGCAAAAGTGTTTTCTAGCTCTGCGTTGCCCGTTACATCATCGCCGTCATCCCATCCACAGTAAAACAGTATACATATATACGCTGCCTACAGTATGTGTCTGCTGTCTCAGCTCAGCCTTTCAAAAAATAGAAGCAAAACACTTAAGGCCTACTAGTGGCGTTTGGCCACTTGACTGCTTGAGCGCTGTGAATTCCAATAGCTCAGTCATACGCACCTATGTCTCACTACAGGCGTGCGCTAAATTGTTTCCTGGCTCTGCGTTGCTCGTTACATCACCGCCGTCATCCCGTCCACAGTGAAACAGTATACATATATACGCTGCCTACAGTATCTGTCTACTGTCTCAGCTCAGCCTTTCAAAAAATAGAAGCAAAATAATTAAGGCCTACTAGTGGCGTTTGGCCACTTGCCTGCTTCAGCGCTGTGAATTCCACTAGCTGAGTCATACGCACCTACGTCTCACTACAGGCTTGTGCAAAATTTTTTCCTTGCTCTGCTGTGCGTTCCGTAAGCGAAGTCAGCCTCCAACCACAGGCCAATAAGCGGCACATTTAATTACAGCATTCTGTTTCTGCTCTATTCGTAATACACCATGCTGAGGGGTAGGGGTAGGCCTAGAGGACGTGGACGCGGGCGAGGACGCGGAGGCCCAAGTCAGGGTGTGGGCACAGGACGAGCTCCTTGTCCAGGTGTATCGCAGCCGACTGCTGCGGGATTAGGAGAGAGGCACGATTCTGGCGTCCCCAGATTCATCTCACAATTAATGGGTCCACGCGGTAGACCTTTATTAGAAAATGAGCAGTGTGAGCAGGTCCTGTCGTGGAGGGCAGAAAGTGCATCCAGCAATCTATCGACCACCCAGAGTTCTACGCCGTCCACTGCTGCAACTCTGAATCCTCTGGCTGCTGCTCCTCCTTCCTCCCAGCCTCCTCACTCCATTACAATGACACATTCTGAGGAGCAGGCAGACTCCC
The DNA here is from genome assembly GCF_035609145.1 of Eleutherodactylus coqui. Taxonomy (NCBI): domain Eukaryota; kingdom Metazoa; phylum Chordata; class Amphibia; order Anura; family Eleutherodactylidae; genus Eleutherodactylus; species Eleutherodactylus coqui. The sequence goes on from NC_089840.1 coordinate 155,216,519, forward strand.
AGGAACTGATCTCGGGCCCCTGCCCAGAATGGGCAGCAATGGTTCCTCTCCCACCGGAGGAGTTTGTCGTGACCGATGCCCAACCTTTGGAAAGTTCCCGGGGGCCGGAGGATGAGGCTGGGGACTTCTGGAAACTGTCTCAAGAGCTTTCAGTGGGTGAGGAGGACGATGACGATGAGACACAGTTGTCTATCACTCAGGTAGTAGTAATTACAGTAAGTCCGAGGGAGGAGCGCACAGAGGATTCGGAGGAAGAGCAGCAGGATGATGAGGTGACTGACCCCACCTGGTTTGCTAAGCCTACTGAGGACAGGTCTTCAGAGGGGGACGCAAGTGCAGCAGCAGGGCAGGTTGGAAGACGCAGTGCGGTGGCCAGGGGTAGAGGCAGGGCCAGACCGAATAATCCACCAACTATTTCCCAAAGCGCCCCCTCGCGCCATGCCACCCTGCAGAGGCCGAGGTGCTCAAAGGTCTGGCAGTTTTTCACTGAGAGTGCAGACGACCGACGAACAGTGGTGTGCAACCTTTGTCGCGCCAAGATCAGCCGGGGAGCCACCACCACCAGCCTCACCACCACCAGCATGCGCAGGCATATGATGGCCAAGCACCCCACAAGGTGGGACGAAGGCCGTTCACCGCCTCCGGTTTGCACCACTGCCTCTCCCCCTGTGCCCAAACCTGCCATTGAGATCCAACCCCCCTCTCAGGACACAGGCACTACCGTCTCCTGGCCTGCACCCACACCCTCACCTTTGCTGTCCTCGGCCCCATCCACCAATGTCTCACAGCGCACCGTCCAGCCGTCGGTAGCGCAAGTGTTTGAGCACAAGCGCAAGTACGCCGCCACGCACCTGCACGCTCAAGCGTTAAACGTGCACATAGCCAAATTGATCAGCCTGGAGATGCTGCCGTAAAGGCTTGTGGAAACGGAGGCCTTCAAAAGCATGATGGTGGCGGCGGCCCCGCGCTACTCGGTTCCCAGTCGCCACTACTTTTCCCGATGTGCCGTCCCAGCCCTGCACGACCACGTCTCCCGCAACATTGTACGCGCCCTCACCAACGCGGTTACTGCCAAGGTCCACTTAACAACGGACATGTGGACAAGCACAGGCGGGCAGGGCCACTATATCTCCCTGACGGCACATTGGGTGAATTTAGTGGAGGCTGGGACCGAGTCAGAGCCTGGGACCGCTCACGTCCTACCCACCCTCAGAATTGCGGGCCCCAGCTCGGTGCTGGTATCTGCGGCGGTGTATGGTTCCTCCACTAAACCACCCTCCTCCTCCTCCTCCTCCTCCTACGCAACCTCTGTCTCGCAATCAAGATGTGTCAGCAGCAGCACATCGCCAGCAGTGGGTGTCGCGCGGCGTGGCAGCACAGCGGTGGGCAAGCGCCAGCAGGCTGTGCTGAAACTACTCAGCTTAGGAGAGAAGAGGCACACAGCCCACGAACTGCTGCAGGGTCTGACAGAGCAGACCGACCGCTGGCTTTCGCCACTGAGCCTCCAACCGGGCATGGTCGTGTGTGACAACGGCCGTAACCTGGTGGCGGCTCTGCAGCCTCACGCACGTGCCATGCCTGGCCCACGTCTTTAATTTCGTGGGTTAAGCGGCTTCTGAAAAGCTACCCATGCTTGTCAGACCTGCTCGGAAAGGTGCGCCGGCTCTGCGCACATTTCCGCAAGTCCCACACGGACGCTGCCACCCTGCGGACCCTGCAACATCGCTTTAATCTGCCAGTGCACCGACTGCTGTGCGACATGCCCACACCTTGGAACTCTACGCTCCACATGTTGGCCAGGCTCTATGAGCAGCGTAGAGCTATGGTGGAATATCAACTCCAACATGGGCGGCGTAGTGGGAGTCAGCCTCCCCAATTCTTTACAGAAGAGTGGGCCTGGTTGGCAGACATCTGCCAGGTCCTTGGAAACTTTGAGGAGTCTACCCAGACGTTTAGCGGGGATGCTGCAATCATTAGCGTCACCATTCCTCTGCTATGCCTCTTGAGAAGTTCCCTGCAAAGCATAAAGGCAGACGCTTTGCGCTCGGAAACGGAGGCGGGGGAAGACAGTATGTCGCTGGATAGTCAGAGCACCCTCATATCTATATCTCAGCGCGTTGAGGAGGAGGAGGAGCATGAGGAGGATGAGGAGGAGGGGGAAGAGACAGCTTGGCCCACTGCTGAGGGTACCCATGCTGCTTGCCTGTCATCCTTTCAGCGTGTATGGCCTGAGGAGGAGGATCCTGAAAGTGATCTTCCTAGTGAGGACAGCCATGTGTTGCGTACAGGTACCCTGGCACACATGGCTGACTTCATGTTAGGATGCCTTTCTCGTGACCCTCGCGTTACACGCATTCTGGCCACTACGAATTACTGGTTGTACACACTGCTCGACCCACGGTATAAGGAAAACCTTTCCACTCTCATACCCGAAGAGGAAAGGGGTTCGAGAGGGATGCTATACCACAGGACCCTGGCGGACAAGTTGATGGTAAAATTCCCATCCGACAGCGCTAGTGGCAGAAGGCGCAGTTCCGAGGGCCAGGTAGCAGGGGAGGCGCGGAGATCAGGCAGCATGTACAGCACAGGCAGGGGAACACTCTCTAAGGCCTTTGACAGCTTTCTGGCTCCCCAGCAAGACTGTGTCACCACTCCCCAGTCAAGGCTGAGTCGGCGGGAGCACTGTAAAAGGATGGTGAGGGAGTACGTAGCCGATCGCACGACCGTCCTCCGTGACGCCTCTGCTCCCTACAACTACTGGGTGTCGAAGCTGGACACGTGGCCTGAACTCGCGCTGCATGCCCTGGAGGTGCTTGCTTGCCCTGCGGCTAGCGTCTTGTCAGAGAGGGTGTTTAGTGCGGCTGGGGGAATCATCACGGATAAGCGTACCCGCCTGTCAACCGACAGTGCCGACAGGCTTACACTCATAAAGATGAACAAAGCCTGGATTTCCCCAGACTTCTCTTCTCCACCAGCAAACAGCAGCGATACCTAAACAATACGTAGGCTGCGTATGGAAGCATCGTTCTCTATCACCATCAAAAACGGGGACCTTTTTGCTTCATCAATCTGTGTATTATATTCATCCTCCTCCTCCTGCTCCTCCTCCTGAAACCTCACGTAATCACGCCGAACGGGCAATTTTTCTTAGGCCCACAAGGCTCAGTCATATAACTTTTGTAAACAATGTTTATACATTTCAATGCTCATTAAAGCGTTGAAACTTGCACCTGAACCAATTTTTATTTTAACTGGGCTGCCTACAGGCCTAGTTACAAATTAAGCCACATTAACCAAAGCGATTAATGGGTTTCACCTGCCCTCTTGGTTGGGCATGGGCAATTTTTCTGAGGTACATTAGTACTGTTGGTACATCAATTTTTTTGGGCCCTCGCCTACAGTGTAATCCTAGTAATTTTTAGCCCACCTGCATTAAACCTGACATTACCTCAGCTGTGCTGGGCACTGCAATGGGATATATTTATGTACCACCGGTGGGTTCCAGGGAGCCACCCATGCTGTCGGTCCACACGGAGTTGTAAATGGATGTGTCCACTTCTAAAGAACCCCAGTCTGACTGGGGCATGCAGTGTGGGCCGAAGCCCACCTGCATTAAACCTGACGTTAGCTTTGCTGTCCAGGGCAATGCAATGGGATATATTTATGTACCGCCGGTAGCTTCCTGAGACCCACCCATGCTGTTGGTCCACACAGAGTTGTAACTGCATGTGTCCACTTCTAAAGAACCCCAGTCTGACTGGGGCATGCAGTGTGGGCCGAAGCCCACCTGCATTAAACATCTGACGTTACCTCAGCTGTGCTGGGCACTGCAATGGGATATATTTATGTACCGCCGGTGGGTTCCAGGGAGCCACCCATGCTGTCAGTCCACACAGAGTAGTAATTGGATGTGTCCACTTCTAAAGAACCCCAGTCTGACTGTGGCATGCAGTGTGGGCCGAAGCCCACCTGCATTTAATCTGACGTCAGCTCTGCTGTCCAGGGCACTGCAATGGGATACATTTATGTACAGCCGGTGGGTTCCAGGGAGCCACCCATGCTGTGGGTGCACACGGAATTCCCATTGCGGAGTTGTACCTGCCTGTGACTATTTATAAAAAAAACGCGGTCTGACTGGGGCATGCAGACACCTTGACAGAATGAATAGTGTGTGGCACATACAGTAGGTTCCCCATTGCTATGCCCACGTGTGCAGCTCCTGATGGCGGTGGCACAGGATTATATTTCTCATTGCTTCTGTACAGCATTGCGGGCTATCGCTTCGCCCCTTTTAAAGAGGGTCGCTGCCTAGTCGTGCCAACCCTCTGCCTAGCCGTGCCAACCGCTCTGTGCCTGCGGTTTCTCCTCATGGGAGACGCACCTATAAATAGACATGAGGGTGGCGTAGCATGAGGGCAGCTGAAGGCTGCGCAGGGACACTTTGGTGTGCGCTGTGGACACTGGGTCGTGCGGGGGGGGGGGGGGGGTTGGGCAGCATGTAACCCAGGAGAAGTGGCAGCGGAGTGTCATGCAGGCAGTGATTGTGCTTTGTTGGAGGTAGTGTGGTGCTTAGCTAAGGTATGCATTGCTAATGAGGGTTTTTCAGAAGTAAAAATTGTTGGGAGGGGGGGTACTCTTGCCGCTATTGTGGCTTAATAGTGAGACCTGGGAACTTGAGATGCAGCCCAACATGTAGCCCCTCGCCTGCCCTATCCGTTGCTGTGTCGTTCCCATCACTTTCTTGAATTGCCCAGATTTTCAAAAATGAAAACCTTAGCGAGCATCGGCGATATACAAAAATGCTCGAGTCGCCCATTGACTTCAATGGAGTTCGTTATTCGAAACGAACCATCGAGCATCGCGAAAATTTCGTCTCGAGCAACGAGCACCCGAGCATTTTGGTGCTCGCTCATCTCTAATCGGGATGCGTTTCTGCTCTGTGATCAAGGCTCGCACAGAGCAGAAACAGGTCCCGATTCATCTGGACTTTAAGGCACATATGAAATAAATCAAGACATTTTCTTACCCATGGAGAGCAGCTTTTCCTTTTTCTTTTCCTGGAAGAGAAGAAATCTATACAGTTGTGGACGCCAGGAGGCTAGGCGATAAAGGAACTGAAGTCAGCTGTGAATGCCGCAACAGTTAGCTACTCCGTACACATACTTTCTCTAGTTCCTATATAATCTGTGTACACCAGTAGCAGTATACTGTATAGAACCGGTTACAGTATGCAGTATACAGGCGGGATGCTTGTGAATGCTTTGTGTGCACTACTGGTCCCAGGCAGTCAAACTGCTGATGCACACAATGAGAGGAGTTGTAGTTCTAAAAAGGACTGTTGGTTTCCAATAATTCCAATCCCATGCCACCTCCGTCACAAAATGTCATGAGCCACAAACGTGGGCATAAAGGGGACTCAGTTGCCAGTACTTCTACACATCTCCACAATTCAACAACCCATTCTACAAAGAAAGATTTTTGTACCCAGAGTGCAGGTGAACCCCTGAAACATTTGTTTACCAAGAGTATAGGCGACCCCTTGAAAGATTTGTGTACCAAGACTATAGGCAAACCCCTGAAACATTTGTTGACCAAGAGTATAGGCGATACCCTGAAATATTTGTTGACCAAAAGTATAGGTGTACCCCTGAAAAATTGGTTGACTAAGTGTATAGGCGAACCCCTGAAACACTTGTGTACCAAGAGTATAGGCGAACCCCTGAAACAATTGCTTTACCAAGAGGATAGGTGAACCCCTTAAAAATTTGTGTAACAAGAGTATAGGCGAAGCCCGGAAAAATTTGTTTGCAAAGAGTATAGGCGAACCTCGGAAAAATTTGTGTACCAAGAGTATAGGTGTACCCCTGAAAAATTTGTTTACCCAGAGTGCAGGTGAAACCCATAAAAATTTTTTTAACATACAGCTTGTACTTGTTTAATTTGCTAACAGAGTCTGGAGGCAACCCTCCGAAAAAATTAGTTTTTACAGAGCCTTTCGGCCCTCTGAAGAATTGGCTGTTCAGCATAACTGACATGCTGGTTTAGGAGGAGGAGGAGGAGGAGGAAGATCAGAGAAAGATAGACCAAGCTACTTCTCCCCTTTTTTGGGGTGATAGAGGGTGCATGGTTCTCCTATTCCAGCTAGAAGAATCTTTATGTTACACTGCTTTCCACCAGTGGAGAAGAGAAGTCAGGGGAAATCCAGGCTTTGTTCATCTTAATGAGTGTAAGCCTGTCGGCGCTGTCAGTTGACAGGCGGGTACGCTTATCGTGATGATCCGCCCCCAGCAGCACTAAACACCCTCCCTGATAAGACGCTATCCTCAGGGCAGGCCAGCACCTCCAAGGAGTACAGCGCAAGTTCGTGCCACTTGTCCAGCTTTGACACCCAATAGTTGTATGGAGTAGAGGGATCACGGAGGACGTTGGTACGGTTGGCTATGTACTCCCTCACCATATTGTTACAGTGTTCCCTCCTACTCAGCCTAGACTGGGAAGTGGTGACACAGTCTGGCTGGAGAGTCATTAAACTGGCAAAGGCCTTGGGGAGTGTTCCCCTGCCTGTGCTGGACATACTGCCTGTTCCCCATGTCTCCCCTGCTAGTTGGCCCACTGAACTATGTTCTCTACCGCTAGCATTGTTAGATGGGAACTTTAGTATCAGCTTTTCCACCAGGGCCTTGTGATATTGCATCACTCTCGTACTCCTTTCCTCTTCGGAAATGAGAGTGGAAAGGCTTTCCTTATACCATGGGTTGAGAAGGGTTAACACCCATTAATCTGTGTTGGCCAGAATGCGTGTAATGCGAGGGTCATGGGAAAGGCAGCTTAACATGAAGTCAGCCATGTGTGCCAGAGTCCCAGTACGCAACACATCGCTGTCCTCACTAGGAGGGTGACTCTGTCTCCTCCTCTTCAGCCCATACACGCTGAACAGATGTGAAGGAAGTAGCATGGGTACCCTCTGCAGTGTGGGCAGCAGTCTCTTCCTCCTCCTCCACCAATACGTGCTGAGAAACAGACATGAGGGTGGTCTGGCTATCAAGCGACGTATTGTCATCCCTCATCTCCTGTTCTATCCGCAAAGTGTCGGCCTTAATGCTTAGCAGCGATCTTCTCAGCAGGCAAAGCAGCGGGATGGTTACGCTGATAATGGCCGCATCGCCGCTCACAATTTGTGTAGACTCCTCAAAGTTTCATAAGACCTGACAGATGTCCGACATCCATGCTCACTCCTCTTTGAAGAACTGTGAAGGCTGACTACCACTCCGAAGGCCATGTTGCAGCTGGTATTCAACAATGGCTCTATGCTGCTCGTAAACCCTGGCCAACATTTGCAACGTTGAATTCCAGCACGTGGGCACGTCACACAACAGTCGGTGGACTGGCAGATGGAAGCGATGCTGCAGTGTCTTGAAGGTGGCAGCATCTGTGGTGACTTTCGGAAATGTGCACACACGTGACGCACCTTGCTGAGCACCTCAGACAAATGGCGGTAGTTTTTAAGAAAGTGCTGAAGCACCAGATTGAACACGTAAGCCCATTGTCACACACGACCATGCCTGGTTAGAGGTTCATCGGCGAAAGCCAAAGATCTGTCTGCTCTGTCAAACCCTGTAACAGCTCTTGGGTAGTGTGCCTCTTGTCACCTATGCTCAGGGGTTTCAGCATGGGCTGCTGACGCTTCCCCACGGCAGTGCTGCAGCGCCTCGAGCTACCGACTGTAGGAGACGTGCTCACACATGGTAATTGAGAGGTGGAGGAGGAGGAGGAGGAGGAGGGGGGGGGTTTGTAGGAGGTGGCATAATAAGTCGGAGAAACCATGACCGAGGTAGGACCCACAATCCTCGGTGTGGGTAGCACGTGAGTGGACCCAGGGTCAGACTCAGTCCAAGCCTCCACCAGGTTAACCCAATGTGCCGAAAGGGAGATGTAGTGTCCCTGCCCACTAGTCCGTCATTAAGTGGACGTTTCCAGTAACCGCGTTGGTGAGGACACGGTTTATATTCCGTGACACGTGCTGGTGTAGAACGGGGACAGCGCAACTGGAAAAATAGTGGCAACTGGGGACTGAGTACCGAGGGTTGGCCGCCCCCATGAGGTTGCGGAAAGCCTCAGTTTCTACCAGCCTATATGGCAGCATCTCCAGGCTCAGTAGTTTGGAAATATGCACATTTAGCGATTGTGCATGCGGGTGTGTGGCTGCATATTTCCGGTTGCGTTCCAATGCTTGGGTTATCGACAGCTGAACGCTGCGCTGGGACACATTGGTGGAAGCAGTGGAGGTAAAGGGGTGGGTGCAGGCCAGAAGACGCTTGTGCCTGCATCCTGGGAGGGGGATTGCATCTCGGTGCCAGCAGGTGACACGGGGAAGAGGCAGTGGTGTGACCTGCGGGCGGTGAATGGCCTTCGTTCCACCTCGTCGGGTGCTTAGCCATCATATGCCTGCGCATGCTGGTGGTGGTCAGGCTGCTAGTGGTGGCTCCGCTGCTGATCTTGGTGCAGCACAGGTTGCACACCACTGTTCGTCGGTCGTCTGCACTCTCAATACTAAACCTCCAGACCTTCGAACACCCAGCCCTCTGCACGGAGGCTTGCCGTGAGGAGGTGCTGTGGGGAACAGTTGGGGGGAGTATTTGCTCTGGCCCTGCTTTTCCCTCTGGCCACCCCACTGCCTCTTCCAACCTGTTCTGGTGCTGCACTTCCCACTCCCACTCTGAAGCCCTGTCTTCACTAGGCTTAGCAACCCTAGCGGGGTCAGTCACCTCATCGTCCGCCAGCTCTTCCTCTGAATCCTCACTCTGCTTCTCCCTCAGGCTTACTGCTTTAAAAACAACCTCACTGACAGACAACTGTGTCTCATCATCATCCACAAATAGCTTGAGACACTACTTGAAAGTCCCCAGCCTCATCACCCTGAGTTTGTAAAAGGTTCAAACTTTGGGCATCGGTCATGACATACTTCTCAGGTGGCTGATGAACCGTTTTTTTCTGACTCAGGGCAGGGACCAGAGAACAGTTCCTGAGAGTATGCCTGCTCTAAATCTCTCCTTTTCCCGTAGTGACCAGGCTGGGAGGAAGGAGGAGCAGCCTGAGGATTCAGAGGTGCAGTTCCTTGGCTAGCATGAGTGGACTGCGTGGAGAAGACTGGGTGTTGGATAAATTACTCGACACGTTATCCGCTGTCCACGTCATCACCTGATCGCACCGTTGTGCTTTTAATAATGGTCTACCACGCGGACCTGCTAAATGTGAGATGAAGCTAGGGAGCGTAGATATGCGGCAGTGCTCTACTAATCCCTCAGCAGCAGGCACTGTTTCACCTTGCCAAGGACCTCGGCCTCAGCCCACACCTTCATTCAGACGCCCACATCCTCGACCCTTACCCCTAGTCTTCATCATGTTTTAGAATGCGCTTGGTCAAAATGCTAAGCAAACTGTGAGGTATTTTGCGTATGCTTATAACCCAAAATATACACAATAAACAGTGGTGTACTGTTGTTAGATAGCGTGGATTGAAAGCACCCACACCCGGGTATATAGCGTACGCTTTCAGGAGGCAAAAAAAATAAAATTAAACTGTGTATACTGTTAATAACGTAGATTGACAGTACCCACACAGGGGTATATACCGTATGCTTCGAACCCCAAAAATACAAATTTAAACTGTGTATACTGTTGTTAGCTAGCGTAGATTGACAGCACCCACACACGGGTATACAGCATATGCTTTGAGCCACAAAAAAAATGTAAAACAATAATGAAAAATGATTAGGAGTTTTGTTACTTTCTATATATTCTCTGTACACCACTAGCAGTATACTGCATAAAACCGGTAACAGTATGCAATATACAGCTGGGTTGCTTGAGAATATTTTGTGTGCACTACTGCTGATGCACACAATGAGAGGAGTTGTAGTCCTAGAAAGGACTGTTGGATTCTTGGAGCAAGGATCCCTGCCTAACCGCAACCTCTACCCTACACTATCGATTTCGCTATAGCAGCATCTCTATCCCTCAGTCATGCAGTGGGTGTGTGAGGCGAGCCTCAGATGACCTGATGTTTTATACTCGTAGGTCACCTGATCAGCCCAGCCAGTCACTACTATAGACGTGCACAGGGTTGGCATGTCACAGCAGGAAGTGGTAAAGCCTTCCCTGCATATTTATTGGCTAAAAAAATGGTGCTAAACATGTGGGGAGGAGAGGAGGAAATTTTCTTGAGCACCGCGTGGTGCTCGCTCGAGTATCAAGCACCTTCTAGTATGCTACTGCTCGAACGAGAATGCTCGCTCATCTCTAAAGATAACCATACTTTGCCCCAGAGTGAGTATTTGGGAGTTCTTCTATTGTCAGTGGTTCTCTTCATAAGGTTCACAGCAGACCACGAGGATGCTGACCATAAACTATGAAGAATGGGGTAGATCCTGTAGACTAGTTTACATAGTTTTTGTGTGAGAATTCAGCCCAATGGAGAAAAGATGACCAATTGTCTTTCTAAGAGGACACAAAATGTCAGATAAATTGCTCCAGAGACTGATTGGTAGGTTCTACCTGGCCACTGGATTGTGGATGATGCCCAAAAGAGGAATTGAGTTTAACATTCATCAGACTGCTTAATGAGATCCAAAATCTAGATGTGAACTGTACCCCACGGTTTAAGACAACCTGAAAATATGATCTACAAAGAGATAAAAGACCTACATGCTGTTGGGGAAAAAGGTCTTGCCAGTACATACGATATATCATGTAGGTGTTATTGGGGGTTATCTTCTCTGGATCAAAAAAAAGAATTGAGGTTTAGGATTGTCATGTGCATTGTCAAATGACTTTGAAAGGGCGTTGGCTTTCGTATTTTTCTCAACAGAGAAGAATTGCAGGATAGTTAAACCTGGCAAAAACCAGGGACTAGCTGGCTTGACGGAGATTCAGATGTTGAGCAGATTGAATGTAAGTCGGGTTTTTATGATCAGAGTAGATGTGAAAGGGGAATGTGGATTTCTTCAACAAATGCCTGCATTCCTCCAGAGCTAGTTTTATGGCCAGTAACTCGCAAACAGCAATTGGACAATTTCTCTCCGTAAACATAAACAATTTGGAGAACAATTCACAATGTTCTTGCCCTTTTGGGTCTTTTGATACAAGAGGGCCCCTGTCCCCTATTTAGAAGGTGACAGCTTGTAAATAGAAGGGTCATAAGGTGTCCGGGTGGTGAAGAATGGAAGCACTGATAAACATCTGCTTAATTTTTGTAAAGGCCTCTTCAGCCTTGGGAGGCCGGTTCTTAAGGTTGGCAGACCGATGGGTCAGTGCAGATATTTCAGTCTTGGGGCCTCTTCCATTATACAATATTACAGAGCTACCATATTATACCAACTTATATCCGTGGCTTAATTACCTTATGAAAGAGTGGGTATTAGAGATGAGCGAGCACCAAAATGCTCGGGTGCTCGTTACTCGAGTCGAACTTCCCGCGATGCTCGAGGGTTCGTTTCGAGTAACGAACCCCATTGAAGTCAATGGGCGACCCGAGCATTTTTGTATGGGACCTATGCTCCGCTAAGGTTTTCATTTGTGAAAATCTAGGAAATTCAAGAAAGTGATGGGAACGACACAGAAACGGATAGGGTAGGCGAGGGGCTACATGTTGGGCTGCATCTCAAGTTCCCAGGTCCCACTATTAAGCCACAATAGCGGCAAGAGTGCCCCCCCCCCCCAACAATTTTTACTCCTGAAAAACCCTCATTAGCAAGGCATACCTTAGCTAAGCACCACACTACCTCCAAAAAAGCACAATCACTGCCTGCATGACACTCCGCTGCCACTTCTCCTGGGTAACATGCTGCCCAACCGCCCATTTCAGTTATAGTTGCAGTCAAGACAGGCCCCAGTAACAATTCCAAAGCAGCAGTATAGGGGGAGCACAGTATTAGTTCCATTTCAGTAGTAGTAGCAGTCAAGACAGGCCACAGTAACATTCCCGTTGCAGCAGTTTAGGGAGATAACAGTCTCTTTCACATTTCAGTAGTTGCAGTATAGACAAGGTCCCAGTTACATTTATGTAGCAAAAGTGTAGGCCAACCCCACACACCTTGCTGTACCATGAGTGCAGGCGAAGCCCATAAAAATTACTAGGATTACACTGTAGGCGAGGGCCAAAAAAAATTGGTGTACCAACAGTACTAATGTACCTCAGAAAAATTGCCCATGCCCAACCAAGAGGGCAGGTGAAACCAATTAATCACTTTGGTTACTGTGGCTTCATTTGTAACTAGGCCTGGAGGCAGCCCAGTTAAAATAAAAATTGGTTCAGGTGCAAGTTTCAACGCTTTAATGAGAATTGAAACGCATAAACATTGTTTACAAAAGTAATATGACTGAGCCTTGTGGGCCTAAGAAAAATTGCCCGTTCGGCGTGATTACGTGAGATTTCAGGAGGAGGAGCAGAAGGAGGAGGTTGAATATAATACACAGATTGATGAAGCTAAAAAGGTCCCCGTTTTTGATGGTGATAGAGAACGATGCTTCCATCCGCGGGTGCAGCCTACGTATTGTTTAGGTACCGCTGCTGTCCGCTGGTGGAGAAGAGAAGTCTGGGGAAATCCAGGCTTTGTTCATCTTTATGAGTGTAAGCCTGTCGGCTCTGTCAGTTGACAGGCGGGTACGCTTATCCGTGATGATTCCCCCAGCCGCACTAAACACCCTCTCTGACAAGACGCTAGCCGCAGGGCAAGCAAGTACCTCCAGGGCATACAGCGCGAGTTCAGGCCACGTGTCCAGCTTCGACACCCAGTAGTTGTAAGGGGCAGAGGCGTCACGGAGGACGGTCGTGCGATCGGCTACGTACTCCCTCACCATCCTTTTACAGTGCTCCCGCCGACTCAGCCTTGACTGGGGAGCGGTGACACAGTCTTGCTGGGGAGCCAGAAAGCTGACAAAGGCCTTAGAGAGTTTTCCCCTGCCTGCGCTGTACATGCTGCCTGATCTCCGCGCCTCCCCTGCTACCTGGCCCTCGGAACTGCGCCTTCTGCCACTAGCGCTGTCGGATGGGAATTTTATCATCAGTTTCTCCACCATGATCCTGTGGTATAGCATCACTCTCTAACCCCTTTCCTCTTCGGGTATGAGAGTGGAAAGGTACTCCTAATACCGTGGGTCGAGTACTGTGTACACCCAGTAATCCATAGTGGCCAAAATGCGTCTAACGCGAGGGTCACAAGGAAGGCATCCTAACATGAAGTCAGCCATGTATGCCAGGGTACCTGTACGCAACACATGGCTGTCCTGACTAGGAAGATCACTTTCAGGATCCTCCTCCTCAGGGCATACACGCTGAAAGGATGACAGTCAAGCAGCATGGATACCCTCAGCAGTGAGCCCGGCTGTCTCTTCCCCCTGCTCCTTCTCAGGCTCCTCCCCCTCCTCCTCCTCTTCCTCCTCCTCAACGCGCTGAGATATAGACATGAGGGTGCTCTGACTATCCAGCGACATACTGTCTTCCCCCGCCTCCGTTTCCGAGCGCAAAGTGTCTGCCTTTATGCTTTGCAGGGAACTTCTCAAGAGGCATAGCAGAGGAATGGTGACGCTAATGATTGCAGCATCGCCGCTCACCATCTGGGTAGACTCCTCAAAGTTTCCAAGGACCTGGCAGATGTCTGCCAACCAGGCCCACTCTTCTGTAAAGAATTGAGGAGGCTGACTCCCACTACACCGCCCATGTTGGAGTTGGTATTCCACTATAGCTCTACACTGCTCATAGAGCCTGGCCAACATGTGGAGCGTAGAGTTCCACCGTGTGGACACAACACACAGCAGTCGGTGCACTGGCAGATTAAACCGATGTTGCAGGGTCCGCAGGGTGACAGCGTCCGTGTTGGACTTGCGGAAATGTGCGCTGACCCGGCGCACCTTTCCGAGCAGGTCTGACAAGTGTGGGTAGCTTTTCAGAAACCACTGAACCACGAAATTAAAGACGTGGGCCAGGCATGGCACATGCGTGAGGCTGCCGAGCTGCAGAGCCGCCACCAGGTTACGGCCATTGCCACACACGACCATGCCCGGTTGGAGGCTCAGCGGCAAAAGCCAGCGGTCGGTCTGCTCTGTCAGACCCTGCAGCAGTTCGTGGGCCATGTGCCTCTTCTCTCCTAAGCTGAGTAGTTTCAGCACGGCCTGCTGACGCTTGCCCACCGCTGTGCTGCCACGCCGCGCGACACCGGCTGCTGGCGACGTGCTGCTGCTGACACATCTTGATTGTGAGACAGAGGTTGCATAGGAGGAGGAGGGTGGTTTAGTGGAGGAAGCATACACCGCCGCAGATACCACCACCGAGCTGGGGCCCGCATTTCTGGGGGTGGGTAGTTCGTGTGCGGTCCCAGGCTCTGACTTGGTCCCAGCCTCCACTAAATTCACTCAATGTGCCGTCAGGGAGATATAGTGGCCCTGCCCGCCTGTGCTTGTCCACGTGTCGATTGTTAAGTGGACCTTGGCAGTAACCGCGTTGGTGAGGGCACGTACAATGTTGCGGGAGACGTGGTCGTGCAGGGCTAGGACGGCACATCGGGAAAAGTAGTGGCGACTGGGAACCGAGTAGCGCAGGGCCGCCGCTGCCATCATGTTTTTGAAAGCCTCCGTTTCCACAAGCCTATACGGCAGCATCTCCAGGCTGATCAATTTAGCTATGTGCACGTTTAACACTTGAGCGTGCGGGTCGGCGTACTTGCGCTTGCGCTCAAACAGTTGCGCTAGCGACGGCTGGACGCTGCATTGAGAGACATTGCTGGATGGGGCCGAGGACAGCGGAGGTGAGGGTGTGGGTGCAGGCCGGGAGACGGTCATGCCTGTGTCCTGAGAGTGGGGTTGGATCTCAGTGGCAGGTTGGGGCACAGGGGGAGAGGCAGTGGTGCAAACCGGAGGCGGTGAACGGCCTTCGTCCCACCTTGTGGGGTGCTTGGCCATCATATGCCTGCCCATGCTGGTGGTGGTGAGGCTGGTGGTGGTGGCTCCCCGGCTGATCTTGGCGCGACAAACCTTGCACACCACAGTTCGTCGGTCGTCTGTACTCTCAGTGAAAAACTGCCAGACCTTTGAGCACCTCGGCCTCTGCAGGGTGGCATGGCGCGAGGGGGCACTTTGGGAAACAGTTGGTGGATTATTCGGTCTGGCCCTGCCTCTACCCCTGGCCACCCCGCACTGCCTCTTCCAACCTGCCCTGCTGCTGCACTTGCCTCCCCCTCTGAAGACCTGTCCTCAGTAGGCTTAGCAAACCAGGTGGGGTCAGTCACCTCATCGTCCAGCTGCTCTTCCTCCGAATGCTCTGTGCGCTCCTCCCTCGGACTTACTGCCCTTACTACTACCTCACTGATAGACAACTGTGTCTCATCGTCATCGTCCTCCTCACCCACTGAAAGCTCTTGAGACAGTTGCCGGAAGTCCACTGTCTCCTCACCCGGATCCCGGGAACTTTCCAAAGGTTGGGCATCGGTCATGAGATACTCCTCAGAAGATAGAGGATCCATTTTTTCGCACTGAAGGTCGGGACCCGAGATCAGTTCCTGGGAGCCTGCCTGCTCTTCTGAATGTGTCATTTGCTGGGAGGGAGGAGGCTGGGAGAAGGGAGGAGCAGCAGCCAGAGGATTCAGGGATGCAGCAGTGGACGGCGTAGAAGACTGGGTGGTGACGGTGGATAGTTTGCTGGATGCACTTTCTGCCATCCACGACAGGACCTGCTCACACTGCTCAGTTTCTAATAAAGGTCTTCCGCGTGAACCTATTAATTGTGAGATGAATCTGGGGACCCCAGAAACTTGCCTCTCTCCTAATCCCGCAGCAGTCGGCTGCGATACACCTGGACCAGGAGCTCGGCCTGTGCCCACAATCTGACTTGGCCCTCCGCGTCCTCGGCCGCGTCCACGTCCTCTAGGCCTACCCCTACCCCTCAGCATGCTGTATTACCAGTGATTTGATTTCCCAGGCAGGAAAGAAATTGGCGCAAGCCTGCTGTTAAACGTAGCTGGCTGCGTATGATTTTTGTTTACGTTCTGCACCCACCACACACATACCCAGAACGCTGAGGACTGTCAGAGGCAGGCCAAATAGAATGTTTCCCTTTTTTTTGTTAAAGAAAAGGCCCACTGCGTATATTCAATCAATAATATATGTCTTCTGGCCCTGCAAATGTGTCACAGAACTGCAGGGTTGCAGAGTTATTAACTACAGCAGAGCGGTGATTTTTCCCAGGCAGGAAAGAAATTGGTGCAAGCCTGCTGTTAAACGTAGCTGGCTGCGTATGATTTCTGTTTACGTTCTGCACCCACCACACACGTACCCAGAACGCTGAGGACTGTCAGAGGCAGGCCAAATAGAATGTTTCCCTTTTTTGGTTAAAGAAAAGGCCCACTGACTATATTCAATCAATAATATATGTCTTCTGGCCGTGCAAATGTGTCACAGAACTGCAGGGTTGCAGAGTTATTAACTACAGCAGAGCGGTGATTTTTCCCAGGCAGGAAAGAAATTGGCGCAAGCCTGCTGTTAAACGTAGCTGGCTGCGTATGATTTCTGTTTACGTTCTGCACCCACCACACACGTACCCAGAACGCTGAGGACTGTCAGAGGCAGGCCAAATAGAATGTTTCCCTTTTTTGGTTAAAGAAAAGGCCCACTGACTATATTCAATCAATAATATATGTCTTCTGGCCCTGCAAATGTGTCACAGAACTGCAGGGTTGCAGAGTTATTAACTACAGCAGAGCGGTGATTTTTCCCAGGCAGGAAAGAAATTGGCGCAAGCCTGCTGTTAAACGTAGCTGGCTGCGTATGATTTCTGTTTACGTTCTGCACCCACCACACACATACCCAGAACGCTGAGGACTGTCAGAGGCAGGCCAAATAGAATGTTTCCCTTTTTTTTGTTAAAGAAAAGGCCCACTGCGTATATTCAATCAATAATATATGTCTTCTGGCCCTGCAAATGTGTCACAGAACTGCAGGGTTGCAGAGTTATTAACTACAGCAGAGCGGTGATTTTTCCCAGGCAGGAAAGAAATTGGCGCAAGCCTGCGGTTAAACGTAGCTGGCTGCGTATGATTTCTGTTTACGTTCTGCACCCACCACACACGTACCCAGAACGCTGAGGACTGTCAGAGGCAGGCCAAATAGAATGTTTCCCTTTTTTTGGTAAAGAAAAGGCCCACTGACTATATTCAATCAATAATATATGTCTTCTGGCCCTGCAAATGTGTCACAGAACTGCAGGGTTGCAGAGTTATTAACTACAGCAGAGCGGTGATTTTTCCCAGGCAGGAAAGAAATTGGCGCAAGCCTGCTGTTAAACGTAGCTGGCTGCGTATGATTTCTGTTTACGTTCTGCACCCACCACACACATACCCAGAACGCTGAGGACTGTCAGAGGCAGGCCAAATAGAAGGTTTCCCTTTTTTTTGTTAAAGAAAAGGCCCACTGCGTATATTCAATCAATAATATATGTCTTCTGGCCCTGCAAATGTGTCACAGAACTGCAGGGTTGCAGAGTTATTAACTACAGCAGAGCGGTGATTTTTCCCAGGCAGGAAAGAAATTGGTGCAAGCCTGCTGTTAAACGTAGCTGGCTGCGTATGATTTCTGTTTACGTTCTGCACCCACCACACACGTACCCAGAACGCTGAGGACTGTCAGAGGCAGGCCAAATAGAATGTTTCCCTTTTTTGGTTAAAGAAAAGGCCCACTGACTATATTCAATCAATAATATATGTCTTCTGGCCCTGCAAATGTGTCACAGAACTGCAGGGTTGCAGAGTTATTAACTACAGCAGAGCGGTGATTTTTCCCAGGCAGGAAAGAAATTGGCGCAAGCCTGCTGTTAAACGTAGCTGGCTGCGTATGATTTCTGTTTACGTTCTGCACCCACCACACATGTACCCAGAACGCTGAGGACTGTCAGAGGCAGGCCAAATAGAATGTTTCCCTTTTTTTTGTTAAAGAAAAGGCCCACTGACTATATTCAATCAATAATATATGTCTTCTGGCCCTGCAAATGTGTCACAGAACTGCAGGGTTGCAGAGTTATTAACTACAGCAGAGCGGTGATTTTTCCCAGGCAGGAAAGAAATTGGCGCAAGCCTGCTGTTAAACGTAGCTGGCTGCGTATGATTTCTGTTTACGTTCTGCACCCACCACACACGTACCCAGAACGCTGAGGACTGTCAGAGGCAGGCCAAATAGAATGTTTCCCTTTTTTTGGTAAAGAAAAGGCCCACTGACTATATTCAATCAATAATATATGTCTTCTGGCCCTGCCTACACAATTCTGTCCCTGTAGTATTACTGCAGGGCGCAATGCTCTGCACAGCCGATTTAAAAAAAAAATAAAAAAATGCAACACTGCTAACAGCAGCCTGCACAGTTCTGCACACGGTTAAATGTGGCCCTAAGAAGGACCGTTGGGGTTCTTGAAGCCTACACTCACTCCTAACACTCTCCCTGCCTAACCACCACTTCTGTCCCTGTAGTATTACTGCAGGGCGCAATGCTCTGCACAGCCGATTTTGAAAAAAAAAAAAAAGGGCAACACTGCTAACAGCAGCCTCCACACGGATAGATGTGGCCCTAAGAAGGACCGTTGGGGTTCTTGAAGCCTACACTCACTACTAACACTCTCCCTACAGCAGCTCTGGCACCAGCAGCACTGTCCCTCAGCTAACTCACAAGGCATCTGAGGCGAGCCCCGGGAGGGGCCGACTTTTATACTCGGGTGACATCTGATCTCCCCAGCCACTCACAGCAGGGGGGTGGTATAGGGCTTGAACGTCACAGGGGGAAGTTGTAATGCCTTCCCTGTCTTTCAATTGGCCAGAAAAGCGCGCTAACGTCTCAGAGAGGAAACTGAAAGTAACCTTAACATCGCGTGGTACTCGTTAAGAGTAACGAGCATCTCGAACACGCTAATATTCGCCCGAGCATCAAGCTCGGACGAGTACGTTCGCTCATCTCTATCTAAAACCATTCCCTGCACCCATGAGAATTAATGTGCCATCTAAACTTGATGCTTGGCTTTCATACCTGCAGGGATCCAATAAAGGGTTATCCACTTGTTATGCCATATTAAACCAACCTTCAATAGACCCCATGGAAAATATTAACAAAAAAATGGGAGGAGGATCTGAAAATTCAGATTTCCGAGAATCAGTGATACGGAGCATACTCTGTGGTTGGTTCAATTTCTAAATGTTGCAATCACTTTGAAAACTCCTGCAAAATCCTATGCAGATGGTACTTGACTCCATGCTTTTTGAACAAAATAGCTCCTCGTTTCTCCAGGAATTGCTGGAGGTGCGGAGCAATGGATTGTACCCTGCTGCATTTGTGGTGGGACTACCCATACATTCCCAGTCTCTGTGGACAGGCCTTCCAGCTTATCACAAACCTCAGCAACATTCAAATGTTACCTAACACTGCCTTGGCTCTGCTAAACTTAGATGCAGACCAACTCCCAAATACATTAGGCACTCTAATCTATATATAAAGACAAAAGCCCTCACTGATTGACTGACTCACTGATTCACTGACTGACTCGCCACTAATTCTCCAACTTCCCGATGTCATAGAAGCATGAAATTTGGCACAAGCATAGATTATGTCCAAAACAGGAAAAGTTAATAGGTCCCAACTCGATTATTCAATTCTAGCGCAAAAGAATTAGCGTCCAAATTTTATGTACGGAATCTAATTCTCTCACTTCCCGATGTCATAGAAACTTGAAATTTGGCACGAGCATTGGTTTTGTCATATATAGGAAAAGCTAATGGGTCCCAACTCGATTACTCAATTCTAAGCGCAAAAGAATTAGCGTCCAAATTTTACATACATAATCCAATTCTCTCACTTCCTGATGTCATTTTATATAAAGGAAACATTGCATGGTTACCTCCACGTGGTGTTTCCTGGGTAACACAAAGAACCATGCAAAATGGTGAACATATTTTTTTCCTCAGTATCTCTAAAGTAACCACGACTTCATAAGATTTTCTGTGTGAACACCAGATAAACAACAGTACCAAATTTACTCGGGCAAAGCCGGGTATATCAGCTAGTATTACATATTTTGATTGCCTTGTAGATCAAGTATCGCCGGCACTGGTAATTCCATCTCCTCTATCTCTGACATAATTAAAGCAGTTAACAACTGTTGGTATGAGGGCATGCATTCCAGTGCTTTTAATTGAAAAGGGAGGTTCAGACATAATTGGGGAGTTTTGCTCCAGAGCTCCTACTGCTGTTTCCCCGATCTGATACTGTAATGATACTTAGTTTACATTTGTCCTTTTGAGAGAATTATTATACATGATTCAAGAATCCAGAACTTGACCAGTTCACTTTTATTTACTATTATATTTTAATTTAAATATTGAAACTTAATTTATACTGTATACAATTAGGAAAGAAAGGGAAAAGTTCTCGCACTCCAGGTGGAGATAATGTATGCGAAATAACAGACTAATAGTAATTAGAAAATACAATACCACTAACTTCGTAGTGGTATTGTAGTTAGTGATTCTATTCTACTGGAAGGACTCCTCTATAATCCAGGTAATTGTTAAATATCCCCTAGAGTTGACATTTAAATCCAGAAATGGCTTTTGCAGTATTAATTTAACAATTCACACAAAAATTAAATTTACCATAATTAAAGAAAATAAAAATTAAATTAAATTAAGTCCAAAGTATATACTGCAACATGCTTCTTAGGTCAAAAGAGCCTCCTATTTCAAGCATAAAATGGTTGCTTTATAAATAATTATAATGAAAGTAACATGGGGAAAGGAGGCCCGTAGAACCAAAGCTGCCAAACTATTCAATTTTTCCACTAAAAATGGCACCCAGGCCCGCCTACTAGTGGGCGTGGGTGCCATTATGGGTCAAGTTATTGACTACAATAAAATGACTGCATTAATCCAGCCATGCGACCAGAAGCGTGCTATGCCGCGGTTACTTGGGCTAGACTTGCATATAACCAGAATACCAAGTTGATAGTTAGAATTTGCGGCAAGATAGCCATGGGACCACATACTGGAAGTACATCATGCTGCGGACGTATGGGCTGGAATTGAAGCCCTTTCATATGGCTGTGGCAATGCACCACTTGACTGAATAATAGGAAGTATGATGACCGTAGGTATATGGCAACATGACTGCGGGCTGGAAAAACATCACGCCGCTGTCTGGTGTACCAGCTCTAAGGCTTAAATGTTGAAAAAAACAAAACAAATTGAGAGTGCCAAACAGTATCCTCGAATACAATACAGGAATTACAATATATATATATATATATATATATATATATATATATATATATATATATATATATAGTGAGGGATTAGCGTTTAGGGGCAGTAGCAGCGTGGGCATCCGCGGCCAGAGACAGTGACACCGGGCAACAACGTTCTTTAGTCCAGGCTTTGCCTGGGTTTATTGCAGCATACAACACAAATAAAACAGGCCTTGACTTCAGGCCAACATAAAATAATCACCTGCTCGTCTGAGCGCTTACTACACAAGAGTCCGGCCCTGACTACTCACTTCCAAAATGTCACATAGCCAGTCCGGTCCTCAGACCTGTGGAGGTCTCACCACACCCTCCTGGGTGTTGAGGTTAGGGGCGTCACCCTGTCAACCTCGCCTTTGCGCTCTCACAGCCCACACGCTGGGCTAGCTGGGCTCCTTGCTCCACAGAGCCCTCTCTCTGGCTCTCAGCCAGACGCTTTCTCTCTCTCTCTGTAGGTCCAGGCTTTATAAGGCCTGGTACCAGCCTCACCTGGTACGTAGGAGTGGCCATCCCACCCTTCGCTTTGACCACTCCAGGAAAAGCCGACCCGGACTATGCGGCTTGGAGCCACTTACAAAACTACAACGTGTCAGTAACATAGCGTTACTGACACAGAAATGCTGGCTTCCTCCACCGAGCCCAGGCCGCTCGGTGGCACGTATCCACCCTCCAGCACTTTGTCAGTCACTGTCTCACAATATATATATATATATATATATATATATATATATATATAAAAGCATATACACACACATATATAAAAATCAAATTAAAGGAATGGTAATTAAAATGAAAAATAAATAAATTAAAAATAAATCAGTACTTTTCTGACTGGTTGTGCAAGAAAAAAGGGAGTGGGGAACAATGGGTCAAAGTGAGACCTCATAAACTAATTTAATATAATATTAAAGACAAAAGCTAAGTATGTTGCAGAATTAATAAAAATAAGACAATGGATTTTGAATAGGGATGAGCGAGCGTTATCGGAAAAGCACTACTCGCTCGAGTAATTTGCTTTATCCGAGTATCGCTGTGCTCGTCCCTGAAGATTCGGGTGACGCTGCGGCTGACAGGTGAGTCGCAGCGGGGAGCAGGGGAGAGCGGGTGGGAGAGAGGGAGAGAGAGATCTCCCCTCCGTTCCTCCCCGCTCTCCCCTGCAGCTCCCCGCTCCGTGCCGGCACCCGAATCTTCAGGGACGAGCACAGCGATACTCGGATAAAGCAAATTACTCGAGCGAGTAGTGCTTTTCCGAGTACGCTCGCTCATCCCTAATTTTGAAGTTTTAAGAAGAATAAAGAGTATATGTATTAGGCCTCATTCAGACGAGCGCTATATTCGCGCTGCCGCGCAGTGTGTGCTTCTATAGCATCCAATAGGTTCCTATAAAAGCGTTCACATGGATGATTGTTAGATGCGCTGAATTGGCACATCTAAGAAAGATAGCAACGATAGGATAGCGCCACAGAGAAAAAATCAAAACATAGAAGGAAGGAGGATTTACTTGGCTTGGATGTCTGAAACCCCAACAAGTGGGTTCAGACCTCTACTCCTGCAGTCCTGGCTCGACAAGTGACCAGTCTTCCTATGCCATCAAAGGCATCCACATCAAGAGAGTCGAAGAGAAATCCAATAAATTTCCAAGGAGTTTTTGGAACATAGAGTAAAATATTAAAAGATGTAAAAGAACTCTGCGCTCAAAGGAATACTGACAAATCCAAGTGGTTAATTGGCAAGAGAGGTATTTGTAGACATGTTGCCCATTATCCATGTCTGTCTGTTTGCTACAAAGAATAAACCTGTGGACTTTATATCCAGCACGTAAGACTTGTGATTACCACCATGAGAAGGAGGCTTCTGTTTATCACACACCCTCCTTTAACCCCTTAAGTACATGGCCTATTTTGGGCTTAAGGACACAGCGTTTTTTTGCGGATTTTCATTTTATATCTTTTCCATTGACACATCCATATAAGGGCTTGTTTTTTGCGGGGTGAGCTGTAGTTTTTATTGGAACCCTTTTTTTTGGGGGGGGAGTACATGGACTATATTAGAAAACTTATATTTTTTTTATGATAGCAGGGAGAGAACGCATCAATTCTGCCATAGATTTTTGGGTGTTTTTTTTTTTGTTTTTTTTTTACAGCGGTAATTATGCAGCATAAATGACACAATATATTTTTTCGGTATGATTACAACAATACCAAAATTCTTTTATTTTTTTAAAGTTTTTTTTCCACTTTTCTGCAATAAAACCCCTTTTTTGGGAATTTTTTTTTCTCTAATCGCTGCATTCAAAGTCCTATAATTTTTTTTATTTTTTAATGGATGGAGCTCTGTGAGGACTTATTTTTTTGTGAGACAAGCTGTAGTTTTTATGTGTACCATTTTGGAGTACATACAGCTTTTCTGATCCCTTCCCATGCCGCAATGTACATAGATTGAGTCAGGGAAGGAGTTAACAGCGAGGGTCACTGCTCCGATGCACCCCCGCTGTTGCAGCTGGAGGCCGGCTATCGGTGACAGCCTGCTCCCACTGCCGGATAGCGCAAGATCTCTTTTGATCTTGCGCTATCCACAGGATGTAAGTATACATCCTGTTGCGGTTAGTACCCTGCTCCCAGGATGTAAACTTATGCCCTGGAGCTGGAAGGAGTTAAAGTAAGTGTCTACAAATACCTCTCTTGCCAATTGACCACTTGGATTTGTCAGTATTCCTATGAGTACGAGTTCTTTTACATCTTTTAATATTTTATTCTAACAAAGATAGGACATGCGAGTGCAAACTCGTATGTCGGCTCTGAGGTGTACTCAAAACTAGGACAAGTCCTATCTTTGCTATGTGCTTTCCATAGGCTCCTATGTGAGTCTTGAAAGCACGTAGCATGCACCTTGGATTGTGTGATCAGGCTTCATGTAGCTTGAAGTAGCCCGTTCACGGGATCTTTTCAGCACTAGCAATGCAAAAACCGTGTTCGTCTGAACGAGGCCCTAAACATAGTAAACGAAGATGTTAGAAATTAGAACGCAACATATGCGCTTAAATGATAAGCTCTAAAAATATATATATTCTGTACTTACTTGAAGAACGGGAGAACCTCCTAGTTGTCTTAATATCGGATGGGTATCGTCCCTCAGATCCCAGGATTTTGAGGAATGCTCCACATCCATAAAAGGTAAGTTGTATTTCAATTTTATTTAAAACTAGCTGATATACCCGACTTCGCCCGAGTTAATTTGGTACTGGTATTTATCTGGTGTTCACACGGAAAATTTTATGAAGTCATGGTTACTTTAGAGATACCGAGGAAAAACATATCTTCACCATTTTGCATAGTTCTCTGCGTTACCCAGGAAACACCACGGGGAGGTAACCATGCGACGCTTCCTTTATATAAAATGACATCAGGAAGTGAGAGAATTTGATTACGTACATAAAATTTGGACACTAATTCTTTTGCGCATAGAATTGAATAATCGAGTTGGGACCTATTAGCTTTTCCTAATTATGACATAATCAATGCTCGTGCCAAATTTCCCATTTCTATGACACCGGAAAGTGAGAAAATTACATTCCGCACGTAAAATTTTGACGCCAATTCTTTTGCGCTAGAATTGAATAATCGAGTTGGGACCTATTAACTTTTCCTATTTATGACAATCAATGCCCGTGCCAAATTTCATGTTTCTATCACATTGGGAAGTGAGAGATTTAGATTATGTACGTAAAATTTGGACGCTAATTCTTTTGCGCATACAATTGAATAATGGAGTTGGGACCCATTAGCTTTTCCTATTTATGACATAATCAATGCTCGTGCCAAATTTCCTGTTTCTATGACACCGGAAAGTGAGAAAATTACATTCCGCACGTAAAATTTGGATGCTAATTCTTTTGCGCATAGAATTGAATAATCGAGTTGGGACCCATTAGCTTTTCCTATTTATTACATAATCAATGCTCGTGCCAAATTTCCCGTTTCTATGACACCGGAATGTGAGAAAATTAGATTCCGTACGTAAAATTTGGACGCTAATTGTTTTGCGCATAGAATTGAATAATCGAGTTGGTACCCATTAGCTTTTACTATTTATGACATAATCGATGCTTGTGCCAAATTTCCTGTTTCTATGACACCGGAAAGTGAAGAAATTACATTCCGCACGTAAAATTTGGACGCTAATTCTTTTGCGCATAGAATTGAATAATCGAGTTGGGACCCATTAGCTTTTCCTTTTTATGACATAATCAATGCTCGTGCCAAATTTCCCGTTTCTATGACATTGGGAAGTGAGTGATTTAGATTATGTACGTTAAATTTCGATGCCAATTCTTTTGCGCTAGAATTGAATAATCGAGTTGGGACCCTTTTTTTTTTCCTATTTTGGAGATAATCTATGCTCGTGCCAAATTTCATGTTTCTACGACATCGGGAAGTTGGAGAACTTTTGGCGAGTCAGTCAGTCAGTCAGTCAGTCAGTCAGTCAGTGAGGGCTTTCAGCTTTATATATATAGATAAAAAGATAGGTGGTACACCTTATACACAAAATCGGGTTGAACATGCAACATGTTTTGGTTCACTGGAAGCCCTTCTCAAGCATGGATTATACATAGAATGAGGGGTATAAATAACAAGTTACTCACAATAAGCAGGTTGATCTCATTGGTCACTCCAGCAGTGTTAAGCGCCGTTAGATGACATAACAGTAATTGTCATGTGTCACGTGACCTGGGCCGTATGGGTGAAATGCAAAACGTGCGTATCATACCTCAGCGCGATGGCGTCATCACGTAGTGAACTTCATAATATTCAAATAAGGCTTTATGGGCACCACACAAGCATGGATTATATGTAGAACGAGGGATATACATAACAATTTACTCACCATAGCCAGATTGATCCCATCGGTCATTCCGGCATCTTTCAGCTCCGTTAGATGATGTAACTATGTCATGCATTGCCATATGGGTGGATGGTCAAATAAAAACTTATTACAACAATATTGCTTTTTTTTAACAAAAAATGCAGTAAAGATACAAATTGATATGATCGGTTACTTATAAATTGTGTATGAAACAGATATCCCAGTAAGGCCCATGGAACACAACCTGTACTCCTCCCCCCAAAAAGAGGCAATTTTACATTATCCTCCTACATGGGATGGGTGGTGTAAATATACATTTTGCACCATACCCCTCATTCTATGTATAATCCATGCTTGATAAGGGCTGCCAGCGAGCCGAAACACGTTACATGTTCAACCTGATTTGGGGGATTTTTTCTTTTGCTGCTCTTCATTTATGTGGATTTTATGAGGGTCTAAGAAGAAATTCCAAAAGTACAGTATTTGGGAACCTTATTGGCTTTTGTTTAAGGCGCTGTCCACACTATGTATATCTAAGATGCTAGAAATGTATTACCCAAATGCTTAATGGTTAATACCTTTTCAGACCTCATGGAATCGGGGTTAATTAAAAGTTAATAAAAACTATGTTATATAATTATTAATTACGTAATGGTTGATCATGATGTCTAAGAGGAGCTATAAACTTGGGCGCAAAAATCAGATGGTAGGTAAAAAAGTGATTAAAATAAGAATACATTTGAAAGAAAAAAAAAACGAGAATAATTTTTAGAAAATAATGTGTATATGTTAATATATACATGAAATATTCAATTCATATATAAAAAAAATTATTGAGGAAATAAATTTTTTCTTTAACATTTATATGTGTGCATATGTTAAAACAGATGAAGTCATATATATATATATATATATATATATATATATATATATATATATATATATATATATATATAAACACATAAATATAGGTAACACTAAAAATTAAATATATAATTGTAAATATAAATTATATTACATATGTTTAAAAAGTATAAAATGTAGATATAATTAATAATGGATAAAATAGAATATGCAAACATGAAAGTTAAGAGTTTTCCAAGATCTCATTTAAACTATTAGGAGATTGGATATTTAAACTAAGTATTGAGTACATTTCCTTCTTGCGTAGCTTCAGAGATTCTCCATCTGGAATGCGCTCAAGATGGGTAAGGCACATTAATGGCTTGTCTTTGTCGTGGTGGCTCAAGAAATATTGTGAGATGCTGTCATGTTAAAAACCATTAAGGATATTGAAATAATGCTTTTTAGATTGAATATGCAATGCATTTATTGTGCCACCCACATATTGTAGTCCACAAAGTGCATTCCAATAGATATACCATCTATTTAGAACCACCATTCAAGAAATCTTTATATATGATAGCTTTTATTTTCACGCTTCAGGAATACATATTTTTAGTTGTGACAGATATTTAAACAACACTTGCAAGTTTTCACTCCACATCTAAAGATGCACTATATGTTCCTACCCCTAAATTGGATGTAGTTGGATGGGTTGCCCTAGCAAATGAATGAGGTCATGAGGGTGCCACAATATTTCAGAAAGTCAGGTTTCTGCAAAATATTAAAGTTGAAATCTGTTTGGAAAGGGTCACCCTGAAAAATACCACAATGTTTGGATAAAATCTGTCTTAAATGGAAATGCTGTATGTTATAGCGGGTAATAAAAAAAGGAATCTTATCCCCTTCCTCCTCCTTAAATTTTTGCGTCAATGGTTTTTGGAGATGTGCCTCCTGTACTGCCAATGACACAAAGGTTTCTGGTTATCCCTTTAACATAAACCACTTCTTCAGGATTTCAGTTTGTTCAATAAAATCTGACTGTAGGGAGCAATTGTTTCGGATCCTGCAAAATTGACTGTAATGGATATTCAACTTTCACTTTTTGGCATGACAACTGTTAAAATCCAGATAACTATTCGCATCTACTATTTTAAAGTTAGGTTTAGTATGTATTTGTTCATTAACAATAAAAAGTTCTAAATCTATTTAAAAAAAAATCAGATTTATGTTTATACAACTTAAAAACTCCAGACCCCAAATTTTGGAGTTCCTCCGGGCCATCCCATATTATTAAAATATCATTGAAATGTTCGTAGAACACTACTTTTGCATTATTGGTATATGACTCCTCTAAAGTGCCCATGTACAAATTTGTTTAGCTGGGCAAATTTTGTCCACTTTTTTTTTTTTTTTTTTTTTAGTAAATAAAATTGAAATAATTTCTTAAAATAAATTGAACAGATTCCGAAATACAACTTTTTTTGGTGTGTTGGCATAAGGGAATCTTGGTCTAAGAAGTGTATGCATAATGATGTAACATCCAGGGATGCCCAGAAATAGGAGTCCTTCCACTCAACAGTTCTAACAAAACTAAGTGGGTGTTCCATATCCCTTAGATTGGACTGGGAATATGTGGTTGGTTAGAATCCCTGGAGGGGTTAGTCTTTGGGGAGTTATTAAAGGTGGACACCCCTAGGGGTGACATGCTAGGCTGTGGAGTGAAGATTAGAATTAGAGGATGTATCAGGAATGGTATAGGTAGTTGGGACCAGGCGGATGGGGGTTGTATCAGAAGCCAAATTTTTGATAGTTTATAGTATGGAGTTACAATATTAGGGGGCTGCTGGTTGAGAAGTCCGCTATTATGAAAGGTACTGGTTTGATGCCCTTATTTGATGAGCATTCCTCCCCAGACAGTACTTGGGTTTGGCACTAGTGGGACTTGTGACCTTGGGGCTAGTCTTTTGTTTATATTTCCAAGGGAAGATTTACTGTTTAGAGTCATCTTTAATATCACGTCAGTTTTTTAATCTTCTTGGGGAGTAGATCCAAATTCTAGGCGGTTAGTGTAATTTAAAACATATAATAGAGTCTCCTCTTTACATTTACTCGTATAGTTTACCAATATGGATAAAAGGAGGTTGCTTAGAGTCTTTCTTCTTTCTATCGGCTTTTCCAGCATTAAATTCGAAAAGGTTCCCAACATAAGGTGCCTGTGAGCCTGACTTCTATACCAGGGAATGTAAAGTGGAGCGCCGGGCCATTTTTTCCTCACTTTACATTTACTTGCCACTATTTCGCAGTCAAACCCTTCCTTAGGGTAACGACGGGCTGGGGCCAGCTCCCCCTGTTTCTACGGGGGTCAGCGAAACCAGGACGGAACGTTGAGTTGGATTTCTACAACGCACACCGGGATCTGGAGGTGTTGTGGGGGGGGGGGGGGGGGGGGGGAGGGAGGCTATTCTGGGCACCATCCCACACACACCGGGTAAGTCTCTTTCTGTATTATTGTGGAGCTTTTTTAGTCCAGTAGGAGGAGCGCTGTCCTGACATTTATTCTCTATACCAGGGAAGATCTTTGAACAAATTATTAAACATCATGTATGTAAGTACTTGGGTGACTATGACAGAATCACCAACTGGATCAATGAGGGAAATGAAGTAGATGTAGTATATGTTGACTTTAGTAAAGAATTTGATAAAATATCTCATGCCATCCTTATTGAAAAAAAATTACTAAATATGGGATTCACAAGACAAATGTTAGGTGGATTCATAACTGCCTGTGTTATTGTTTTCAAAGAGTAGTCCTACATGGCTACACATCCAACTGGGAGAATGTCTCAAATGAGATACCACAAGGCTCTGTCCCGGGCCCATTGTTGTTCAACATTTTTATAAATGATCTGGAGGAGGGAATTGAGGGGAAACTAATCAAATTTGCAAATGACACAAACTTGGAGGCATAGCTAACATTAGAGAAGAGAGAGAGATAAAGAATTCAAAATGGTCTAGAAAAGCTTGAACAGTGGACTAGGAGAATGGTATTTGACCAGGAGAAATGCAAAGTCCTATATCTGGCCAAGAAAAATGAAAAAAGCACATACAGAATGGGAGGCATTGGGCTAAGCAGTACATGTGAAAAAGACTTGGGTATACTAATAGATCATAGACTGAACATTATCCAATAGTGTAATGCAGCAGCAAAAGAGGCAAACATGTGGGCGTGGCCATGGCCTGATGAAAAACCAAGCTGGCAGCACAGGACTGAGCTCCACTCAATTGTACTCTCTCCATAACAACTACTAAGCACACCAGTGACAGGGAAAACACTCACCTAGAGGCAGATGACACTCAGTGCAGTCAGGTATGACCAGACGCAGGACCACATGAGCGCAGCACAGACAGCTGAAGGAGGTTTTTTGCAGCACGCAAGCCCTCCTCTACTATGGCTACCGACTCCTCCCCAGACAGAGGGATTCCTGAAGCCTCAATGCACTCAGCAACTGAACTGCAGTTGAGGGCAGAGATTTCAGCAGGTGAGTAATTACATACCTCACAACAGCATGAAAGACACAGAAGACAAATCCCCAAATGTAAACCCACAAAAATCCAAGATGGTGCCTGCTAAATCACCACATGTTTCACAGAGCTACTCTCTATCATGTGGCCCAGCAAAGCACCTGCTTGTCACATTCAGCTACCTCCCAGTTAAAGTAACACAATACTTCAGATTATATTACTGACCTCCCATCCACCAACCAACCTTTAATAGGCAGTTCCTGCTTTACTGTCTGATATGCTGAACCTCACTACCACTATCAATGCATCAATACATTAATTAGGGAACGGAGTGGAACATACAGAATCTAAAATAGGGGAGATAACCTTATCGCACAACAATTTGATAGATGCACATTATGATTTAGAGAGGGGAGGTGCAAGGTTTCAAAGCTAAGTTAGTGGATATGGAGGACAGGAATCAGAGGAACAATGA
The DNA here is from genome assembly GCF_035609145.1 of Eleutherodactylus coqui. Lineage (NCBI taxonomy): Eukaryota > Metazoa > Chordata > Amphibia > Anura > Eleutherodactylidae > Eleutherodactylus > Eleutherodactylus coqui. Next base: position 155,247,544 of record NC_089840.1, read on the forward strand.
GACATTCCGTACAATGTTTCCAATTCCTTAATCCATGACTTCCTCCAACAATTCATGAAGAAACTTCTTCCAGGGAGCTTGGCAGAAAAGCTAGCAATTGATAGAGCACACAGATTGCCTAGATCCTCCCTAATTTGGCTCCAAGAGATATCGCAAGGATCCCTTTTTTCCACACAAAAGAAACACTGATGGCTGCTACTCACAAGGTGCAATCTCTACCAAGCCTATACAGAGATCCATTTGTATTCAGATCTATCAAGGGACCATGCAAGCAATAAGTTGATTCTCAGAAGTCACAGCCACATTGAGACAAGCTAAGATCCCCTACAAGTGTGGCTTCCCAACCAAGATTATACTTCAAAAAGATGGATCCACACACATGCTCCAACAGCCCAATGACAACGTAAAGCTAAGGAATTTCTTGGGTATCAAAGTGGCCAAACAGCAACAGAACCGGGTCTTCCAGATGACCCAACAAGCAGGCATACAAGTGGTCTAAATAGGACTGTACCCGCTGACGTACCAATACGAGCTTTCTGATTTTAAGAGAGAGAGTTACTGGGAACATCAGACAAACTCTTCACCCCCCACGTTGTGCAACAGCTGCTTTTAGCATTACTGTATTTTCCTGTATGTTCTTGACTTTGCTCCTGGGATGGTCAGCCCTCCTGTTCTCCCCCAGCCATGTAGAAATGACTTTGTCCATTATCCCAGTTTTGATCTATTTTCTTTGCTCCAACACTATCTTTGCAGCATTAAAAGAATACTTCCAATTTAATGCCAACCTAAATATTGACCCCATCATCTGGAATGCACATTAGGCATTAATAAGTACTCCATACTTATTAAAGATTAGCACCTAACACAAAGGGCAGAAAATTCCCAAATAAATGACATTATCTCCCAAATACGTAGGGTAGACACAGCCCTACAAAAGTCCCCGTCGGAGTTGAGAGCATTACTCATGGGGGACTTCGACAGGGAATTGAACACTTCTTGAATCCCATTATATGGGTCGTTGAACAAGCCCTTACAAATTATGGCGAACCTGGTCAAGAAGAAAATAAATAGAATTAAAATCCCTTATATTGTGAGCTCAGATAATAAAGCAATCAAGAAAAAACATTTAAGATGCTTGTGAGAGGTTGCGAATGAGCAGAGGCATGTGAGGAGTGTGATCTAGTTTATTCTCATTACTTTAAGTAAATTTGTAGTCCCCCCCCCCCCCCCACTAGAATGAGCTCTATACTTGACAATGCCATCCATAGTGCTTTCATTCATGAATTCATGAATGGGTGTGAGTGAGGGCTGGCCTCTGATTGGTCAGGCTGTGACCAATCAGAGGCATCTTATTCAGCAGGCGGGGATTTTAAATCCCCGGCTGCTGAATACTACTCACAGCTGTTCAGAGCAGTTCAGGAGAACTGCAGCCTGCCGCGCTGAACTCCGTCTGCGGGCACCAGGTGAGTATATATATATTTTTTATTTTTACACATTTCTGGATGAATTGCAGGGAAGGGCTTATATATTTAACCCCTTTCCGACAATTCATCCCGCGATCGCCGGCAGCCCATTGCATTCAGTGGAGTCGGCTGTATTGACGGCTCCACTGAATTCAATGGGCTAACATCGTCCCTATCCGTTGCTGTGTCGTTCCCATCATTTTCTTGAATTGCCAAGATTTTCACACATGAAAACCTTAGCGAGCATCGGCGAAATACAAAAATGTTCCGGTCGCCCATTCACTTCAATGGGGTTCGTTATTCGAAACGAACACCCGAACATCGCGGGAAGTTCGTTTCGAATAACGCGAACCCGAACATTTTGGTGTTCGCTCATCTTTAGTTAAATGATCAAATTTTAAAAAAGAAAAAGGTTTCTTTCCACGCTCCTGCTGTAGATCTTCTTGTTTGGAACGAAACAAACTGTCGTAGCAGACAGTCTTTTTTATATAATAATAATACATTTATTCCACAACAAAAGAAAAAATTGCATGCAAGAAAAATTTTTGCAGCGGTAATTGTACAACGCGTTTCGGCGTTCTTAAACGCCTTTTTCAAGCATAACTATAGATTAAAAGTACGTCTTTTAAATAGCATGTCTTACCTTATGGAGGTGGGAGTTGCAGGTGCTCGGCGCGCGCCTCCGTATCGTGTCGCTCGGGCGCATTATCTGGGCATCATAGCTCTGTAACGTTTATAATTTTAATTAACCGATGGAGATTGATATTTTGTATAAATAACTTGAAGAATTAACACTGCATGATTCCTTTGGAGGTCGGAGTCTGCTTCAGTAAAGCGCTAGACCGGGAGCTACGCATTCAGTGCTCCTTTCCTCCACACTACGGAGTTTACATTCGGGATCAGCGCACATTTGCGCTGGAACACCTCCTTCGTTACAGAGCTATGACGCCCAGATAATGCGCCCGAGCGACAATATACGGAGGCGCGCACCGAGCACCTGCAACTCCCACCTCCATAAGGTAAGACATGCTATTTAAAAGATGTACTTTTAATCTATAGTTATGCTTGAAAAAGGCGTTTAAGAACGCCGAAACGCGTTGTACAATTACCGCTGCAAGAATTTTTCTTGTATGCAATTTTTTCTTTTGTTGTGGAATAAATTTATTATTATTATATAAAAAAGACTGTCTGCCACGACAGTTTGTTTCGTTCCAAACAAGAAGATCTACAGCAGGAGCGCGGAAAGAAACCTTTTTCTTTTTGAAAATTTAAACATTCCTATTGATTACGCCTTCGACCCCGAATAAATCCACGACATAGGGTCCTTAAAGAACATTAAAGCACCAGGCCCTGATAGGTGTTTTCTGGGGAATAATTTAAGCTGTTCTTTGCAGCTCTCACCCCACACCAGCACTTAATCTTGCCATACAACAGGGCAAATTGCCAGCTGAAATGTTACAAGCGACTATAGTAACTATCCCCAAACCAGGAAAAGATCTTACTTCCGCAGCAAATTTCCGCACCATTTCTCTGTTAAATTGTGACACAAAGATATATGCCAAAATATTAGCATCGAGGCTTCTTGACATACACTACCGTTCAAAAGTTTGGGGTCACCCAAACAATTTTGTGTTTTCCATGAAAAGTCACACTTATTCACCACCATGCGTTGTGAAATGAATAGAAAATAGAGTCAAGACATTGACAAGGTTAGAAATAATGATTTGTATTTGAAATAACATTGTTTTTACATCAAACTTTGCTTTCGTCAAAGAATCCTCCTTTTGCAGCAATTACAGCATTGCACACCTTTGACATTCTAGCTGTTAATTTGTTGAGGTAAGCTTGAGAAATTGCACCCCACGCTTCTAGAAGCATCTCCCACAAGTTGGATTGGTTGGATGGGCACTTCTGGCGTACCATACGGTCAAGCTGCTCCCACAACAGCTCAATGGGGTTCAGATCTGGTGACTGCGCTGGCCACTCCATTACCGATAGAATACCAGCTGCCTGCTTCTGCTGTAAATAGTTCTTGCACAATTTGGAGGTGTGTTTAGGGTCATTGTCCTGTTGTAGGATGAAATTGGTTCCAATCAAGCGCTGTCCACTGGGTATGGCATGGCGTTGCAAAATGGAGTGATAGCCTTCCTTATTCAGAATCCTTTTTACCCTGTACAAATCTCCCACCTTACCAGCACCAAAGCAACCCCAGACCATCACATTACCTCCACCATGCTTAACAGATGGCGTCAGGCATTCTTCCAGCATCTTTTCATTTGTTCTGCGTCTCACAAACGTTCTTCTTTGTGATCCAAACACCTCAAACTTGGATTCATCCGTCCACAACACTTTTTTCCAGTCTTCCTCTGTCCAATGTCTGTGTTCTTTTGCCCATCTTAATCTTTTTCTTTTATTGGCCAGTCTCAGATATGGCTTTTTCTTTGCCACTCTGCCCTGAAGCCCAAAATCCCGCAGCCGCCTCTTCACTGTAGATGTTGACACTGGTGTTTTGCGGGTACTATTTAATGAAGATGCCAGTTGGGTACCTGTGAGGCGTCTGTTTCTCAAACTAGAGACTCTAATGTGCTTATCTTCTTGCTTAGTTGTGCAACGCGGCCTCCCACTTCTTTTTCTACTCTGGTTAGAGCCTGTTTGTGCTGTCCTCTGAAGGGAGTAGTACACACCGTTGTAGGAAATCTTCAATTTCTTAGCAATTTCTCGCATGGAATAGCCTTCATTTCTAAGAACAAGAATAGACTGTCGAGTTTCAGATGAAAGTTCTCTTTTTCTGGCCATTTTGAGCGTTTAATTGACCCCACAAATGTGATGCTCCAGAAACTCAATCTGCTCACAGGAAGGTCAGTTTTGTAGCTTCTGTAACGAGCTAGACTGTTTTCAGATGTGTGAACATGATTGCACAAGGGTTTTCTAATCATCAATTAGCCTTCTGAGCCAATGAGCAAACACATTGTACCATTAGAACACTGGAGTGATAGCTGCTGGAAATGGGCCTCTATACACCTTTGTAGATATTGCACGAAAAACCAGACATTTGCAGCTAGAATAGTCATTTACCACATTAGCAATGTATAGAGTGCATTTGTTTAAAGTTAGGACTAGTTTAAAGTTATCTTCATTGAAAAGTACAGTGCTTTACCTTCAAAAATAAGGACATTTCAATGTGACCCAAACTTTTGAACGGTAGTGTACTTCCACATATCATTCACTGAAACCACGTGGGATTTACAAAGGGCAGGCAGGCCCTAAATGGGACCAGACGAATCCTTAACCTACTGAGTTGTCTAGAAACCTCCCAGGAACCTTCTATCATCCTAGCCCTCGATGCCAAGAAGGCATTTGATAGAATCCATTGGGGTTATGTGTAGAGTCCTGGACCATCCTCCCAAATAGTCACATCAACTTCTGTCCTGTCACACTTGTCTATGTGCTTCTCTTAGGCATAGAAGGTGCCGCGCATCAGAGAAACCCTGTCTCTCCCCTTTCTAAGCTCAGAGCTTAGTGCTGACAATAGTTGGTTGCCTATTAGCTGTTTGTCATGTCTCCACTCATTGGTGGGTGAGTCCAGAGAGGGAAAACACCAACATGGGTCCCTGGGCAGGGGAGGTGGAGTTGAGGAGAAAGTACGGGAAGGAGAGAGGAAGTGAAGGAGGAGTTAGAGAGTCTGTTGCAGTTGGTGGAGAAGAGAGGCAGCAAGACATGGTCAGTGAGTAGGAGTGTTAGCAGCTTAGCCGTGGGAGCAGTATCTTCAACAAGTCAGCAAGGGTAGTGAGGTTCCATTCTGCTCCCTTATCAAGCCTGCATGGAAGAGATCTGAGTTGGAGGCCAGCATCCCACAAACAGTGAGTTAAACTACCCAGTGAATTCCAAGCCAGAATTAGTTCAGCAGCCATTTTCAACGAACATCCAACACCTCCATCATACACTTCCAGTAAACCCATACTGAGTGACCTCTAGGAAAATAGAAATAAAGCGTTGAAGAAAACTGTTGTGTAAAGTACAAATCTGCTGTCTTAACATGTTAAACTACTGCTTCATTGCCAACTCTGCCACATCCTTAATGCTCCAAAGTTCTTCTGTATTGTATTTTGTTATCACCAAAAGCTTCAGTAAATCTGCGTTCTCCCAGTTTACTAACACAAGCTACCAGACTCGTCTCAAGTTATTCCTCCATCATTAGACTTGCGAGTTCAGGTTGAAGTTCTGGCATCACCGGTGACAAAACAACTGTTTATTTCAGATCAAAGCTTTATACTCCTTCCCTTCAGCATATATCCTGGTGGACGGAACCGTGTCTAGATCATTACCAATTACCCAATTACTGCCCACTCTCTCCTCTCCTCTTCACTTTGATAATTGAACCTCTGGCTGAAATGATCAGAACAACTATGGATATGCGGGGATAGCCTCCGGGCTAAGGTCACATAAGATCAGCCTCTTTGTGGATGATATCCTGATAGTGTTAGCTAATCCTATCTCATCACGAGGGGGACTAGTGAGGCTATTCTGCGATTCAGCCGGGTGTCATGCTATAAATTAAATCTAAATAAATTCCAAATATTAGGTATGAATACGTCAAAAGAATTAGAAAAATCTTAAATAGGAATTCCCTTTTCAACGGCAATCTAATACTATCCCTTACTTTGGAGTGAACATAGTATTCCCACTGACAAATCTTGTGCAGATTAATTTTCTCCAGCTCCTATCTGACCTACAACAGGAATTGAGCATATAATGATGCTCCTAAAACTCTTCTACTACTCTTCTACTACTTCAGAGCTTTGCCACTCTCAATTCCCCATTATATTTTGGGAAAACTCCAAAGACAGCTATCTGACTTTATATGGAGAGGGAGGAAACCGAGGATAGCATTATCAATTTTCTGGGGGAAAAAAGTCCATAGAATAAATTCGGAGATGGATTTGGGAATGGAAGTACGAGTAGATAGATGGCTTCAGGCCTTCAAAAGAACTAACCAAGTCACCAAAGGTGCCCCTAAACTAGAATTACATCTGAAACTCATCACGCAATGGTATTTTACTCCAGCATTGCAGGCAAGGAGAGATCAAAATCGGAATGGGTAGGTTGGAGAATGTGTGATCAACCCCGATTAGAGATGAGCGAACCTACTCGTTTCGAGTAATTACTCGATCGAGCACCGCGATTTTTGAGTACTTCAGTACTCGGGGGAAAAGATTCGGGGGGCGCCGGGGGGCGGGGGGAGGCGTGACGGAGCGGGGGGTAGCAGCGGGGAACAGGGGGGAGCCCTCTCTCCCCTTCTCCCCCCCACTCCCCGCTGCAACCCCCCACTCACCCACGGCGCCCCCCGAATCTTTTCGCCCGAGTACGGAAGTACTCGAAAATCGCGGTACTCGGGCGAGTAGGCTCGCTCATCTCTAACCCCGATCACTAACGCACATATTCTGGTCTTTTCCAAAACTGATACCATATTGGAATGCGGTGTACTCAATGCTCATGACAATCTTTGGGATTTCAATTCCCAGAGACCTGGGATTGGATCTTCTTTTGCTTGGCATGGATGGAGGATTTCAATGTTATATTTTCTGTTTACTATTTTCAATGTTATATAGAAACTTAGTGGGTCATAATCTCCTCTTGGCAAAACTTATTATTGCCCGACATTGGCATTTACCCATTCCGCCTACACTTAGAGCATAGTGTCTTCGAGAAGATTACTGCCATACTCAATAGCAACATATGCAAATATTTAGATATGTGGAACCCTTAGTTGAAACAACATCCGATATGAGGTAACCCTAAGGAACCAACTCTATACCTTTTCCCCCCTCCTACGTTCCCCATATCTTAAGAATTATTTAATTACAAACCCACGTCAAATTCTTTTCCTGAGAATATTGTGTAATTTTGTTATTCTCGTGTTTGATAAAACATTGCATTCTGATAATAACAGTTTGTAAATGCAACGAGAATTTGTAACTTGAAATAGCATTATTGTTCTAAGACTTCTAAACTGTCTCTTTTTTATTTTTCAGTATAATAAAAAGTTAATGTTAAAAAAAAAAGGCAAACATACTGGGATGTATTAAGAGAAGCATAGAGTCTAGACCATGTGAGGTAATTATCCCCCTCTACTCTTCCTCGGTCAGACCTCATCTGAAATACTGTGTCTATTTCTGAGCACCCCAATTTTAAAAATATATCGACAAACTGGAGGTAGTTCAGAGAATAGTTACCAAGACACTTAGGAAATAGTGACCACAATATAATTAATTTCCAGCTGTCATTCAATAGGAAACCTTATCAAAGAGCGACAAAAAAAACTAAACTCTAGTAAAGCAAAATTTGATCAGCTCAGAATTACTCTTGGGAACATTAATTGGGACAATGTACTAAAATAAAACAGTACAGACGACAAATAGGAGAAGTATAAAAACATCCTAATTACCCATGTGAGCAGTTCATACTTTTTAAAAATAAAAGAAATGCAAGTAGAAGGAAACCAATGTGGCTCAGCAAGACTGTAAGGGGGGCAATAAGTGAAAAAAAAAGAAAACGTTTAAATTACTAATACAAGGAGGCTGTGAAGAAGCGCTAAAAAACATACATGGAAAAGAACAAATGATGTAAGGAAAAGATAAAAATTGCCAAGGAGGAGGCAGAGAGACTAATTGCCGAAGAGAGCAAAAATAACTCTAAACTATTCTTCAATTATATAAACAGTAAAAGGATTTGCACTGAGTGCACTGGACCCTTAACAAATAATGCAGGACAAACCATAGAAGATAATGCGGGGGAAGGCAAATATAATAAATAGGTTTTTTTCTCAAGTGTATTCACAAATGAAAAAGAAATGTCACACGAGATGCAGGGGAATAAAACGAACCCCTCACTAAGCATTGCATGCTTAACACAGGAGAAAATGCAGAGTCGGTTAAGTAGGATTTAAATCGATGGGTCCAGGTGGAATAAACCCAGGGGTTCTAAGAACTAAGTAACGTGATAGACTGCTATTTCTTATATTTAGGGACACTATTGAGACCAGGGTTGTACCACTGGATTGGTGCATTGCCAGTGTGGTTCCAATATACAACAAGGGGTCTAAAAGAGAGCCTGGTAACTACAGGCCCTCAAGTCTCACTTCAATAATTTGAAAAATATTCGAGGGGTTTCTGAGAGTTGCCATCCTAGAATACCTCAAGGAAAACAACAGCATAACTCCTCATCAGCATGGGTTCATGAGGGGTTGAGCATGTTACATCAATTTGATCAGCTTCTACAATGAAGTAAATTGTAGGCTTGACCTGGGAGAGTCTATCGATCTCAAATATCTGAATTTTTCTAACGCATAATAGGTAAATATATAAAATGAGACAGTTCGGTCTAGGCGAGAACGTGTGAAACTAGGTAAAGAACCTTCTCGGTGATTGAAAAGGAAGTGTGGTAATAAATGGTTTGTACTCTGATTGGGCCACCATTGCTAGTGGGGTGCCACAAGGTTCAGTATTAGGCCCCATTCTGTTCAATATATTTATCAATGATCTGATAGAAAGACTACACAGTAAAATATTGACATTTGCATACAATACAAAACTATACAAGATAAATAATACAAAGTAGGACAATATGCAGCTACAAACAGACCTAGATAAATTGGTGCCTTGGGTAGAAAAATGGCAAATGAAGTTCAATATTGATAAATGTAAGTTTATGCACTTGGGCAGGAGAAACTGATGTCACCAATATACACTAAATGGGGTGGTACTAGGTTAAAAAGTGATATGGAAAAAGACCTGGGGGTACTAGTTGACTGTAGACTTAACTGGAGCAATCAATGCCTGTCAGCTGCTGCAAAAGCAAATAAAGTCTTGGGGTACATTAAGGGCTCCTACCTATGTGCATTTTTTAATGCGAAGGTAAATGTGACTTTCTAATGTTAAATACGCATCACAAGTTTGTGCTTTGCGATTTTTGTGCAATGCGTTTTTAAAATTTGACTGTCCCACTGACATTTGCATTAAAAAAAACGCAGCGTTAATGCAGCCTTAAAAAATTGCAAGTGGGTAGGTGCCCTAAAAGAGGTATAGGCGCGAGGGACTAGAACATTATTCTTCTGCTATATAAGGCACTTGTCAGGCCTCACATGGAATACTGTGTACAGTTCTGGACACCGCTGCTAAGAAGAGATGTTGCAATGCTTGAGGAGGTTCAAAGAAGGACAACTAAATTAATAAATGAGAGGACTGAAATACCCAGAGAGGCTATTAAAATTGGAATTATTCACCCTGGAAAAAATACGGTTTAGGGACGATCAAACAACTATGTATGAATACATTAGGGACAATACAAGGATCTGTTACGGTACTCTGCCCCCCCGAGCGCCAGGTGGGGTGCCCTGATCTTCCTGCACCCCACTGTCCCTGCCTACTTGCCTCGGCCCTGGCTAACCCCAGGCGGACAACTGGACGGCGGTCCCTGCACTGGCTAGGGACCTGGCGACTGACAAGATGTGACTAACTGATGGGGGGAACAGAGTGCCGACAGAGAAGGCAGATGGAAATGACCAACAGAACATACGAGAAAGCAAAGCTGGAAATGAAAGCTGACAGGCAAACTAGAGGCTGAACTGAGACTTAGCTGCAGACAGGACCGACTAGATGCTAGCAGAACCAATAACTGGCAGTGAGCTCAGGTCACTGCCAGCCTTATAACTGCAAGCCTCCGCCCAGGGGCAGAGAGTGGGAGGAGCCGACTCTCCCACTGCTGCATAAGAAAGGTGGATGAGTGCGGGCGGCACCCTTAGGGCGGACACGCCCACGCCGCCGCACACTGGCTGCCCCACGCCGCCGGGAGAGCTCTGACTCCAGAGCTCCAGGACGCCGGAGCCGACACCGGAGCAGCGCGCGCCGACCGCGGGACCCTGCGCCGCCCTGCAGTTTTCACCGAAGGGACAAAAGGTTTCAATAACGACTTATGGAATGCCTTGTGAACCCTCCATGTAGCTGGCAACCCCAATTCGTAGGTGAGCGGGTTCACCACCCGCGTGATGACAAACGGACCCACGTAACGTGGCGCCAGCTTCAGGGATGGAACCCTTAATTTGAGATTTTTAGAAGACAGGTATACCTTCTGTCCCACCTTGTAAGGTTCAGATACTGACAGACTCTTAGCACTACGCAACTGCATACGAGTCCCCGCTGCTTCCAAGTTTTTCTGTACCTCTTTCCATACTCCCCGAAGCGTATCTGTGGCGACATCAGCTGCAGGACAGACCGAGGGAGTAGGGACTGCTGTAAGGAAGCGAGGATGCTGACCGTATACACAGAAAAACGGAGATACCCCAGTGGAAGAACAAGGGCAGTTTTTTAGTGCAAACTCTGCCAATGGCAGGAACTCTGCCCACTAATGAGCCTTTTCGCTAGCAAACAACCGTAAATATTGCACTAAATCTTGGTTCTTCCGCTCAGTCTGGCCATTAGTTTGCGGGTGGAATGCTGAAGAGAAGGAGAGCGACGTTCCCAAGTTTCTGCAGAAGGCACTCCAAAACTGCGACACAAACTGAACCCCGCGATCAGATACAATATTTTGGGGAACCCCATGTAGGCAAATTATTTATTTTACAAAAATCTTGGCAAATTCTTTTGCCGACGGTAGCTTCTTTAACGCCACAAAATGTGCCATCTTTGAGAACCGGTCGACCACCACTAAGATAGTGGTGCACTTCTGGGATTCTGGTAGATCAGTGATGAAATCTACCGATAAGTGCGACCATGGACTGGTGGGGACCGGTAGCGGTCTCAAGGGACCCTCCGGAGGACGCCGCTGACTCTTATGGCAAGCACAGACCGAGCATCCCCTAACAAAGTTGCGGATCTCCTGAGACATGCCTAGCCACCAGAAGTGTCTGGAACAAAGATCCAGGGTCCCCTGAAACCCTGGATGCCCTGCGAGAACCGACGAGTGATATTCATCTATGACTCTAGGACGTAGGGTCTCTGGCACAAACCATCTGCCCTCCGGCACCCCCGAAGGAGTGTCCTGCTGAGCATCTTGTAGTTGAGGGACGACGTTAGACTCTACAGCTGCCACCACCACGCCAGGGGCTAAGATATTCTCGGGTGTCATAGTCTCACAATCAGGCACCCCGAAACTCCGTGACAGGGCGTCCGCCTTCACGTTCTTCTCTCCTGGGATGTATGTCACAACGAAATTAAACCTGGCGAAGAACAACGCCCACCTGGCTTGACGAGCTGTGAGTCTTTTAGCATTGGCGAGATATACCAGATTCTTGTGATCAGTATACACGGTAATTGGGTGTCTAGCACCCTCAAGATGGTGTCGCCACTCTTCCAGAACCCATTTGATAGCCAATAATTCACGGTTACCCACGTCGTAGTTGCGTTCTGCTGAATTAAACTTCCGCGAAAAGAACGCACATGGGCTATACCCAGATCTCCCACTGACTTCCTGCGACAATACTGCTCCTGTCCCCACTTCAGACGCATCTACCTCAATAAAAAAGGGTAGTCGTGCGTCCGGCTGTATTAGCACCGGGGCAGTCGTGAATGCCCTCTTTAGATGACTAAAGGCCCCTAGGGCTGCAGGTGACCCTTTTACCAAGTCGGCCTCCTTTTTAGTCAGGTCGGTCAGGGGTTGAGCAATAACCGAGTAATTCCTAATGAATTTGCGGTAAAAATTTGCAAAACCTAAGAACCGCTGGAGAGCCTTGAGGTTGTCTGGTCTGACCCATTGGGAGATTGCTGCCACTTTATCAGACTCCATCTGAATCTCCGTGGGTGAAATTACATAACTAAGGAAGGATACTTGTTTAAAACCAAATGTGCATTTCTCTAACTTGACAAAAAGTTGATACTCGCGCAACCGGGTCAGGACCAACCTCAGGTGCCGCACATGTGAATCCCAGTCCAGCGAGTACACCAGAATGTCATCAAGATAGATGACCAGAAATACCCCCAGGAAGTCGTGAAAGACCGCGTTCATAAAACCCTGAAACACAGCGGGGGCGTTATAGAGTCTGAAAGGCATGACCAGACATTCAAAATGTCCTAACGGGGTGTTGAACGCCATCTTCCATTCATCTCCCTCTCTAATGCGAATTAAATTGTAAGCCCCCCGCAAGTCCAGTTTGGAGAACCAGTGGGCCCCTACCACCTGATTCAACAAGTCAGGAATTAGGGGCAAGGAGCACTGGTTCTTCACTGTGATTTTATTCAAGGCCCGATAATCCACACAAGGTCTAAGTGTCCCGTCCTTCTTCTCTACAAAGAAGAGACCTGCCCCGGCAGGGGACCTGGACGGCCGGATATGTCGGTTGGCCTGAGCCTCCAAGATATAGGACTTTAGGGCCTCATGCTCACGGCCTGACAAATTGAAAATGGCTCCCTTAGGGATGGGACTGTCGGGAATCAGGTCAATACCACAGTCCCACTCCCTATGAGGAGGCAGAGCCTCAGACAGTTTTTTGGAGAATACATCCTGGAAGTGACAAATACTCTGGAATGAGCACAGTATCTGCGGAGCACACAGCTATAGTAGACAGGTGAATATGACAGGATGATCCCCACTGAGTCAATTCCCGGGTGGACCAATCAAACTGGGGATTGTGCAGTGCCAACCAAGGCATACCAAGCACCACATCAACCAACATTTTTTCCATAACCAGGAAAGACAGTTCTTCAGAGTGGAGAATACCCACAGTGAACTGTAATCCTGGGGTCCTCCATCGTACCAGGCCTGTAGAGAGAGGGGTAGCATCAATACTGGTAAAATGAATTGGCGTCTTCAGCGCCACAAATTCAGCCATCAGGGATCTGACAAAACACAGGCTTATCAAGTTAGCGGTGGCACCGGAATCAATAAACACCTGTCCTGATCGGGAAAAATCCCGGAATATGACCTGACACGGTACCGAAAGCTTAGGAAGTACCTGAAGTCCTAGGCGATCCTCCCTACAATCGCCTAGGACTCTGAGTTTTCCGCCGGTTCCAGCTGCGAGTGTTGAGACCTCAGTGGGCAGGTTATCACCCGATATCCAGCTTTCCCGCAGTAGAGGCAGAGACAATGCAACAATCGGATCCGGCGTCGCTCTTTGGGGTCCAGCGGATCCACCTCCATCGGCTCGGGAACAGAGACGGGTAAGGAAGAAGAGGGACCAGGGCAAACGACCTCCCTGACTCTACGGGCCTGCCTGTCTTGCTTCCTAGCCCTGAGCCTCCTATCTACCTTCACCGCTAGCTCCACAGCCTCCCTTAAAGACCCAGGAACGGGATGGGAAATTAACAGGTCTTTAACTGCGTCCGAGAAGCCCTGCAGAAAAACGTCTTTCAGAGCGTTATCGTTCCATGCCGTATCCCCCGCATAGTGTCTGAAGTTGGAGCAATAATCCTCCACATAAAACGACTACTGATGCAGTGCCAACAGCCGTGAAACCGCCAACCCCGCTCGGTCCGGTTCGTCGAAGATACCCCCGAGTTCCTGGAAAAAGGAGTCCACGGACAGTAGACAGGATGAACCCTCGGGGATGGAAAAAGCCCCGCAGCAGGGACATTATAAGCCCGACCCTCTGGGCTTCTGACCCGGAAGAACGGGGGCGCATCCGAAAAAATAAGCGACACGCCTGTTGGAAAACAAAAAATTTGTTCGTCTCCCCAGAGAACACCTCGGGAAGAGGGCACTGGGCTTGTTGAGGCGTCCGGACCCTGCGACGACCCCCGCTGCTCCTGGGCTGCCATACGGGCGGATAAATCCTGGACCACCGGCACCAGGGCTTGCAGCTGATTCGCAAGGGCGCTGATCGCCTCCATGAAAACGGTTTAAAGGGCCAGTTATTTTTACGGCACTCTGTCCCCCTGAGCGCCAGGTGGGGTGCCCTGATCTTCCCGCACCCCACTGTCCCTGCCTACTTGCCTCGGCCCTGGCTAACCCCAGGTGGACAACTGGACGGCGGTCCCTGCACTGGCTAGGGACCTGGCAACTGACAAGATGTGACTAACTGATGGGGGAACAGAGTGCCGACAGAGAAGGCAGATGGAAATGACCAACAGAACATACAGAGAAAGCAAAGCTGGAAATGGAAGCTGACAGGCAAACTAGAGGCTAAACTGAGACTTAGCTGCAGACAGGACTGACTAGATGCTAGCAGAACCAATAACTGGCAGTGAGCTCAGGTCACTGCCAGCCTTATAACTGCAAGCCTCCGCCCAGGGGCGGAGAGTGGGAGGAGCCGACTCTCCCACTGCTGCATAAGAAAAGTGGATGAGTGCGGGCGACACCCTACGGGCAGACACGCCCACGCCGCCGCACACTGGCTGCCCCACACCGCCGGGAGAGCGCCGGAGCCGACACCGGAGCAGCGCGCACCGACCGTGGGACCCTGCGCCGCCCTGCATGGTAACAGGATCTCTCTCATGATCTGTTTATACCCAGGACCACGACGGTAACAAGAGGGCATCCGCTATGTCTAGAAGAAAACAGGTTTCATCACCAACACAGAAGGAGGTTCTTTACTGAAAGAGCAGTGAGACTATGGAACTCTCTGCCTGAAGACATGGTGATGGCAAAGTTGATAGACGAGTTTAAGAGGGGGCTATATGCCTTTCTAGAGCGCTTTGATATTACACAATGTAGACATTAAATAACCAGCGAAGTGGTTGATCCAAGTCTTAAAGTAAGGTAGGAACTTTCAAACGTTGATCCAGGGATTATTCTGACTGTCATTATGGAGTCAGGAAGGAATTTTTTCCTCCAAATGAGCTAAATTGACTTCTGTCTCTTGGGGGGGGGGGGGGGGTTGCCTTCCTCTGGACCAACATGGGGGAAGTTAAAATAGGCTAAACTAGACGGACATTTCCTTCATTCAGCCTAACAAACTATGTTACTAAGATGGTCAGCAGGACTCGAGGTCTCCATCAAAGTATGATGGCAATAAAAGCTGGGGTCCAGAGCCAGGATCAGAGGCAGAAGTGTAGTCTGAGCTACTTGCTGAGAAGACAATTTATTAGTTAGCTGTGTAGCAACTTGGGGAGCTGCTTGAATAGTAGCTTGTGCAAACTGCGCAGTTTCCAGGAAGTCCAGACAAGTTGCAACATTCTGGAGAATCCGTGACACTTGATTTTGAATGTGCGATTTTGTACGGCTGAGTCCGGCGTGGTGGTTGCAAGACCAGTGGGATCCATAGCCTAAGTAAACTGTCAAGTGGAAGTACATGGATCTTCCTTGTCACACACAGATTTACCTTGGGCTATCTAAGGAGGCAGTACTTGGGAACTGCAGTTTTCACCCTTGATGCTTTTAAGTAGGATTTGGTCTTCACTGCAGGGTCCCCAAGTCATTACAAGTAAAAATAGTCTTGGTTGTTTGGCTACTGACACTGCACAGGGCCGAGGCGCAGTACCTGATGGTATAAACAGCGTCTTGTCTGTAATACTAGCAAAGGTCAGGGCTAGCAACACAACTTCAATAATGGTATCCATGCAAAGGGTAGGGCAAGCACCAGGCAAATAAAGTCCAAAAATGAAGGCGAGATTAGGAGAATAGAAATTGGGACAGTCAGGAAAATATTCTGAAGTCAAAACTGGAGTAAGCACTAACAGAGGCTTTGTCACAAATGGGTTGCAAACCAACCATGGGGGAAGATACATAAATATACCTAGAGGTATGTGGCGATTGTTGAGGGAATGGTTTAAGGAATGCTTGCTGGCCCTTTAGGAGAGGAGGCAGGAGTGTGCACGAGCCCTACAGTCGGAGACCAGGAAGTGAGCTGCAGAGTGAGTGCAGTGTGCAGTGCATGGCTGACAGCAGTGTTCAATTTTGGCCCCAGCAGGAGTGGGCAGTAGCAGCATGCTATGACAATAATATATATCAAAGCATTCATGACTGTGCTTGACAAAGGATTTCATAAGAACCCAATAACCATAAAATATATGGTGATGATCTCACTTACCTCCAGAAATTGTGAACTGACTTTAAATATAGGCTCCGGGAGCTTTTTCGCACGAGATGCAACTTTACGCTCCTGGATTGTACCAAACAATTGATGAACAGCACGAGGAATTATTCCAAGCTCTGATTCACTAACCACAAGATCAAAGCCACTACCCATTGTATGTGTTTTTCCTGCACCTGTCTGAAATAATTAAAATCATGTGAATAATAAACAGATTGTAAAAAAAGGAATATATGAGACAGAAATAGTAAAACTATAAAGACAAATAAATATTTACCTGACCATATGCCAGAACAGTTGCATTGTAGCCCTGAAAGCAGCCTTCCACCAAGGCACGTGCACAAGTATCGTAGACTTTGACCTGTTCTGTGTCCATGTCAAACACATAATCGTAAGTGAAGGCCTTGTCCTTACCCAAAAGTACCTGGGGTTCTTCAGGGTAAACCCATGTACATGTATGACATCCTTCAGCCTGTTCTTTACTGCTTTGAGGACGAATCCTAAACAAAATGGTTAAAAAGAACATCATTGGCTAAGCAGAAAATTAAGCACTGCTCAGAGTTTTTAAATCAAATCCTGCTGCCTGTGGCCAAAAATAAGTCAACACTCACCTCTCCCACAACTCTGCAGGTCCAGTGCCGCAGATCCTTTTTCCGCATCAGGTCTGTGTTTTCAAACTGCAGTCAGGGTGTTACGGGATATACCGGTTGCTGCAGCCAATCACAGGCCTTAGCTTGTAGTTTGCTGCAGTAGTCTGTGATATCCCGTAAACAGACACGTTCGCAGCCTGTCATCAAAGAGCTGGCACAGAAAAGAGAGCTGTAGTGCTGGACATGCAGTGACTCAGGAGAAATGAGTATAGGGTCTTTTATTACTTTTGGCTACAGGCAGAAGGAGTTAACCCCTTGGTGATGAAGCCTGTTTGCGCCTTAGTGACGGAGCCAAATTTTGGAAATCTGACATGCGTCTCTTTAACATAGAATAACTCCGTAAAGGTTTTGCATATCCCAGTGATTCTGACTTTTTTTGCCACATATTGTACCTCATTTAGGTGGTAAAAATAGATGGATAGAATTTGTAAATATTTATTAAAATTGGCAAAATTGGGAACATTTTGGAAAAAAATTTATTTTGTCAAATTTTTAACTGCAACATCTCAAATATGTGCAAACATACCATTTACTTTTGGCTTCTGGCGCACATTTGAAATTTTTTTTTTTTTTTTACCCATTTAGAAAATGTAACATTACTTATCAACATTTTGAGGAACACTTTGTTTTCCTACACCAAGCCAAGATTGCAAAGGCTAATAGTTGTCAAAATGATATATACCCCCACAAATGACCCCATTTCAAAAACTACACCCCTTAATATATTCACTGAGGGGTGTCATGAGTATTTTGACCCCACAGCTTTTTTTAAGGAATTAATGCAATTTACAGGAGAAAAAATAAAATTTGATATTTTTGCAAATATGTCGTTTTAAAGACATATTTTTTTTTCTATAGTGCACATGGTAATGAGAATTTACACACCAAAATGGATTCCCCTGTTGACCTGTGTTCAGAAACATACCCATTGTGGCCCTAATCTTATGTCTGTGTGCACAACAGGGCTCACACCAAAAGAAGCAGCCAGTCTCTTTCAGACCAGACATTTTGCTTGTAGGTGATTTAGGCCCCATTGTAGAGCCCTTGACTGGCCAAAACGACAGATAATTGACCCAATTTTGAAAACAAGACCCCGTAACGAATTCATCTAGGGGTGTATGACATATTTTGACCCCACAGTTTTTGAATAAATCTAAGCAAAGCATAAGGAAAAAATTACGTTTTTCTTTTTTTGGCAACTGTGTCATTTTTAAAACAGCTTTTTTTGTACAGCACACATATCAACGAAGAATTTCACCCTAAAATGGATACCCCCATTTATACCGTGTTCAGAAACATACCTATTGTGGCCCTAATATTATGTCCGTATGCACAACAGGGCCCAAAACAAAAGGAGCAGCTGGTGGCTTTCAGAACAGACACTTTGCTTGAAGGCGTTTTAGGCCCCATTGCCCACTTGTAGAGCCCTTCAGTGACCAAAATGACAGAGAACCTCCACAAATGACCACATTTTGAAAACTAGAATACTTAACTAAATAATCTAGGGGTGTACTGCGTATTTTGACTCCACATTTTTTGAATGAATCGAATCAGAAGGAAAAAAACTACAATTTTCATTTTTTTGGCAATTATGTCATTTTAAAAACATTTTTTTTATACAGCAAACATATGAATGAAGACTTGCACTCCAAAATGGATACCCCCATTCATCCCATGTTCAGAAATATAGCCATTGTGGCACTAATCTTCTGTCTGGCTGCACAATGGGGCCCACACCGAAAGATGCATTAAAATTCATTAATTTTCAACTGTGTTTTAACTTTTACATGATCGCCATTATCTGTTGGATAACGGCGATCACATGACCTGAGACAGCTTATCACAGCCCTCAGTCACCCCAGGCTCTCAGCTATTTTTATTAGCCAGGAGCAGGGAGATTTTAAATTTCCTGGACCCTCTCCAGCTTCTGCGCTTGCGTCCGCCATTTTGGCGATGGGCGCATGCACCGAAGTTGGGTAATGGTCAACGAATAAAGATCCTGTCTGGGAAAATCGCTGGAGGCCTTAGGACTCCTGCACACAGGCAGGTCAGACCCCCGCATGCGGGATTACCGCAGCGGAGTTCCGCCCTGGCGGCTTCTGCACACGTTGCAGATGTGTTAGCTGGCACTCCATTGTCCATGCACAGTAGCCGCCGGCGCTGAGGGGGGTGACACACATCCTGCAATACTTCCGCAGTACTCACCGCAGAAGTGCTGCAGGATGGACGGCTTCCATTTACTTCAATGGAATCGGCTGTGTGTAGCCCGCATAAAATCACAGCATGCTGCGATTTAATCTCCATGAGCGGAAAATCACAATTTATTTCCACTCATGGAGATAAAATGATGTTTTGCCATTGAATACTATGGCCTGTATTTGCTGATTTGCTGCGGAGTCTGGAGGTCCACCGTGGACTCCGCAATGCAAATCGGCCAGTGTGCAGGAGGCCTTAGGCAAAGAAATTTCACTTCCCTTATGGATTGTATCCGTGACGAGAGATGAAATTTTTACTTCTTTTTACTTCTACGTGATTGCCAATATCCATTGGATAGCAGCGATCACGTGATTGTAGACCGCGTCCCGTACCCCCCTCCCCCCTCTTAAATCTCTAAGCTCCCGGCTAGGTTTGGTAGCCAGGAGCATGGAGATTTTAAATTACCTGCGCAATCTGTGGCTTTTGCGCATGCGTCCACCAGTTTGGTGATGGGCTTGTGTGCAAAAGGAGCTTTAAATCTAGGAGCTTTAGATACGTCATTTCATTGTCCCTCACAGATATGATCTGTGAGGGGAGATGAAACTTTAACTTTTTAAACATTTTTTTTTTACTTTACATGATCACTGCTATCCATTGTGCCACCATAACTCATGAACAGGTAGAGCAATTGCAACCAAACTTGGTACATATATAAATCATCCCATTGGGATAAATTCAGGGAGGATAAGCCACTATGTACCACACAGAAATGAGCCCACCATCCACTCTTATGAAAGCTGTCCAAAAGGAAATATGTGTTGCCCATAGCAACCACTCACAGTGTATCTTTTATTTTACTTCAGCAGTATAATAAGTGTGGGCTGAGCTGTGACTGGTTGCTATTGGCAACAAAAATTACAGGGAAAGTCGGTGAGTTTTTGATTTTTAATTACCCTAGTATTACACAGACCTCCTGCTCCTTAGATAATAATATCTTACACAGAAAACTTCCTCCTCCTCAAATACTAATATTAGGCCTCCTGCACATGGGGGAGAAATTCCGCGGCGGGATTTACTGCAGAATTTCCGCCCTTGCCCACCTGCATAGGATTGCATTAGTTTACGCAACCCTAGGCAGATGGCTGTGATTTGTCAGCATGAAAAGTCACGTGGAAAACAAATCGCGGCATGTTCTATTTCTGTGCTGGTCTCGCAGAGGCCCGCAAAGAAATGTCAGTGGTGAAGGGCTGGCTCCTGTCTGTGCATGCGTCGGCTAGCCGGCAGCCGGCACACAGCGCAGAGAGGAGACTCCGGGAGCGGGTAGGTCGCAGACCTCTGCAGGGGCACGGGACCGCATGCCACTGTGAGAATTGTCGCAGCAGGATCTGAACCGGCCGTCTGCAGGCGGCCTTACACAGATGACCTCTTCCTCATAAACCAATATATTAGACAGACAACCTCCTCCTCATGCAGTAAGGTATTACACAGATGACCTCCTCCCCATGCAGTAAGATATTACACAGACAACCTCCTACTTATATACTAATATATTACACGGATTACCTCTTTCTCCTCATCTATATATATAAAATTGAAGGTATGCGTGTCTGTCTGTCTGTCAGTCTGTGTGTATGTTTGTCCTTTATGCGCTACTACACCATTCATCCGATCGCCATGAAACTTTGGGAAGTTGTTGAGTACACTCCTGGGAAGATTATAGGCATAGTACAACTATCCTACGATAAATGGCACGCGTGCGAGCGTCGTCGACAGTTACGCCCAACCCCCCCCCCCCCCCCCCCACATAGATTGTTCGATTTCCATCACTGCCACTAATTCTCTCACTTCCCAATGTCGTAGAAACATGAAATTTGGCACGAGTATTGAATATGTCATAAATAGGAAAAACTAATGGGTCCCAACTCGATTATTCAATTCTAAGCGCCAAAGAATTAGCGTCCAAATTTTACGTACGGAATCTAATTTTCTCGCTTCCCAATGTCATAGAAACTTGAAATTTGGCACAAGCATTGATTATGTCAAAAATAGGAAAAGCTAATGGGTCCCAACTCGATTATTCAACTGTAAGCGCCAAAGAATTAGCGTCCAAATTTTACGTACGGAATCTAATTTTCTCGCTTCCCAATGTCATAGAAACTTGAAATTTGGCACGAGCATTGATTATGTCATAAATAGGAAAAGCTAATGGGTCCCAACTCGATTTAATTCTATGCGCCAAAGAATTAGCGTCCAAATTTTACGTACGGAATGTAATTTTCTCACATAGAAACTTGAAATTTGGCACGGGCATTGAATATGTCATAAATAGGAAACGCTAATGGGTCCCAACTCGATTATTCAATTCTATGCGCCAAAGAATTAGCATCCAAATTTTACGTACGGAATGTAATTTTCTCACATAGAAACTTGAAATTTGGCACGGGCATTGAATATGTCATAAATAGGAAACGCTAATGGGTCCCAACTCGATTATTCAATTCTATGCGCAAAAGAATTAGCGTCCAAATTTTACGTACGGAATGTAATTTTCTCACATAGAAACTTGAAATTTGGCACGGGCATTGAATATGCCATATATAGGAAAATTTAATGGGTCCCAACTCGATTATTCAATTCTAAGCGCAAAACAATTAGCGTCCAAATTTTACGTACGGAATCTAATTCTCTCACTTCCTGATATATATAAATGAATGTATGTCTGTCTGTCTGTCCTTTATGTATTACTACACCATTCATCCAATTGCTATGAGACTTTGGGAAGTTGTTGAGTACACTCCTGGGAAGGTTACTGGCATAGTACAACTATCCTACGATAGGTGGCGCGCATGCGAGCATCGTCGACAGTTATGCCCCCCAGACAAAGATCGTTTGATTTCCATCTCAAGCACGAAAGCAAAAGGCATTACGAGCAACGGGATGAGTGTTCAACTACAAAATGATGCATCCGCCGAACGTTTCGCAAGACAATTGCTGGATATTGAGAATCCTGAGGTAAAATGAAAGCTGTGCTGTGATTGGTTGCTATTTCTTATACTGCTGAGGTAAAATGAAAGCTGTGCTGTGATTGGTGGCTACTTCTTATACTACTGAGGTTGCATGAAAGCTGTGCTGCGATTCGTTGTTATATATTATACCACTGAGGTAACATGAAAGCTGCGCTGTGATTGGTTGCTATATATAATACCGCAGAGGTAACATGAAAGCTGCGCTGTGATTGGTTGCTATTTTTTATATTGCTGAGGCAGAATAAAAGTTGCGCTGTGATTGGTTGTTATTTCTCTTACTGCTGAGGTAACATGAAAGCTGCGCTGTGATTGGTTGTTATATATTATACCACTGAGGGTACATGAAAGCTGCGCTGTGATTGGTTGTTATATATTATACCACTGAGGTAACATGAAAGCTGCGCTGTGATTGGTTGTTATATATTATACCACTGAGGGTACATGAAAGCTGCGCTGTGATTGGTTGTTATCTAGATATATAAAAACGAATGAATGTTTGTCTGTCTGTCTTCGCAGCAACGCGCGACGGGTCAGCTAGTCTATATATATAAAATTGAATGTATGCGTGTCTGTGTGTCTGTCTGTCTGTGTGTGTGTGTGTGTATGTTTGTCCTTTATGGGCTACTACACCATTCATCCGATCGCCATGAAACTTTGGGAAGTTGTTGAGTACACTCCTGGGAAGATTATAGGCATAGTACAACTATCCTATGATAAATGGCGCACGTGTGAGCGTCGTCGACAGTTACGACCCCCCCCCCCCCACATAGATCGTTTGATTTCCATCACTGCCACTAATTCTCTCACTTCCCAATGTCGTAGAAACATGAAATTTGGCACGAGCATTGATTATGTCATAAATAGGAAAAGTTAATAGGTCCCGACTTAATTATTCAATTCTAAGCGCCAAAGAATTAGCATCCAGATTTTACGTACAGAATCTAATTTTTACACTTCCCAATGTCATAAAAACTTGAAATTTGGCACGAGCATGGATTATGTCATAAATAGGAAAAGCTAATGGGTCCCAACTCGATTATTCAATTCTAAGCGCCAAAGAATTAGCGTCCACATTTTACGTACGGAATCTAATTTTCTCACTTCCCAATGTAATTTGGCACGAGCATTGATTATATCATAAATAGGAAAAGGTAATGAGTCCCAACCAATTTATTCAATTCTAAGCGCCAAAGAATTAGCGTCCAAATTTTACGTACGGAATCTAATTCTCTCACTTCCCAATGTCATAGAAACTTAAAATTTGGCACGAGCATTGATTATGTCATAAATAGGAAAAGTTAATGGGTCCCAACTCGATTATTCAACTCTAGGCGCAAAAGAATTGGCATCCAAATTTTACGTACGGAATCTAATTTTCTCGCTTCCCAATGTCATAGAAACTTGAAATTTGGCACGAGCATTGATTATGTCATAAATAGGAAATGTTAATGGGTCCCAACTTGATTATTCAATTTTAAGTGCAAAACAATTGGCGTCCAAATTTTATGTACGGAATCGAATTTTCTCGCTTCCCGATTTAATAGAAACTTGAAATTTGGCATGAGCATTGATTATGTCATAAATAGGAAAAGTTAATGGGAAGTTGTTGAGTACACTCCTGGGAAGATTACTGGCATAGTAGATCTATCCTGCGATAGGTGGCGCGCGCGCGTGCGAGCGCCGTCGACAGTTATGCCCCCCCAGACAAAGATCGTTTGATTTCCATCTCAAGCACAAAAGCAAAAGGCATTACGAGCAACGGGATGCGTGTTCAACTACAAAATCATGCATCCGCCAAACGTATCACAAGACAATTCTTGGATATTAAGAATGCTGAGGTAAAATAAAAGCTGTGCTGTGATTGATGGCTCTATATTATACCGCTGAGGTAAAATGAATGCTGCCCTGTGATTCGTTGCTATTTTGTATATTGCTGAGGCAGAATAAAAGTTGCGCTGTGATTGGTTGTTATTTCTCTTACTGCTGACGTCACATGAAAGCTGCACTGTGATTGGTTGTTATATTTTATACTGCTGAGGTAACATATAAGCTGCCCTGTGATTGGGTGTTATATATTATAAAGCTGAGGTAACATGAAAGCTGCGCTGTGATTGGTTGTTATTAGAGATGAGCGAACACCAAAATGTTCGGGTGTTCGTTATTCGTAACGAACTTCCCGTGATGCTCGAGGGTTCGTTTCGAACAACGAACCCCATTGAAGTCAATGGGCGACCAGAACATTTTTGTATTTCGCCGATGCTCGCTAAGGTTTTCATGTGTGAAAATCTGGGCAATTCAGGAAAGTGATGGGAATGACACAGTGACGGATAGGGCAGGCGAGGGGCTACATGTTGGGCTGCATCTCAAGTTCACAGGTCCCACTATTAAGCCACAATACCGGCAAGAGTGGCACCACACTACCTCCAACAAAGCACAATCACTGCCTGCATGACACTCCACTGACACTTCTCCTGGGTTACATGCTGACCAACCGCCCCCCCTCCCCCCCACAGCGCACACCAAAGTGTCCCTGGGCAGCCTTCAGCTGCCCTCATGCCACACCACGCTCATGTCTATTTAGAATTGCGTCTGCCATGACGAGGGACCGCAGGCACACACTGCAGAGGTTGGCACGGCTAGGCAGCGACCCTCTTTAAAAGTGGCGGAGCGATAGCCCACAATGCTGTACAGAAGCAATGAGAAATAGAATCCTGTGCCACCGCCATCAGGAGCTGCACACGTGGGCATAGCAATGGGGAACCTATGTGCCACACACTATTCATTCTGTCAAGGTGTCTGCATGCCCCAGTCAGACCGGGCTTTTTAATTCATAGACACAGGCAGGTACAACTCCCTATTGTGAAGTCCCTGTCGACCCACAGCATGGGTGGCTCCCTGGAACCCACCGGCGGTACACAGAAATATCCCATTGCATTGCCCAACACAGCTGAGGTAGTAATGTCGTGCTTAATGCAGGTGGGCTTCGGCCCACACTGCATGCCCCAGTCAGACTGGGGTTCTTTAGAAGTGTACAGATGTAGTAAAAACTCCGTGTGCACCTACAGCATGGGTGGGTGCCAGGAAGCCACCGGCGGTACATAGAAATATCCCATTGCATTGCCCAACACAGCTGAGGTAGTAATGTTGTGCTTAACCCTTTCCAATCCAATTTGTATATGGTTTTCCTAGGGGGCTTACTCTTTTTCTGCCGTTATACAACGGCGCTATATGCTGGCTAAAGCCAGTACTGCATGAGCTGACACGTAGGATAGGCTCCGACAGCAGAGAGGCTGGCAATATACAGTAAGAGAACCCCGATGGACGTCTACCAACAACGGAGCTGTACAGCCTTAAACCCTAATGTCTTCACAGGTCACACAGTGGACTGGAAAGGGTTAATGCAGGTGGGTTTCGGCCCACACTGCATGCCCCAGTCAGACTGGGTTTCTTTATAAGTGGAAACAGATGCATTTATAATTCCCTGTGGACCCACTGCCTGGGTGGGTGCCAGGAAGTCAGCGGCGGTAGACAGAAATATCCCATTGCATTGCCCAACACAGCTGAGGTAGTAATGTCGTGCGTAATACAGGTGGGCTTCGGCCCACACTGCATGCCCCAGTCAGACTGGGGTTCTTTAGAAGTGTACAGATGTATTAAAAACTCCGTGTGCACCTACAGCATGGGTGGCTCCCTGGAACCCACCGGCGGTACATAAAAATATCCCATTGCATTGCCCAACACAGCTGAGGTAGTAATGTCGTGCGTAATACAGGTGGGCTTCGGCCCACACTGCATGCCCCAGTCAGACTGGGTTTCTTTATAAGTGGAAACAGATGCATTTATAATTCCCTGTGGACCCACTGCCTGGGTGGGTGCCAGGAAGCCAGCGGCGGTACACAGAAATATCCCATTGCATTGCCCAACACAGCTGAGGTAGTAATGTCGTGCGTAATACAGGTGGGCTTCGGCCCACACTGCATGCCCCAGTCAGACTGGGGTTCTTTACAAGTGTACAGATGTATTAAAAACTCTGTGTGCACCTACAGCATGGGTGGCTCCCTGGAACCCACCGGCGGTACATAAAAATATCCCATTGCATTGCCCAACACAGCTGAGGTAACGTCAGCTGTAATGCAGGTGGGCTAAAAATTAATTTGATTACACTGTAGGCGAGGGCCCACAAAAATTGCTGTATCAACAGTACTAATGTACATCCAAAAAATTGGCCATGGCCAGCCAAGAGGGCAGGTGAAACCCATTAATCGCTTTGGTTAATGTGGCTTAAGTGGTAACTAGGCCTGGAGGCAGCCCAGTGTAACGAAAAATTGGTTCAAGTTAAAGTTCCAATGCTTTTAAGCGCATTGAAACTTATAAAAATTGTTCTGAAAAATTATTTGACTGAGCCTTGTGGCCCTAAGAAAAATTGCCCGTTCAGCGTGATTACGTGAGGTTTCAGGAGGAGGAGCAGGAGGAGGAGGAGGAATATTAGACACAGATTGATGAAGCAGAAATGTCCCCGTTTTGGATGGTGAGAGAGAACGTAGCTTCCATCCGCGGGTGCAGCCTACGTATTGCTTACGTATCGCTGCTGTCCGCTGGTGGAGAACAGAAGTCTGGGGAAATCCAGCCTTTGTCCATCTTGATGAGTGTTAGCCTGTCGGCACTGTCGGTTGACAAGCGGCTACGCTTATCTGTGATGATTCCCCCAGCCGCACTAAACACCCTTTCCGACAAGACGCTAGCCGCAGGACAAGCAAGCACCTCCAGGGCATACAGCGCGAGTTCAGGCCACGTGTCCAGCTTCGACACCCAGTAGTTGTAGGGGGCAGAGGCGTCACCAAGGATGGTCGTGCGATCCGCTACGTACTCCCTCACCATCCTTTTACAGTGCTCCCGCCGACTCAGCCGTGACTGGGGAGCGGTGACACAGTCTTGGTGGGGAGCCATAAAGCTGGCCAGGCCCTTAAAGACTGTTGCACTGCCTGGGATGTACATGCTGCTCGATCTACGCACATCCCCTGCTACCTTGCCCTCGGTACTGCGCCTTCTGCCACTAGCGCTGTCGGCTGGGAATTTTACCATCAGCTTGTCCGCAAGGGTCCTGTGGTATAGCAACACTCTCGAACCCCTTTCCTCTTCGGGAATCAGAGTGGGCAGGTTCTCCTTATACCGTGGATCGAGCAGTGTGTACACCCAGTAATCCGTCGTGGCCAGAATGCGTGCAACGCGAGGGTCACGAGAAAGGCATCCTAACATGAAGTCAGCCATGTGTGCCAGGGTACCAGTACGCAACACATGGCTGTCCTCACTAGGAAGATCACTTTCAGGATCCTCCTCCTCCTCCTCCTCCTCCTCAGGCCATACACGCTGAAAGGATGACAGGCAATCAGCCGGTGTACCGTCAGCAGCGGCCCAAGCTGTCTCTTCCCCCTCCTCCTCATCCTCCTCATGCTCCTCCTCCTCCTCCTGTACACGCTGAGAAATAGACAGGAGGGTGCCCTGACTATCCAGCGGCATACTGTCTTCCCCCGCCCCCGTTTCCGAGCGCAAAGCAGCTGCCTTTATGGTTTGCAGGGAATTTCTCAAGATGCATAGCAGAGGAATGGTGACGCTAATGATTGTAGCATCGCCGCTCACCACCTGGGTAGACTCCTCAAAATTACCAAGGACATGGCAGATGTCTGCCAACCAGGCCCACTCTTCTGAAAGGAATTGAGGAGGCTGACTCCCACTGCGCCGCCCATGTTGGAGTTGGTATTCGACTATAGCTCTCCGTTGTTCATAGAGCCTGGCCAACATGTGGAGCGTAGAGTTCCACCGTGTGGGCACGTCGCACAGCAGTCGGTGCACTGGCAGCTTAAAGTGATGTTGCAGGGTGCGCAGGGTGGCAGCGTCCGTGTGGGACTTGCGGAAATGTGCGCAGAGCCGGCGCGCCTTTACGAGCAGGTCTGACAAGCGTGGGTAGCTTTTCAGAAAGCGCTGAACCACCAAATTAAAGACGTGGGCCAGGCATGGCACGTGCGTGAGGCTGCCGAGCTGCAGAGCCGCCACCAGGTTACGGCCGTTGTCACACACGACCATGCCCGGTTGGAGGCTCAGCGGCGCAAGCCAGCGGTCGGTCTGCTGTGTCAGACCCTGCAGCAGTTCGTGGGCCGTGTGCCTCTTATCGCCTAAGCTGAGTAGTTTCAGCACGGCCTGCTGACGCTTGCCCACCGCTGTGCTGCCACACCGCGCGACACCGACTGCTGGCGACATGCTGCTGCTAACACATCTTGATTGCGAGACAGAGGAGGAGGAGGAGGAGGAGGGTGCTTTAGTGGAGGAAGCATACACCTCCGCAGATACCAGCACCGAGCTGGGGCCCGCAATTCTGGGGGTGGGTAGGACGTGAGCGGTCCCAGGCTCTGACTCTGTCCCAGCCTCCACTAAATTCACCCAATGTGCCGTCAGGGAGATGTAGTGGCCCTGCCCGCCTGTGCTTGTCCACGTGTCCGTAGTTAAGTGGACCGTGGCAGTAACCGCGTTGGTGAGGGCGCGTACAATGTTGCGGGAGACGTGGTCGTGCAGGGCTGGGACGGCACATCGGGAAAAGTAGTGGCGACTGGGAACTGAGTAGCGCGGGGCCGCCGCCTCCATGATACTTTTGAAGGACTCCGTTTCCACAACCCTATACGGCAGCATCTCAAGGCTGATGAATTTTGCGATGCGGACGGTTAACGTTTGAGCGTGCGGGTGCGTGGCGGCGTACTTGCGCTTGCGCTCGAACACTTGCGCAAGCGACGGCTGGACGGTGCGCTGAACTACACTGCTGGATGGGGCCGAGGACAGCGGAGATGAGGGTGTGGGTGCAGGCCATGAGGCGGTAGTGCCTGTGTCCTGAGAGGGGGGTTGCATCTCAGTGGCAGGTTGGGGCACAGGGGGAGAGGCAGGGGTGCAAACCGGAGGCGCTGAACGGCCTTCGTCCCACCTTGTGGGGTGCTTGGCCATCATATGCCTGCGCATGGTGGTGGTGGTGAGGCTGTTGGTGTTGGCTCCCCGGCTGAGCTTTGCGCAACAAAGGTTGCACACCACTGTTCGTCGGTCGTCAGGCGTCTCTGTGAAAAACTGCCAGACCTTAGAGCACCTCGGCCTCTGCAGGGTGGCATGGCGCGAGGGGGCGCTTTGGGAAACACTTGGTGGATTATTCGGTCTGGCCCTGCCTCTACCCCTGGCCCTGGCCACCGCACTGCCTCTTGCAACCTGCCCTGCTGATGCCCTTGACTCCCCCTCTGAAGACCTGTCCTCCTGAGTAAGCGTTGCACACCAGGTGGGGTCAGTCACCTCATCGTCCTGCTGCTCTTCCTCCGAATCCTCTGTGCGCTGCTCCCTCGGACTTACTGCCCTTACTACTACCTCACTGCAAGACAACTGTGTCTGATCGTCATCGTCCTCCTCACCCACAGAAAGTTGTTGAGACAGTTGGCGGAAGTCCCCAGCCTCATCCCCCGGACCCCGGGAACTTTCGAATGGTTGGGCATCAGTGACTATAAACTCCTCTGGTGGGAGAGCAACCGCTGCTGCCCAATCTGAGCAGGGGCCCGAGAACAGTTCCTGGGAGTGTTCCCGCTCCTGAGCAGGTGTCATTGTAGTGGAGTGAGGAGGCTGGGAGGAAGGAGGAGCAGCAGACAGAGGATTCGGATTTGCAGCAGTGGACGGCGCAGAACTGCGTGTTGACGATAGGTTGCTCGAAGCACTTTCTGCCATCCAGGACAGGACCTGCTCACACTGCTCATTTTCTAATAACCGTCTCCCGCGTGGACCCATTAATTGGGCGATGAATGTGGGGACGCCAGAAACGTGCCTCTCTCCTAATCGCGCAGCAGTCGGCTGCGACACACCGGGAACAGGAGCTCGGCCTGTGCCCACACCCTGACTTGGCCCTCCGCGTCCTCGGCCGCGTCCACGTCCTCTAGGCCTACCCCTACCCCTCAGCATGCTGTATTACCAGTGATTTGATTTCACAGGCAGGAAATAAATTGGCGCAAGACTGCAGGCCAAATATAATTTTTTCCCTTTTTGGAAAACGAAAGGCCCCACTGCCTCTAGTGAATGAATAATCTAAGTTTAATAACTGTGCTGTGTCCCTGCTAATGTGTCACAGAACGTGAGGGTAGCAGAGTTATTATAACTCTGGCAGAGCAGGTATTTTTTTTCCCAATTAAGGAGAGCAAATGGCGAAGCCAGCAGTAAAGCGTAGCTGGGTGCGTCTGATTTAGCAATGTTGTTCACGCAGCTCACACGTGTCCACAGGCGTTAGGACGGACAGAGGCTGGACAAATAGATTTGTTTTCAGTTTTTTTCCACCAAAAGGCAGCACTGCGTATATTCAATGAACATGAGAAGTTTAATAACTGTGCTGTGTCCCTGCTTATGTGTCACAGAACGTGAGGGTAGCAGAGTTATTATAACTCTGGCAGAGCAGGTATTTTTTTTCCCAATTAAGGAAAGCAAATGGCGAAGCCAGCAGTAAAGCGTAGCTGGGTGCGTATGATTTA